>NC_050446.1:112497933-112842933 GCF_903995425.1 Onychomys torridus
GATCAATTCTTCCTCTCTCAGCAACAATTGATTGACTGTTGTTCTTCATCTAGGGGTAGGCCTTTGTGAAATTTTCTGTATCCATGTTGGTATATTAAATGGTGGTGCCATTGTTCAACTCTTTCTTTAGATGAGCATATTTTTGAGATGTGGTGGCCACATATAGAAGACACTACCTTATGGTAAACATCTTGTCTTCTGGCTTTTAAAAATCTTCCCATTCTGATCTTCTGTGATGTTTCCTGAAACTTAGGTGTACAGTGTATTGTAGATGTATCACCTGGAGCTGTCCCTGTTGTCACAATAACTAACTGAACCAACCAAAAGGCTGATTTGGAACCACAGATTAAGAATTATTTCAGTCTGTCATATTGAGAAAAACACAGTAATAGAAACAGCTCTATCTTTGGCAGCAGGAATGTTCAGTAGCAGCTGTTCACCTATTGGTAAACAAGAGGCTGGAACTATAGCCAGCTTCACCTACTAAAATCTTCCCAGACTTCAAAACAGCAACCCCTCTGGGAGTAGGCATTCAAAACAGGAGCCTGAATGGAGCAATCCAGATTCCAACCACAGAACACTGAGGCTATTGGATATCTGTCATGTTCTTTCCAATCTTCTAGGCAATGTGAGAAATAGATTCTGGTTGTTTATAAATCTTGATTTTCTACTTGATGTTATTTTATGATAACAGTCTAAATGAACTATTATGGTTTATACAAAATACCCAGAATTAAAGTTGAGAGAGACACAAACCATTGACTTCACCTCACTGGGATTACTGATCACTCATTTCCTTTTACAAACACTTTTGAAAAATATTATTTAAAGCCACTTGGAACATGGTGATATGTAAACATGTGAATTCATAAGTGAATGTGCCTGTGTGGTTTGTGAATGATATAGAGGAAAAGTGAATAAAAGGTGGGGGGGCAGAGAAGGGGAGGCAGGACGGGAGGCAATTTGCTACTTACCTCACAAGATATAATTTGACCCTTCCAGATGTATGTGAGAAAATGTGTCTTAGCAGAACCTCCTGTAGATACAAATAACAACAAATAACAGCTGGATTGCCTTCATCCATACTAGTGGTTTACTTTGGGGAGGAACAAGCCTGTATCTGGATAGTGCCAACAGCTTTCTGGCTACATTTTTTACTGTCTATTTTTGTATGAATAACGTCTAGGAAGATTAGATTTGCTTCTCTTGGAATAGTGCAAATACATGATCCTTTGGCTGAAAACGTGGGGCACTTAGGCTTGTCACACTCCAGATTCAGTAATCAAAACAGTTATATCTATCTGAACATCACCCAAGACACTGCATTTTTGCCTCCCATTTAAGTGTATCAAAGACCGATTTATGGCACACCATCTACAGTTTTCTTGTAGAGATTCCCCAGTCTTGGAATTTAGGAATTGAACCAAATCAATTTTCATGCAGTGTCAGTAGACCAAGATTTCACTCTAAACCCAATTAACTCTAGCCTGAAGCAAGAACCTTACATGCACCAAACAGCTGACAGCAAATCTCCCTGTTACTCATCCATAAACAACTACATACGTACATATTCCAAAGGCTTTTCCTTTGAAATATTGACTGAAACCATCTTAGAGTGGTTATAATACTTCGTGAAAAGTGAAATATTAAATATCTTTGAATATGGGGATGGGGCTAGAACAGTAAGTAATTTTCCTCTGTTTCTCAATTATTGTAAACTGTAGAATGACACTTTGGTTAATAGTACAAGTGCCCACTCCCCATGTCACTGTGGTATGAGCTTTTCTTTCTCCATGAATTGTTTTAAGTCTGCTTATTTAGCATATCTATGAATGTAACCTCTACCCAGCTAATGAAATTACTAATGGTTTCCTGGCTGGAGTTTCACCTTTACCTCTAGCAGTTATGAATTCCGTTTTTCTCAACCCAGACAAGAGCAGTGTGCTTGCTCAAAGAAAGCCTCTTCTTCAGCAGAAAAATTATGGTTGTCAATACTCAGGGGTTCTGTGACCACCCCAGTCTAACATGTATCTGATGATGATACTCAGAGCTTTGCCTTCTGTGAAAACTGTAGGTATTATAAAAGCACTGCACATCAAGGCCCAAGGAGATGTTATGAATCAGTATAACTAATGTTCCATGTTTTAGAGAAGACTGCTTGCATGGTAGCAACATCACACCATGGATCTCATAAAGGGGAGAATATAATTTTCCATTCTCCCTTCCTACTTTTTTTTTTCTACTCCTAGTGACTAAGACTTTTGAGGAATTTTTATTCTCTTGCCTACTAGGCAGCCTAGTATATATAATAACAGAGCATAAATAAAAGCTGAATATTTACCAAAAATTTAAAAATAGAATTGATCTGCTTGGGGGATATCCACAGTACTTTTTTTGAGCCAGTTTATATTGAAACTGAAATCTTAAATGTTATTCCATGCAATGCTGCTAGTTATTATTATAGTATTCATTTTAGAATTAACACACTAATCAATCCTAGACATAGTAGGAGACTGGAATAGAAGAAAATGAAAATGTGCAGGGGAAAGGGGATGAGAATAGAAGAGCAAGAAGAAAAGAAGGAGTAAGAAAACAAATGAAGTTTAAGGAATGAATTGAATTTGCTTGTAGTGGCTCTTCCCAACAACCCAGGAGATATGAAGAGGGCCAACAAAAAGTAGTTTAAGATGAAGACTTGAAAGATACAATATATTCTCGACATTGCGAGGGTACCTATATGCTGCTCTTAGCTAAGGAAAATGCAAATCAAAAAGGCAAAGCACCTTGGTGGATAATAAGGGATTCCCAGCAGAGTAAATACCATCTATATCACCCAGAATAGACCTCTGTCATTTTGACCATGTTAAAGACAACCTTGCTTCAGAGTTAGTCTTGGTTCTGATGGAAAACCACAGGAACACGTTTTCTGATATCAGCATTTTCCAAATACATTTCAGGCAAATACTGGTATTCTGTTTGATCAATTTTGAGGTCAAGAAACACAAGGTTTTTTTTTGTTTTTTTGTTTTCATTTTTTTAATGAATCTGTTTCTTGGACTGAATCAGGCTGTTACTGTGGACCCTTTGCACTTAATGGTAGCCAGTGAACAAAAACAATAGGCTTTCTTCCTGGGCCATCTTCAAAATGCCTTAATAGGAAACACATTCTGCATTTTCCATGTGTATGCATTCAGTACAAATCTTTACTTAACTATAATACAGAATTCAAGCCCAGAGTTGTTATATGCAACAAATATTACCAAGGAGAACACATCCTCAAAGATGTTTAGCTGATGATTCTTGGGGAACACTTGGGAGAACTATACCCATGTCCCCAAATTGTGATGGTATTTCTGCTTGCCTTATATAGGGTCAAAAATAGAGAATGAAGAAAGGTCCAGGAAAGAAAAAGTGCTGAAAATTTGTGTGAGAGAAAAATGGGCAAACGGAAGAGAGAATAGAAACCCCTAAACCAATAACCAACTTGTCAAAGATTCATTTGTTGTCTTCTGTTTACAACCCAGACAGCAAATTCCATTCTGTACTGATCATTTGAAGGACTGACTGCCAGAAAAAAAAAATGGGGGTTGGGAAGGCAGAGAAGAAAACTTTGCACATTCTTTCATGCAGCCAAAACATGTACCTTGTGGATGCAAATAATGCCAGCATCTTTCAATGTTATCTTATTTCCTGATCATTTCTGAGAAAAAAAAAAATCTGCTGGATTTTTTTTTTCTTTTCTTTCTTTTTAGCTCTACCTAATTATCATAACTTCTCCCCAGTGAGAAAGCCAAGGCCTCTCTTCACTTTTTGCAATGACTCCTTCAATCATCCCCCTTGTAACAGAAAGAACAGCACCTTCAGCCTGTAGCCTGCTAGCCACATGTTCTGATTGTGTTTTTCTTGGAGGCTTTTCCTTATAGAGCCATCCAGAAGGCTCTGATGTCTTCTTCAGCAGATTTAAACATGAGATTAGAGACGTGTTTTCATGGTGTCATCTGTTAATTATCATCACAGCTTGACATATGTGTGGGAAGCCAAGAGCTATTGGGGGTCTAGGACCAGGATGCATCTCAACCAAGGAGGACCCTAACAATTATTGCTGCCAGGTGTTCCTGCAACCTAAATAAAGACATCTCTCAAAATTTCTAGGAAATAAAAATGTCTATTTTCCCCCACCAATCAACACAGATCAATATTAAAATGAGTAGTAAAGATAGAAATGCCACTAGCTCACACCTGCTTGGTTTCAGATGGTCTGAATGAATATTTCCTTTGGGACATCCTAATATTTGGGCAGGGAAGGGATTTCTTGTCATTGTTTTGTTTTTAATTTTGTCTTTAGTGGTCCTCTCAGATGAGAGTACTTTTGAAAATAAATTTCTAAGTTAAACTTCCCATCACATATTATAGTAATCTACAGTAAAATTGGCTGTTTTTGTGTCTTTGAGGCACAAAGACAATGTAACAATTCCTTGAAGCAATCTGTGACTGCAGTTTCCCAGGCACTGAAGGTAATTATTAACAGGCCAGTTTCTAGGACCAAGCAAAAACGTGCCAAGTTACATCTTGCTGTGTGTCAGGAACAGCCTTGCTTTGCATTCCATTCCATGTAAAAGCAGACCGGATCAGTGGTCCAGTTGGCTCTCCACATGAAAATGAAAAACCAATGGAGATATCCACATATCCAGTCCTTCAGCCAAAAGACTGTCAACTGGAGTTTAGAAGTTCAATGAGGTTAAATTCTCCCCGTGAATGGATGAGGGAAAGTTTGAACAACACATTCTTCTGTTAATTTCAGTGAGAACACCTTCCGTTCATGAGGAATGTCTTATTTTTATGGAAAATAGTTGGTCAAAATTCAGTTCTGATTCTCCTTGTTCTATTATTGAATGCGTTAATATGTCAATTATTCTCTCCTGATGCCTTCTGGGTTTGGAAGTATTCAAACTATCATGCCTTCCTGATATAATTAGCTTTTGTAATGAGCACGTGTAAGGACCTGTTTAGTGATTTTTAAGATATTCTATTTTCTCTTGGCCTCTCCTAACCAGTAAATCCCAATTATAGCTCCGGTGTGTCTTGGATCTGCATTGTCCATGTTTCCCTTTCTGGAAATGAAGCAAGGGTTCTTAAGTGTGCTTCTAAACCTTGTACTTAGAAGAAATTCCTTCAAGTCAAATCACTGAGGAAGACAACCACTCTGAAAAGCTTGAGGTCACTTTTCTTTCAGGTCTTTTCAGAATTCCCTTTCTATATCTTTAAACATCAAGCAATCACTTAAATAGAAGAAATTTGTATATCTATACTTCAGCCCTTTTAGCACAACATTGACACCTCCTTTGGCATCAAAAGACAAAAGTGTTACTTGTTTCTAAAATATATCTGTCTTAGCAATGGCAAGTAACCTTCCTATCCCATGTGTTAATTGTGTCTCCTTATGAACTATCAATTAGCACCTAGGCCAAGATTTTTTTTTTTTTTTTGCTTATTTTTTCTGTCTCCTTATTAAGTTGTGAACCCCATCATGGTAAAAATTTTTATTTATTTACTTTTTGTTTACAACTGTATACTCAATACCCAGCACAGGGGTTTGTCACATTCTATACACTAAGTAAGTAAATATTCACTAATTAAATTTTATGACTTTAAGTCACCAAAAAGCACCAATGGAATCTCTACACTAGCACTTAGATGCAGCAGAGGATACAGGATCTCTGGTGTCAGCCCAAGGTATCACTTTTAAGACCCTATGGTCCTGTTGTCCATTCTAGCTCTAAGGAGGCTAGGGGATACATTCCCATGTGCATGAGACACTCTAAACACCCATTTCCACTTGGTCTTCAGCCTCCTTGTCATGTTCTATTCTGAAACGCAGGAAGACAGAGTTTGCAGACTTTTACACTCACCCACAGAGTGTTATTTGACATATAAAGAAACACTTCATGGGACAGACAAAACTAAATTTTAGAGACAAATGCTATGAACAAAATCTTTTGGCAAATTTTTCTTCTTGTCCAACAAATCTCCGGGTTTTTGCTTATTTGTTTGCCTATCAAAAGCAAATGCTAGAAAAACCAGAGGGCCAAATCCCTATGAGACTGAGATTTAGGACCACATAATTAAGGAGGGGGCAGGAATAAGCCAAGATTCTAGAAGGTAAGACACAAAAGTAAAATGCCTTAGTTTCCCTAACTGGTACATAGTTCCCACAGTTCTTCTGGATCCTCAGTGAAGTATCTCACTCAGGCATGGGTTTCCTTTTTCTCTATTCACTTTTTAATACAGTTTTCTCAATGTACAACTTAATATTTAATAACAACAAATTTCATGTCTTACCCAGTTTGGTTCATCTTTTTTTTCACATTTGAATTTGCTCAGTTTATTTTCATTTTCATAATTACTTTTAATACATTGTGTCAGGCATATTGTTGATCTATTTTTTAAATATTTTATCTCATATATTATATCCTGACTGAAATTTCCCCTCCTGAACTCCTCCCAACCCCTCCCTTCACCTCCTCTCCTCCTCAGATCTACTTCTCCTTTCTTTCCCTTAAAAAAAAAAATTATGCCTTCCAGGGATATCCAGTGAACATGGCCCAACAAATTATAGTAAGACTAGGCCCAAACCCTCATATCGAGGCTGGCAAGGTAACCTAGTAGGAGGAAAAGGGTCCTACGTACAGTACAGGTAATAGAGTCAGAGACACTCCCAATTCCCACTGTTGGGAGTCCCACAAGAACACCAAGAGTTAAGAATGGCTTTTGACATGTTAAAACAACTCATGTGAAGGCTTTCTGAATCTTTTTAAAGACAGTAGCACAACTGGTATAAGGTTGCCCAAGAATGAATCATGAAGCCTTGTGTATGATCCCTAGTACCACATAAACTAGCACAATCCAGGTATTATGGCACATGCCTGTAATGCTTTTACTTCAGAGGTATAGCCAGGAGGATGAGTTCTTGGCTATCTTTGGTTACATAACAAGTTTGGGGCAAGTCTGAGCAATAAATAATTCCATTCTCAAAAAAAAAAGAAAAATTGATTCTTTAAAATATATTTTAACCAATGTTTTAAGAATTTCATATATCCATACTATGCATTTTCATCATACCTACATCAATCTTCCTCATAGCTCCTTTCAGATCCATGACTTACCACAGATCCCCAAATATTTTCATACATTTATTTTAATAGCCCACTGAGTTCTGTTTATGTTGCCCATACCTCCATGAATGTGGATTCATTCATTGTAGCATGATTGAGTTACCATGATAATTTAAAAATATATTTTTATTAATTCTTTGAGAGTTCATACATGAATTCAACATATCTAAATCACATTTGCTTTCCACTTTCTCCCCAAACTGTTTCCCAAGCCATATCTTCTTTCAACTTCATCTACAATTTCATGTCTTCATTTGTTTAATTTTACATTTTAGATTTACTCAGTTTATGTGTATGAACGTTTTGTCTACATGCATGTTTGTACATCATGAGCATGTCTTATGTTCATGGAAGTCAGAAGAAGGTGTCAAGTCCCCTTGAATTGAAATAATGGTTAGTTATGATCCACCCTGTGAGTGCTGGGAACTGAACCCGGGTCCTCTGTAAGAGCAAAAACATGCTCTTAACCACAAAGCCATTTCTACAACTTCCCCCAACTTTCTTTTGATAATGCACTAAGCCTAATTTGTGATGCAAATATATACACATCTATAGGACCATTTACTATAGCAACCTATAAGAAGCCATATCTTTAAAAAAACCCTGACTTTCCCTCTCCTAATAACCATCAGCTGTCAATTGTTCTCCAGCTAGGAGATGCAACTTGTGAGCCTCTGCTCCGTCCATGATGCAGTGCTTACTGACTTGATTTTGTAGAGGTCTTATTCAGGCAGTCACAGCTCTACTAAGTTCATGAATGAAACAGTCCTGATATGTTAAAAAGACATGGTTTCACCCATTTTCCACAACCTCTGTCTCTTATAATCTTTATACTACCTTATATTTTTTACAAGTGGATTGTGTTGATAAGAAAGCCTAGAGAATGGGAGTCAAAGAGATGGCTCAGCAGTTAAGAGAACTGGTTGCTTTTACAGAGGACTTGGATTTGCTTTACAGTTCCCACATGGGGCTCCAAAATGTCTCCATGTAACTCAAATCCCAGAATAGCTGGCATCTCTTAGCTTTCACCAGCACCAGGCAAGCACATGGTATATATACATGCATTTAAATGAAACATCTAAAGACATCCAATTCACTATAAATAATGGCCAGAAGACAAAAGGAAGGAAGTGGTGAGAGTAAGAGTCAATTAGTAACTGAGTGAACTGGGTTCGACACCACTGGAATGGGTAATCATGTAGAATGTGCTTCAGAATTACCTGCAAGAGGGTAACATACAATCACTGGGCTCCATCTCTCCATTGGTGAAGTAGTACCTCATGGGTGCACAAACAACCTTCCATTTCAGACTTGTTTCTAATTTCCACTGACATTCTTAGTATCAGATTCACCCCTGGGATACAGAGAAAATTGATCTTATGCCCATAGGGAAGTTCCGCCAAATGTACACCTGCTCAAAGTACACAGCTGTGTTAAAGGCTGAAATAAAAAAAAAAAAAAAGCTAGGGAACTAGAAAGGAAAGCACAGCATTTCTAATCAAGCAGATTGTTTAAGCATGTAGAAAAGAACATTTTTAAAGTAATGAATTATTTATTGCATATTATAAAATGCTTAAAAATTTGAAGGTTGCCACACTAGTTATTTGATTATAGCATAATATATAGCTGTATCAAATTACTATAGTGTGTTTCCTGAATGTGTACAATTTTATTGTGTTAACTAAAACATTTTCCTTTTTTATTTGCTTCTAATTTTTCTCAGTTTCATGTATGTTTACATTACATTGTGATCATATTTGCCCTATATGTCCCTATCTCATCCCTTATCCCTCCTAATCACCCCAAACACTTCCTCCATTTCAGCCAATTTCTTACTTTCCATGCCTTTTAATGAGTCTTGCCAAGGTAGCCCTTGGTGCTGTGTTTTGTCATCAGAGTGAAGAGAAAGCCTACAAATTGTGAAAAATTTTCCAATCACATATCACAGAAATGTATAACCATTGTATATAAAGATCTATAAAAGGTAAACACACAAAATGGCAATCAGTAAGTGGGCTAGTAACTGAATAGGTAGTTCCCAAAATAAAAAATATAAATGGTTGATAAATATTTTGAAAGATGGTGAACATCCTGAGGCATCAGAAAATGCAAATTAACATTGCTCTAAGATTCCAACTTACCCAATCATAATGATTGTTGTCAAGAAAACAAATAACACTAATGCTGGTGATAATATGGAGGGAAACTGTTTTTTACTGCTTGCGGGAATGTAAACTTACACAACCAATGTGTAAATTAGTATAGAGCCTTATCAAAAATTTATAAGTAGAACTGCCACAGTACCCAACTACATTATTCAGGTATATATACCTGACAAACTCTAAGTCAGCACACACAGAGATATTTACATGTCTGTGTTTATCACCCTATGATTCACAGTAACTAAGAAGTGGAATAAAAATTGTGGTGGTATTTTATTTGTGCTGAAATGTGGTAATATTTTGTTTGTATGTTAATAAATAAAACTTGTCTGAAGATGGGGGGCGGGGGGAGAAGGCCAGCCATTTTGAGTAAACAAGAAGTCAGGCAGCACAGCCCTTAATCTTTTAGTGAGCAGGGTTTTTGTGTTCAAGGCCATACTAGGGAACAGAGCCAAGGGAGGTAACACACACCTTTAATTCCAGTACCAATCATAGAGACCTGGAGGTCTGTGGAGACACATAGACTGTGACAGATCTGTGTAGGGAGAGGGAGTGAGGTAGCTGGGTTAAAATAGCCAATGAGAGGACAGAACAGCAAGGCAATAAAGGTGTGGGTAGACAGAAAGTAACTTGCATTTGGAAGCTGCAGAGTTGGTGAGGTAAGGTTGGCTGGTGGCTTTCCCTATTTCCCTGGTCTCTCTAAGACTTTCACCCCTATATTTGGCTCTATGTTTTTTTATTTAATAAGACCATTTAGAAATTCATCTACAAAACCTAGTTATCCATCAACAGATAGCTGGATAAAGAAAATTCAGTACACACACACACACACACACACACACACACACACACACACACACGCTGGAGTCTTAAGTAGCTTGAAAAATGTGAAATCACGCTGGGCAGTGGTGGTGCTCGCCTTTAATCCTAGCACTTGGGAGGCAGAGCCAGGCAAATCTCTGTGAGTTCAAGGCCAGCCTGGGCTATAGAGTGAGTTCCAGGAAAGGTACAAAGCAACACAGAGAAACCCTGTCTTGAAAAACAAAACAAAACAAAAAAAAGT
Source organism: Onychomys torridus (assembly GCF_903995425.1). Classification (NCBI taxonomy): domain Eukaryota; kingdom Metazoa; phylum Chordata; class Mammalia; order Rodentia; family Cricetidae; genus Onychomys; species Onychomys torridus. The sequence continues at coordinate 112,508,331 of NC_050446.1, forward strand.
GAAATCACAGCATTTTCAGAAAAATGTATGAAACTAGAATTCTTTTTGTTAAGCAAAATAAACTAGCCTTGGAAAGACATACATTATCTATTTTCTCTCATTTGTGGAATCTAAATTTGGCAGTGGCCATGTCAGAGGAGCAGTGGGTGACAACTGAAGTTCAAGGTGTCAGTCCACCAAGAGGAAAGTCCCTGATGGGTGAATCTTGGATAGGCAAGGCCCTGAGACCACAGGCTCCAGAATGTCTTTTGCTCCTGCTGTCTCTTCACATGTTTGCCACTGCCATATTTCTCTGGGATCTGGCATGGAGTGAGTGGGTGTGGGGAGATCCCCACAGCCTGTAATGTAGTGTGTTTATCTCATGGAAACATCTCATACTACTGAGCATTTTTACCTGTAGATTATTATGAAGATGGGGGTTGGGGATTTAGCTCAGTGGTAGAGCACTTGCCTAGCAAAGCGAAAGGCCCTGCCTGGGTTTGGTCCTCAGCTCCAGAAAAACAAAAACAAAAACAAGACGATTATGAAGATTTTTTCTTCCCAAGATGTACTGTCTAATTAATAATAATGTTAGTTTAAACTGAGTTTTGATGGTAGAAAATAAAACTAGGAACTGTCACACAGCTAGAACATGTAAGTTTCTATTGAGGAATCATATAGACTGTGACTTAGGTTAGTGATTAAGAAAAAAAAAAATTGAGTCCCAGTAGCCCAGCTAGCTTAAATTCTTTTAACCTTAATGTTGGGAGATGTGTTCACAGGTTTTGGAGTGTGTCATACCTGAAACAAAGCTTTGAAAATAATTTAAAGTTAGACTAAGATGTTTTCATCAAATAGCTTTGAGGTGAAAAACCCAAGAAGACAATCTAAAGTGTTAGAAAGCACATAGCTGAGTGAGGAACTTGTTAAGGTCAGGAAATAAGAACAAAGCAGCCCACTTATCTTTAGCTGACATGTCTTTCTTGCTAGGATGGGTTGATGACCAAAGTTGATGATTAATTTCTTATATCCATTTATGGCCCCCCCTTAATCTCTTGATATAAAAAATTATATATATATATATATATATATATATATAAAATATATATATATATATATATATATATATATATATTATATATATATAATTGATGACTGGGTATGTAGTCTAAAGATTTAAAGTAGAGCTGACTGATTGTTTTTCATGTATAAAAGTTTAGGTTTGGATTCCTTTAAGATTTTTTATAAGATTGCCCTTTAAGGTAAGTAAAAAAGTGATTGGTCCTTTCTTTGTAACTACAAAACATAGCCTGTCAGTAAAAGAATATCTTGCTTGCTTATACTCTGTTAATCTATAACAAGGTGCTTATGTATGAATGTATGTGGGTTCTTGGGATAATTTATTTTCACCTGTAATACATAAAATGTTTAATCATGTAAGGAATATGGAAAACATGTTTTTACTTGTAATCACTCACTTGAAAAACAGAATGTAACTACATTGTAATTTTTATATTGCCTGAAAGATTTTGCTGGAGTATATAGCTGTAAGGGAAAAATAAAAATAAATTTAAAATTGACTTAGAAGGAAAACATCAAGAATGAGAGACTTAGAAGGAAAACATCAAGAGTGAGAGAATAAGGGAGAATAAAGATAGAGTGAGAAGGAAAACATTGAGAGACAGAAGGGACATTTCTGGATAGAGATAGGAAAAGAGAATGCAGAATATAGAATTAGTATACAAAAGAAGAATAAAGATAAGGTATAAAGGAAACTATCAGGAGAGTGTATGAGTGTCTTTTTTCCTAACTCCCACAGATAAAAAGTCATAGTACATGCCAACTCTGTGGATTCCTATTGAGCCCATATATATATATATATATATATATATATATATATATATATATATATATGTGTGTGTGTGTGTGTGTGTGTGTGTGTGTGTGTGTGTGTGTGTGAACATTTGTATATATTTGTGTGTGTAGGTCATAAAACGGATCATGAGAGGGGAGGAAGACATCTCAAGAAAGTTTGGAAATAGCTTACTAGAACACATGTGATAGGGAAGCAGAAATGGGGAGTAATTGGGAGAAGAAAGGAAGCCAACAGGAAGGGCAGAGGGAGCATGAGTAACAGCAGTGAGGAAAGGAAACCAATGGGAACATAGGATAATAACTTATATGAATAAAGATTTCATGATAAAAATCTCAATACTTTCTATGCTAACCTAAGAGAATTCATTTTTGAAAACTAAAAAGGAGGACTTGAGAATACATTGAAAATTGAGAAGCACGGCTGGGGTATAGAGAGGATTTAAGTAGTTCTGTGTTGTAACACAGTGATTCCTAAACTCTAAATACATCCAAGTAGGATGGTGAAATGTGGGATCAGAATTTGTAGGTGTGTGGATTGCTTGGGAATCCTGTATTTTTCTTTTTTAACAGCTTCCAAGTGATTCTGATACTGCTGGTCAGAGGACACAATGTGAGAAATAAGAGTGTGAGGCCATCTATGATCCAGTGGCCAGTAGAGGTCAGAACATAGCAGACTCAAACAAGTCTGATTCTATGTACCTGAAGATTAGGTTAGGAAGGCTGGGGTATGAGCCCATTTACAGATGGCTGTGCTAAAATGTTAAATTAACCAGAGGGTTACTACGCTTGGATGCCAGGCCCCTTCTACCTTCCCAGAGTTCTCTGAAGTTGTTCCCCTGGCCAGAAGAGTATTAACAACCCTAAAGCTGATCTCAAACACAGTGACTTTTGAGAACTGTTGCAACTAGGCAACGAGGAGCTGAGTTAAGATTATACCTCTTACTGAAAAACCTGGGAACTGTGAAAGAACACAAGAGGCAGAGCAGAGTGTGCAAGAAGACAGAGCAGAGCTCATGCAACGGCTGCCTCAGGTCCTTTGCCAGCTGAGAGCCAGCAGCACCCCTTGTCTCCTATTTCATGGAACTCCATCATGCATTTGTCACTCTAGCCTTTCCACGTCACGGTGGTTTTGCTCAGACATTACTTCGGAAGAGAATCATGCATATTTCTCCAGGTCTGACTATATGTAATTTATATTTCAAAATCATAGACCAAGGCACCTATGAAAGTACACAATAATATTACTGTTGTCAGAGCACAACTCTAATTACAAAAATCACTTGGTTGAATATACCAAGGAAAACAGTAAAAAGTACTTCTTGAAAGTGTTCTTCCTATAAACCTTTAAGGAATTCTATAGAAGAAATAACAATTTTCTGATATAAATTGATTTTTTTAAATTTGGGATACTGGTATTAAGTAAGTTAAATAAAGAACAGATATTCATTTAAAATGCACACAAAGACATACCTTTTAATTGTAATTTTGGATAGCAGCGTCTGCTGTACTTAGCTTTGTTTATCTTCAGGCAGCTTGTACAGTTGTATGGATTTGTTTCATTGAAGCTGTTGCCGTGGCAACACAAGAGGAGATTAAGAAAGAAGTTTATTAATCAGTCCTTGATGTTTCAGACCTCAGCCACATTTATCTGGAGTAGAAAAAAGTAGAGAATAGAGGTTGAGATTGCATAGAAATCTGTAAGTGTAGTGGAAGTAACAGTAAAAGAAGCCATGGGAATGGCACTCACCCTTCTCCACCATCATGTGAATCCACATGCAAAAATCTACAGCCACTAGGAAATAGGAATGCTGAAGTGGAAATGCTCTTTCAACTGAGCTGATCACATCAAATCAGGGCTTTGGGGGAAGCTTAGCCAGTTCACCTTGAGCTAGCAGGAGACGGAGCTGTCAGGCCTGTTGCATCTTGCAGGCATAGTGCTGTCTGGTTACCCGTGAAAAATAGGGCTCACCTGGTGTGTTTGTCTTCAAGATATTGACAAGAACTTTTTTCTGTTGTGGGTATAAATTATGTGCACATATGTTTGGCACTGTAACTACTTCTAAAGTTGAATAATTAAGTTAAGAAACTACAAATGTTTATAAGATCTCAACTAATATTTTGGTAAGCTTCAATTTAATCTCCAATTTCTAATTTTTGACTAACAGAGAATTTGTTCTTCTTGGAAGCAGCTTCTGCCTCAAGATTCTAAAATGTATAGTTAGATTTTAGGAGTTTTCATCCTTTCTTCTTTGTTCCTATTGCTACTCTCTATATCTCTTCACCATAATTCCTGGGTCAGATTTAGTCTTCTTACTTTAGTATAACTTGGTTGTTGTTAATGAAAACATGGATATGAATGTCAAAGGCATATGTCAAAGTTACTGGGTGAGGAGGAGTAGGAAATTTTAATAGATGCAATACTCAAATGCCTATCTTGTTCCCTCCTGCATCTATTAAAATTTCCTACTCCTCCTCACCCAGTAACTTTGAATGTTGGAGATCTTTTTAAAATTATCCCTTTCAGAAGGATTTATTTCAAATTCAAGCCATTTCCATGCTTCTTTTAAATATTCACTAAAATGATAATGTTAGTGTAAGTTTTCAGGAGCAGGGAGTATGGTTATTCTAAATTTAGAAGAGATACTAAAGACATTGAAAGACACAATTCTAAAGAAGTATAGTGTCTTGACAAGTTTGCAAGGAACCTTTGGGAATGTGTGATGACAAGTGTTGATGTCAGTGAGCCTGTCTAGATTTCTTGGCAATAACAATAACTTATCAGGTGAACTTTTATAATTTATTTTTCCTCCTTCTCTTCTTAATTCACAAAAATTTAGATAAATGAATTGATGGAAGCATGTCTGAGTTTTCAGTATGGTGACAATATGAAATGGTTGCTGAAAATCAAATGTTGATGTATTCAAGATGCTATTCATTCTGATTTATATGTTACATGAGTACTGTGCTATTTTTCTTTGATCCGCTCCTCTGTATCATGGGCATTACAATTCTAAAGGAAAAATAAATCTTTATTTCCAAGATGTTTTCCCCTGAGGAATTCAAGCTAAATGTCTACTAAACAGAAGTACTGTTTTGTATGCAGGAGAGGCAGATAGTCTGCTATGACCCAGCAAAGCAGGCAAAACTGTGGGCTTCAGCAGAAAGGATGGCTTATCAATGCTCTTGCTGAAGTCTCACGATAATCACTCTTCTCAGTGTGGTGGATAGATCCTACCAATGGCTGGATCCTACTTCCAATCTGGGATAGCTAGCCTCATCCAGTAGTAGACTGAAACCTGAGCTCACTGTTCTTCAACAGCAAAATCTAGCTTTTTGAAACAACAACAATACAAGTCTCTGAAAGCATTAATGTCTTTATAAAATTGCCTTTAAAGGTTACTTCATGATATGCTCCATGTACTCCTAAACCTCTGCTGTATTTAGTGCTGGCTGATAGAGAAGGTGGTCAGTTGGTTCACTGTCACTGAGTTAATGTATTTGTTATTTTTCCAGTCTAAGGGGACTCTTTCTTAGGTTTAGAATCACTTCCCATCTTATTTTCATCAATGTATTATTCATGTTTTATGTACTCATCCAGTACCTTCATAAGTACTTAAACTGAGGAACCAAATGCCCCAAGCTTTCAAATAAGTTTATTTAACAGGGCATATATGCAGATCAATTATATCCTAAGTCACAGGGAGCTAAGTGCTGATCAATTACACCCTAAGTCACAGGGAGCTAAGTGCTGCTATTTGGCGAACCTGGGTATACTGGTAACAGAGAGACAAGGTTTTCAATTCAGTCTTACAGGCAATAGAAAGCTTTCATGTAGGCATGACAACCAAGAAGAAATATGATGGGTTAGAGAAGAGAGGCAGAAGTTAAGTGCAGGATGGAGAAAGGAGCAAACTCTCCTCTCCCACCTAAAGGCACTTCTCTTTAAAACGACATGAGACAAAAACAACAAAGCATTTTGATCAAAGAAGCCATGTTCCTCATATAATGAAGGAGGCAGAGTTGTCACTCTACATGTCACAAATCACCATGCACAGTCTAGTTAACTTTCCAAGAAGATAAGCAAGTAAGCAAAAGTCAGGTAGTTAGAATAAGAAGTGTACTCCATAGCCATGGGTATTTGAATAATTGCTTGTTGGGGGCACTGTTTGGGGACGTTTAGGAAGTGCAGCCTTGTTGAAGGTAGGTAGGCCTTGAGGGTATATAGACTAACCCTATCTCAAGTTCATCTTGCTTCTGGCTTACATCTGGAGACATGAGCTCTCAGCTTCCAGCTCTGCTGCCATGCTTGCTGCTTGCTTCCACATGCCCAAGTAGATGAAAAGTAAACATACTACCAGCAATTGATGATGGTGGACAAAGAGCAAGAGAGAGTACTAGAAAATAAGTTTTCAATGGAGCAAACCTGCATACAAATGAGTGATGTGGAGAAACATCAGGTCCATGTTGATTTACTTGACAAATTATATTCAATGTAAATTACACACAAACATGTATAGATTTAATCTTTCATGTGTAGTCATTTTATTACATAGGCAGATATCAGTAATCCAAGGTAATATTAGAGTAAAATTGTTCTTCAAGGCCCTTCAGCTGTTTAAATAATATCTATTATTAAAGGTACAAATAATTTATGTTGATGTTATAGATACCACTTAATTCATAAAATGCAGATATGCTTTGATTTATGATGGGTTTCATATAGATTGACCATTATAAAATTTAAAATATTATAGGTCAGACATGTGTTTGAAGGCCAATAGTACACATTCACTCAGGACTTCACTTACTTGGGGCTTCCTATGCTCTCTCTATAAAGCATATACCTAAGGGAATATCTGTACATCACTATTTTCCAACCATATCCTATAAATAAAATTATAAATCAATGACCCAAAGTAAAGAATACCACTGACTACTGGTCTCCAAGTGTTTTTTTTTTCTTTTTCTTTTTTAACCACAAAGAAACTGAGATTAAAGAAATCACTAGAGAAGTAAAAATGTGAGTTTCCTATCCAGTCTCTGGTTTATCCTTGGCCTGCCAGAACGATGCATATCTCTGTCTTCACGGATCTTGGAGCCTTTAAAAAGACTCCAATTAACCAGCTTAAGGGGAGGAGAAATGAAATTACTGGATAACAGTCTGACTGATGTGATCACTAAGATGACTAAAATTTCAAATAAATAAGCAGTTTCAGACCACAGAATAATTCTCTAGTACCAGTCCATTAGAGGTGTTTGTCAATGGCTATAGAGACTAATCAGAAATGCCCAGTGTGAGATTCACCTATATTAGAGTAAATTTATTACAAATGTTTGGCTTACTCATAAATTGATAATAAATACACCTCTTTATTGCTCCTATTGTATAATGAAATCCAAAAGGGAATCTTGGCAAATTCAAATTGTGACAAACATAGGCTACAATATATTTTAGAAGCTCATAGATTTCAAGTGTACATGTATCATCCAGATACCAAGTTTTCTAATTACACCTTGAATAAATGTCACTTAAGCAGACACAATAACTACAGTGAGTTCTTGAGATACAGGGAAGGAATAGTTTTTTGTAGTGTAAAACCAACATTGATGGATGGGCATGTTGCAAGGCACTCTACAAGGCGGCCATGATGGATTAGGCTAATATTCTCAAAGTGCAAGTAAACATGAAAAAGCTTTCTATATTTTGAGGAAACTATTCTGTGCAAACTGGGACAAATGAGGAATAAAGACATGAAGACATCTCCTTACCAACACCAGCTTCAATTGCCATCCTCATAACCAGAATTCAACTGCCAGGTCATCCTCCTATATTAACAGATAGGCCTACTGACCCTCCTTAAGAATGCTGATTTTCAAACTATGGAGCCCTGTAAAGACCTTTTTTTTCCTCTCCAGAAGGTGTAGAGGAAATCTGATTTGTGTTTTAATTTTTACAAAGAGCCTTTGCTTGGGTACCAAAAGTTCATTCCAAGCATCATCAGAAAAAATGCTCCTATATAATCTTAAACCAGTACTTAAGATAGTCTGTGTCCCATGCTATTTGCTGAATATATTTTACTGAATTTCCTGCTGGAACCTCACCAGCAGGGTAACTTTCCTGGACTCTTCTTCATGTTTTCTAATCTGGAAGTGAGACTGCATGGAACAGAAGTAGCATCAGAAGTCAGATTTCTTCCAGGTCATTTTGTTGGCTGAGTATTAGCATGGGAGGATGAGGAAGAAAGTGAGGGGTACCATCATAAATGACACAAAAACACAAAGAGGAAGACATGTAGCATCCAGGAATTGTTCGAAGAGCCCATGACTGTAAATTTCACAAAAGAGAAGTATTGGTGATAACAGAAATCAAGATGGTGGATGCTTTTGTTAAAGAATGCCACCATAAGAATTGAGTATAAGCCCTAAATCTGAGTATAAGCCTTAAATTTGGATGCTTTTATTGTAAAGCAATTACTTCATGTTTCAAGAAGGTTGTGTTTTGAGAAATGAATGGTATAAGGGTTATTAATATTTTGGTTCAACATTCACAACTTTCCAAATGTATAAAAAGAATACTTGGCTGAATTGTAGTTATAAGAAAAAAAATTCATCACTTTTAGGACACATTCATAAGGAGGAGGAAAAAGAAGTATGAGCCGTTGAACTTAGAAGAGAGTAATCTTCACATTCTGCTCTTCTTCTACCATAGTTAGTTGTGGCATAGGGAAAGATTCCTTGACTATTTGATAAAGAGTCATCTTAGGTCAATCTGTACTGGAATCATGGAGCCTGAAGGTTCTCAGCATGGTCACTCTGCCCTTTCCAAAAGACACAGTTTTACTTCAGTTCATTCTAGTAATATACTGAGTATTAAAACACAACCTATTTGCAGTTCTCTGATAAACTCTGACCTTTACAGAGAAAGTAAAAGAGGATTGTTGCCATGAAAAATAATCTTGAATACAAGGTCATTTCATTAGCCCGTCAGATACAAGTGAAAGGAATGTCCCATAATTTTTGTTGTTTAAACATGTGACCCACACTTGCCAATTACGAAGTCAGTGGACTCCATAATTAACAAGTGTCATGAAGACACTTAGAGAAGGTTTAAGTGCAAGTGGTAATTTTATAGAATTATTTTAATTGGCTGGGAAGTCATTTTTCATATAATCTCACATTTAAAAAAAAAGTTACAATCAAATACTAGTGCACAGGTCTCTAAAGCAAAACAATTAAAATTTCCAATTAGAAATGGTTAATATAAATTTCTTAAATTTTAAAATTTTCACTAGGAGAATACATTTCAACCTCAAAGCATGGAAAACAGCATGCTCTTAGTCTGAGGAATGCTGGTGTTCTTTCAACAGCTAACACACTTGGGTCAAGTGGGTGTAATTATTTATGAAACCAATATTTCTTCAAAGGCTTGATACTTCTCCCTTGCCTCCTGGAATTGCTAAAAACAAGAGTGAGTCATATCACTGCACTCACAAGCTTTGCTTTTCAGAAAGTGTCACACACATACTACACACATACTGCTTGGGAGAAATAAAATGAACTAAAAATATAAATCAGTAATTGGGAAAAGTTTCAGAATTTTTTATATTATTCAAATTACTTGATTATGGATTTGTAAGTTTATAAAAATAGTGTTTCTGACACTTCCATCCACTGTAAAAGCTAAGTGCGTGCATGTGCAAACACAAACACACACACAAAAGTGAGACCCACATCATTATTCCTTGGCTGGATCTAATTCTATGCAAAAATGTGTGAGATCTTTTCCATATTCAGGGTTTATAGAAGACAGTTGGGGAGTCCTGTTTTCTTCCCACATCAAGGGGAAATGTTATAATGTGAGCCAGTGATAATCATACTGATTTATGAAAAATTACTCTTGTAAAGATATCAGGGCCACACAAGAGAAACTTGGGGGTCTGAAGTCAAGTTCTTGGCAGGGGAATGGACAGATTTTAAGCAAGAGAGCAATTAGTTCTGGGTTTTCCTACTTTTCTGTGTCCAAAATCTACTGTTGGGGGGAAAATTATGCAGTTACTTCAGCCTACTCTCTGGAGTTCTTAAAACAAATCTCCACCCCTTTCTCTTGTATTCTAATATGTTCTGTGGCAAGGCAAAATTCCAGTGCTGCCATTTAAACATAAAAGCAAAGCCACAAAAATTTGCTGTCTCAATTTGAATTCCAGAGCATAAAAGTGATTCTCAGGTTGCCTTCAGATTTTTGGATACATGATGAACTATGGACATGTTAATGTCTTGTGCTGGTGCTCTCTCTCTTACCCATCCTCAGGGACCCCTGTTGCCACTCCCACTTTTCTCTGGCATTTGTTTATTTCTGAATGCAGTTGGAAGCCTAGATGAGTTAGAAACATCCTACTTCGTTTTCTCAGAGTAACCTGGAGGAGCATTCTAGAGCAGAGGTTTTCCAACTCATGTGTGCACCAAAATCTTTAGTAGTGCTTAATGAAACACATACTCTTGGGCCCATACTGGGGCTTCTGGTTGGGTGGGAAGAGGTGATAGGAGCAATAGGAGACATGGGCCTTGTATTTCCAACAAGGTCCAGGTGATACAGTTACTTCTGCTTGGGAGCAACTTTTCAAGTAGTATTTGTCTGGTATTGATTACAAACACAAAAGCACCATTGAGTTCTTCTCACATTAATCACATGAATCCATATCCCAAGTCCTCTGGCTCTATGATGCATGTCTGGATAAAGCTGAGGACAGGAAGCCCAAGCACATACATTGAAGTTATATTTGGTTGATGTAGAAATATGCACAAGGAGAAGTGAGGCATAAAGATTTTTAATGTGTGAAAGCAATCATAAGTCAGTTCAAAAAGTTTGAAGAGAAGATGATTATGTTTTATGTTTGTCAATTTCCTCACTGTGACAAAATACCTGAGATGAGCAACTTAAGAGAGGAATGATCAATTGTGGCTCCAGTTTCAGAGATTTTTAGTCTCTCAGCCTGTTCTGTGAATGATAGTAGAGAAGACACATATCCATTCACAGAAGAGTGAAATTAGATCTACATCTCCCACCCTGTACATAATTTAAACTATAACAAAAAAATTAATTTAAACCAGAATGTTGAAAAAACAAAATAAGAAACATAGGGGAAATTTTCAGAATACTGGTATAGATAAGCCCAGTAGCACAAGAAATGGACCCAAGAAATGACAAATAGTGTCACATAAAATTAAAAGGATTTTACACAGCAAAAGTTAGAATTAAGAGTGAACAGAAAGACCTATGGGATAGAAGAGATTCTGTGACAGCTGTATTTCAGACAATGGTTTAATATATAAAATATATATATATCTAAAACTGCTGAAATTAAAGACAAAGAAACTCCACCAATTTACAAATTAATAAAATAAGTCAAAATTGAGCAAAGCGTTCTTAGAAGAATAGATACAAGGGCTGCAGAAATGACTTGATGGTTAAGATGATCTATTGTTTTTGTTGGTGGTCTGGAATTGGGTCTCAGTACCAATATCAGGTGGCTTACAAGCTCCTGTAGCTGCACTTCTTAAGGATCTGATGCCCTTTGATCTCTGTGGGCATATATATATATATATATATATATATATATATATGTGTGTGTGTGTGTGTGTGTGTATTATATATATGTGTGTGTGTGTGATGCACATAAAAAGTCACACAGAAACACAGACACAATTAAATATGTATAATTTGTGTGTGTGTGTGTGTATATATATATATATATATATATATATATATATATATATAAATTAAAACTACTTTGCTCTTCACTCCATTATTATCATTAATTAAACAAAATCTAGCAAGGATATGGAGAAATAGAAATGCTTATCTCCTGTTAGTAAGAATGAGAATTGGTGCAATATTATGGAAATCAGTTCAGAGCTTTCTCAAAAAGAAAGCTACCATGATACAGCTATATTACTCAAGCATATATACTCAAAAAGACTCTACATCCCACCACAGAGATACATTCCCATTCATGTTTATTACAACTCTATTCCCAAAAACCAGTAAATGTAATCAACTTAGATTTCCATCATCAGATGAATGGATAATGAAAATAGGGTTTGCATATACAATGGAATTCATCCAAAACAAGATTAAAATTTTGAGATCTGTAGGAAAATGGATGCAGTTATTATATTAGTGAGGCAAGATACACTCTGAAAGACAAACACTGCATATTGCCTCTAATGTGCAGTCCTATTTTCTATTAACTATGTGAATTTATGTGGGAAGATATGTAAATATGGGTCTGAAAACTAAAAAGGAGCCCATGAGATGGGGGAGTAAAAGGAGGCTTTATATGTGTTTAAGGTTATAGAACATATGAAAGTAGAAGTAGGTTCAGCAGGAACATGAAGATGGGGAGCATAGGAAGTGATTGACCGAACTCTGTACATAAAATTCTTTTAGGAATTCTGTTACTTTAGAAGCTTGTAGGGATGACACAGAGGAATGGATGGAGGTTTCTCCCATTGTAGCAGACAAAGAAGAAGAGAGTAGACTGGAAACAATGTCTGGGCTATAATCTCCAAAGCCCTGCCTTTTAGTGACCTCTTGCTATTGGTTGCCATCTTTTAAAGATTTCACACCTCCCAACATAGTGCCACTAGCTAGGGACAAAGTGCTCATGAGATGGGCCTCTAAGACACATTCTATATTTCTCCCAAAAGCTCATGCCCATCACACAGTGAGAAACACATTCTATTCAAGTTTAATACTCTCTATAGACTTAACATTTGCAATATTGTTTGGGAATTCAGAGTCTGTTCTGAGATCCAAACAATCTCTTAACTGTCATTCCCTTTAAAAAGAATATTATATACTTGCAACATACAATGGCACATAATATACAAAGGGCAGTAACAGGAGGACGTTGGGAAAGGTTGGACTAGAGAAACAACAAAGTCCAGCAAGGAAAACACGATGTCCTATAACTTCATCTCCAGGTTTCAGGGTACAAAGAGTTGTGATGTGATCTGGACAGACTTGTAAAGCTCTACCTCATTGGCTTTGACAAACTCATCACATAGCCTTGCTTCCAGGCTGGCTCTCCTGCAGCTTCCTCAGTGGATGTCTTTCACTCCTGGCATTTCCAACACAACAAGGAGATGCAACTTAGATTTTTCCCTCACAGCTTCTCATGTGGGACATTCAGAGAATCCCTACTGGGAACCTGGCACTAATAGAAAGCTTAGTAGACTTCTCAAAACCCTTTATGCAAGGTTACAGGACACTTGAAGGATGCTTTCATTATGCCTTCAAATCTGCGGCCACATGGGTGAAGTTGAACTCTGCTTTCAGCTTCAAAAGTAACCACGTCGCCTTGGAACATGGTCTCAGCCGCCTTTTATTTCTTGCATAGCTGAAGTTAGGAAAACAACTCTGTAGATGGCTACATTTTAGTAGGGTGCCATTATAGGTTTTTCTCCAGACTCTCTCTTAGTGAAAGGCAATATTTCAAATGGGCTTTCATGTTTGAGTACTAGAATGGACAATGGAGGAGTCAATCCTCCAGATACCAATCTTGTTGGCCCACTGTAGTGCTTGGCTCTTTAATGGTGGTGGCCTCTAATGATCACAGCTGCTTCGTTTGCACTTGCTTTGTCCATAACTTTAAACATTTCCTTTTCTTGTCAAATTATACTTTCAAATTCTCCTGCTCTGTAAACCACTATAAACCTGACTGAAAGCAACCAACAGTAGCTTGTGATAACCTGGATGCTACAGTGCCTTGAAATTCTCTTCACCAAATAAGTTAGCTTTTCACTTTGTATTTAGCCTCACTCACATTTTCAGGATTTGGCAGAATATAGATCAATTATTTCCAAGAATACAATACAAATAGCCTTTAGTCCAACACCCAGTAGAGCCTTTTCCATTTGAAACCTCATAAGCACAGTATTTCCTGTCTGCACTTCAATCAGTATACTAGTCTTCTGAACTCACACAAAACTCACACATCAAGCTCTGATTACAGCATTCCAGAACTTCTCTAAACTCCAAACTGTTTCAGATTTCTCCCACAAGCTAGGTACCAAAGCCTATGAGCTACATTATGAGGCTTAGTCACAGCAGTGACCCCTCATCTTTCTGCTACTAATTTTCTCTGTTTGTTATTTTCTCATTAGTGTGACAAGATATCTAAAAGAAGCAACTTAACAGAGAAATATTGTGTCTTAAGGCTTCAGAAGTGTTAGTCTGTTGTGTCAGAGTCCATTGGTTAGAGTATGTGTAGAGAATCCTCCATTCACAATGGACTAGAGGCTGGGCTACAACATTCTATACCCTGCTCCTAGTCACCTACTTCTGCCAGACAGGCACTACCTCTTTAAGGACATATAACTCCCCAACATAACTCTACTAGTGGGGAACAAGGTGAGTCTGGGGGGGGTCAGTATTCCAGAGTCAAACCATAACAATTCTATGGAGTCTGTATTGTCAAAGGTGAGATCAGAGTCTCTTTTATGTAGTGGCCTATGTAGGATTGAATAGTGCAATGAGACTGTGGAAATACATAGCCTGGAGAAGAGGGAGAAAGATAAAGAAGTCAAACACAACATTCACATAGTCTTTGATAGTCAAGGTATAGTTAGAACACAAACATGAAAAGAAGCATTGGGATAGAAAATAAAAAAGAATATGATGCTGCTAACTGACTAGAAGCATAAAGATTAAGAATATATTAAATAAGAATGAAAAAAGAAAAGTGATGAAAGAAAGTTCCGAATTGGTGAAGGAGAAAACAAGTTTATCAGCTACAATTTCAGGTATGTAGGAAGGAATACTTCTAATACTCTTTTGCAGAGTGAATTGACTACAGCTAATAATAATACATTTTGTATTTAAAATGGCTAAAGGAGAGGGTTTAAAAGTTCTCACAAGAAAGGATAAATGTATAAGATGATTTATGTGCTCATTTCCCTAATTTGACAATTATACCACATATACTTGTAACAGCATATCACATCTGCCCCATGCATTTATATAGTTATTGCATGTTAATGACATTTGCAGAAGAGGTTTCCTACTTGCTTACCCATACAACTAACTTGGTACCTGTTCAGGCACACAAGAAGAGTACATTAATTTCTGTAATAACAGGCTAACTGTCACAACCGCCTTGACCAGCAAGGAAGATGCAACACCAGGCTCTTCTTTCAGCAGTTTATTCAGGAACCTTGAACAATCTTCTGACCCTGGGGGAAACCCGCTCACAGCCTTAAGTAATCACTGGGTAGCCAAACCTTATACGCAACGTGGGCACTACCAATAGGTCCAGGTGCATGGAAACAAGCCAGATTCTCAGCCTTAGCCAATTAAGGAGTTGTTTATCACAGAGAGCGCTCACCATCAGGAAGGCAGAAGCCGGCGCCATCTTTAAGGCATGGCTGCACACAGCTCTCTACAGTTACCCCTTTTTTATTTTGCAACAGGCAAGAGTAGAGGTCTGATCTCTGTAGAGTGAATCAGGGACATTATACTGATCTTCACTCAGGTGTCGTCCACCCAATGAATATCAGACCTGTCAGATACCCTTTTTTACAGAGGTGGGACACAGGGCATCAACCCACATGCAATCAGGCATGCTCTTCTTGGGGCCCAAAATCTCTGCGGACCCCAAGTGCAGTGCTCAAGCCTCACATCCTGTGATTAGAAAAGGTTAGTTTTTTAAGGTGGCTAGCCAGGCATGAGGGGACTGTCCTACTTCGATGGCTGTAAAGGCTTGGATAATCATGGCTGCATTGCGATGCTGAGAACCTCTGATCTGGCAAATGCACCACAGACATACCAAGGAGACTAACACCAGGAGGCCCATCAAAGCTCCTAACCCGCTAATGAGGATAATCCCTCTGCCAGTCTGGTGTCCACCCGGGTTGAGTTCACCATGATGATAGCCACCCTCAGCTGTTCCATCAGGTTGTCGAATTCTCCCGTCCAATTGCCTAAAAGATAACTGGACAACTGTTTAGACAGATTTGCAGCACGGGTAAAGTTTTCATACTGGATACTAGTCACACACAACCCAGCATATTTCCATTGACAGCCAAGCTGGGCTATCTGCCAAAGAGTGTCGATTTGCTATTGAACCAGGTCAATCCTTTGGTTGACTACCAATAAACCCCCCTTTAACTGAGCATTAATGCCCTTCTGCACGTCTAGGGCCTGTGCTACATTGGCAGAAAGATTATTCAGAGTTTGTACTGTTTGCACAGAGTGGCTCATGGCAATGGCCACGGTGGTTGCTCCGATCACCGCCAGGGAAATGGCCATAACAGTGGCGGCTGTAATCCCAAAATCTCTTTATATCTAAATTGAGTCATGGCATTAGGAGCATCAACAGGTATGGGCACCCAAGCTTCCTTTTCTACTCTGAGTCAGTTGGACTATGGCCGCTGCCAGACCAGCATTGGCCAGGGGTCCTCCCAGTTCTCTGCACACCTTCATCCATGCTTCTAGCCCTCTGGACTTATACAGGGTTATGGCAGCCCTACATTCCTTAGTACATTGCTCATAGACAAGTTGTTTAATAAGAGGCATAGCTGCATCTGGGTCCCCAAAAATTCTGTCGGTGGCTTCAACCATACAGGTGACAAAGTCCGAAAACGGCTCCGTGGGGCCCTGTAAAATTTTTGTGAGGTTACCGCTCACTTCGCCCTTATTTGATAAGGCCTTCCATGCCTTAATGCCAATTTTATTAATCTATTCATAAAGTTGAACAGGGTAACCCGTCTGTAGATTAACAAATCGACCCTGTCTGAGCAGCATGTCTCTGTCCCAAGCAGCATTCCCCGCAGCTTGATTGGCCGCAGCCTCTTCATTAGCAAACTCAATCAGGAAGGCCTTCTAATCTAAGTATTGGCCTGGGCTCAAGCCGGCTGGTGCAAGCCTGCTCCAATCACTGGGCGTCATGCAATGCCTGTTCAAGGCCTCCACCTGGGCAATTGTAAAAGAGGCTGTGATCCCGTAGGTCCACACAGACTCAGCCAATGATTTTATCACCTTAAAATCTAAGGGCTCCTCATACCATTTTCCCTGCGGGTCTTGAAACACTAGGTAGGCTAGGCGCAACTCAGTTCTGAGTGCTTTCCATACCCCCAGGCTAAAAGAGCATCCAGAGCTGAAAGAGCTTCCGGAGCTACCATTTCCTGGGCCCTCAGCATAGGGAGGAGGAGCCAAGGGCGCGGCATGGCATACTGGGGGCTCACAGCATTCTCCTCTGTCTGGATCTTCCTTCTCCTCCCTCTTTTTCCTTTTTCTTATCTTTGTCCTTTTCATCTGTTCTATGAGTGACATCAGCTCCTCCTCTGTGTGTCTGTAGACTCAGGTGTCTCTATCTCAGCAAGGTCGGGGTATAATCCCCCTTTGCTCTGTCCCTTTTCACTGCTTGCCTTTTCTGATCTCTCCTCCTGCAACATCTCCAAAGCAGCCTGACCATTTTCTACTGCCTCACTGCAACGCTGATCAAGACAGCCTCTTACCAATTCCCAGACTGGTCTTACCCCACTCTTAAGCATTCCTTGTTCAAGGGCAAAATCTAAATCTCTACCCAATGTATCCCATGAGGATATCGTGAGACTTCCGGAAACGGCAAACCATGGGGCAAAGATGTCACATTCCTGCAAAAATCCCTCTAAGGTACTCCTTCTTTAGTTTTAATTTTTTTGAATACAGTAGCTCGTTAAGAGCCAAAAAATTTGGGTGTGATGAAGAAGCGCCCATGTCTAAAACTTTTCAATCTTTTAGACAATCTTTCACTTTCACTTTTGGGTCGTCTATCGACTAGCCCTTGGTTCCCACTCTCTCTTTATCTACAGAGAAGAGCAAAAATTCCACCCCCCACCCCCCACCCCACTTTTGTCGCGGGTTCCCAATTTACCTAGGAATTCCTTTAACCCTGCTTTTGTCGCAGATTCCCACCTTACCTGGGAACTTACTGGTGCACCACCCTGACTGCAGAAAGTTCTGAGCCCTTGTTGAAAGTAGTGAAGTTCCCTGTATGGGCCACCACTTGTCGAGACCGCCTCAACCAGCAAGGAAGATGCAACACCAGGCTCTTCTTTCAGCAGTTTTTTCAGGAACCTTGAACAATCTTCTGACCCCGGGGGAAACCCGTTCACAGCCTTAAGTAATCACTGGGTAGCCACCCTGATATGCCATGTGGGCACTACCAGTAGGTCCAGGTGCACGGAAGCAAGCCAGATTCTCAGCCTTAGCCAATTAAGGAGTTGTTTATCACAGAGAGCGCTCACTATCGGGAAGGCAGAAGGCGGAAGCTGGTGCCATCTTTAAGGCGCAGCTGCACGCAGCTCTCTACAGCTAACAATTTAGTAGATTGGAACAATGCACATCTATTACCTCTTCATTGACTAACAAAGAACCCCTGGTTTCAGGCTGGAATCTCTGTCAGTTTAACAAATCTAAAGTAAAACTTCCAGACCTATGAGAAAGAACAGCTTGCACAAACACTGTATAATGAGTGTAGCATAAAGAAGTAAAGTGGGTATAACAGAAAGAAAAAAGAAAACATGATAAAAGGATCCAGTATTGGACAGGGAAGCAGACATGGGGGAATACTTGGTGAAAGCATGTGCCTTTACCAGAACAGCAGTGGGAAGACAGACACTAAAGAGTTTTCCAGAAGGAAATGCCATTTTCAGATTTTAATTTTTATGAGAATGTAATTTTTATTTGGCTGCAATCTGGGAAAAACATAGGTACCAAGAGAATTGTTACAGTATTGAGTGTTGCTCTATAGGCCCAAAATGATATGATAGGAGCTTAAGAATGAGATAAAATTTTGAAACGGGGGGAAAAAAATGAATGGACTTAAGATATGTTAAGGAAGTCAAATAGTAAATATTTCTTGCAATATAAACTTTCATATGAACAACAGAAGTCAAACAGGTAGAGTACTGTTATCAGACAATTCCTGAAAAGGACACACTGGAGTGACCATGGTGGAAGCTAGGTACAAATTAGCTATTAGAGCAGAGGTTTTGTTATATAGAAAATCAAGAGAACAGATGATGCACTCATAGGAAGACATCCTGTCAGTCACCCACCCTTGGTTTCCACTTTTGTACCCAGAGAAGAAAAAAAGTCTTCTTTTACATATCAACTTCATTTAAAAAAATCCATGATTAGTAATCCATGATTAATTCTCAAAATACATTAGGTCAACAATAAGACCTAAATCTTCTAAGTAAGAAGGTCAAGCTACTTTTCTAATAACTCTCAGAAAATAAAAAGGATGCTACTCTAAAACTATAAAATAATAATTAGAGTTCTAATGAAAGGCAAAGTTGATTTTATATATATATATATATATATATAGAAAAGAATCTGTCTAAAAGACCCCCTTGTTTATGGATGTCCACAGAAACCAGTGATTGGCAAGTGAAGGTCCATTTGCTGAACTCCATTTGATTTCTATTGCATAAAATATTATTGGGTGTATACTACATCAAAGTTAGGAGTCTTTTTATTGATATGTTCAGTCAGCAAGATCATAGTAGCAGATTTCCCCCTATAGTGTATGAACTTTTGAGCCACAAGTTCTTGGTTTCATTGATAATGTCAAGTATGAGTTCCATTTTTTTTGAGTGGGCTTTTAATTCAATGAAAATGTGGTTGATTACTCCCATAATATTTGTGCCACTTTTGCACCAGTACACATATCATGCCAGGTATGGTTCTATTGTAGCTTGTAGGGTTCATAGGTGGGTGAGGTTGATGATTACTTTTCTCCTCCAGCAACTTGCATATCTATGAAAGCTAGCCAATAGGAATGAAGCATCCAGTTGAGTACCAGCTATGTTCTCCATATTCTGACTCAAGTATGTTGTGTCTTCAGCAATGTCTTCTAGTTAATTCTAGAAAGTAACCAACAGCATAAGCAATAGCCTGTAATTTTTTAGAGGGTGCAATGAGACTCCATTAGACAGCAGTTGTTGTTTTTGTTGTTGTTTTAAATGATAGTCCATTCCTGCTACTGGCAGAATCATTAGGTAGGGCGTGCATGGTGTTCAGTTGGGACATTGTCTTCCAATATAAGGTAACTCCATATGAACTAGTATTTTTATATGTATATGTATGTTTTTAGGAGGCATCTAGAGCAGTATATATACCCATAGATTAGTACTTCACTCAATCCTAATCAGAGAATTTTCTTCTTTTTGCAGAAGATGACAATTAACAAGGAGACCCACAACTGGTTAAAGTACAGAGAACAGAAGAATTTTGAACTGCTCAGCCGTCTGTGTCCAATGGGACATCGATACCTTGTCCCTTCTCTCAAGGCCCAGGAATCTATTCAGAAGAAAGGGTAGAATGATTGCAAGAGCCAAACTTGATGGATGACTTTAAGGAAGCAGTGTTTTCCAGATGCAATAGGGAAGATGCACATACAAACTCACAACTAAGTTTACAGCATGTACAAGACCAGCACAGACTCAAGCCAGATGAAATCTCAGCACAGAGGGAGGCGGTGTGCAAGAAGTCCTAACTAAAGCTAAGAAACTTTGGGATTTTAGTTGCTACTAGTAGAGGGAAAGCCATTTTTTGTTTGTTTTTTAAGGATCATAATGCCTGCCATATTGACCATACTCCATAGCATATTTATATCCCTGATTAGTTGGCCCACAACTAACTCTTTGGATTTAAGAAATAAAGAGTTGAGACATGAAGTTGGGTGGGTAAGGAAGTAGGAGAGGATCTTGGAGGAGTTAGGGGAAGGAGTGAATATGATTGAAATGCATTATATGAAAGTTTCAAAGAATTAATAAAAAATGACATTTAAAAGAAAACACAAGTTTACTGGGACATAGTTATGTCCCATCTCTCATTGTTGAGGTTTAAATGTAAACTGTCCTATATAGTCTCCTATGTTCAAACTTATGGTTTTTAGCTGGTAACTGTTAGGACAGGGTATAGAATATATAAGATATAGTTCCTACTTGGAGGAAGTATGTCACTGAGGATAGCTTTGAGGTTTTATATCCTTGCCCAGCTCTAAATGGGATATCTATATTAAATACCTTCTGCCAAAGCTCTAGTATAACAGTGAAAGAGGGGACAGAGAAATAGTAAGAGCCAAGGTAGACTTCTATATTAAAACAGGATTTTCTGGGCATAACAACATTGTGGAACATGTGAGTATACATGTTCCACAATGTTGTTATGGCCAGAAAAATCCTGTTTTAATATAGATATGTGACTGCTTGACAATCAATATTGCAATACAGATTGTGGAGGGACTAATGAAGTTCTACCTTATCTGAGTAGATATTGGCAATGGATACCTGTGGGGAAAGAGAGGTCAGAATGGTTTAGCCCTATGCTACCCATGCTCCGTTATACAGTCTTACACCCATGCACATGCAGGCAGCTCTAAGTGGATTCAGTGGGTTAAAATTAAAACATCACATGAAGTTAGGAGGGAAAAGAGGTGGTAGATAGATAAAGGAAGAAATGAAGAACAGAGAAAGGCAAAGAGATTTGAAGCATTATATGCATGTATAAAATTTTCAAACAACAAAAAAGTGTCAAATTTGAATATGACTATGGTGTTTAGACTTAGAGGCCATTGGAAGTTGATTAGAATGAGAATATGTTATTTAGGTGATGCCCTCATTGTTATGTATTTCAATTGGAACTAAAGGGAGAGGAGTCTCTCTCTCTCTCTCTCTCTCTCTCTCTCTCTCTCTCTCTCTCTCTCTCTCTTATTCTCCTTCTTCTTCTTCTTGATGCTAACCACCATGAGGTGATGAAGTCAGGGGTGACTCATATGACAGATGGTGACATCTGTATAGACTTTCTACCCCCAAACTGTTAACTAACACACAAACTCCCTGTGTATAGAAAGAACCCAGACTCTCTGATTTCAATATATTAGTGGAAACTGACAAGTAGATGTAGTGGATAGCCATCCCAGCATTGGCCTGGAAGTTCCAACCCCCATTGAGGCTTCAGTAATGATCACGCCCACAAGGCGGGGCAGAGGAGGGAGCGGGAGATGGAGGATCAAGAGGAGGTCGACGCTCTTGGTTCGGGGACGCTGGACGCAGGAGGTAGACCGAGCAGAGTTCTCCGGAGAACACCGCCAGACTGCGCTATACCTTTGCCAGACCCTGCAACCTATCCCTTCATTTGTAAGTTACCCCACAAAATAAACCTCCCTTTGAACTACGTGGAGTGGCCTTAATAATTTCACCAATAAGTAGATGCTAATTGTTGGTTCCAGAAACACAAAAACTTAGAACAGTCTACTTGAATTAGAAGTAGGACATCATTGACACCTATATCAAGTGGGGCCAGAAAGTTCATTATAATGGATTAAAAGGAATTAAGAGACTCCCAGTTGTACAAAGTGGATTGAATGCAACCCCATCATTTCTGCATGTCAACAGGTGAGAGAAATTGCTCTTCACAGGGATGACTGTTTCCCTACAGGGTTTTAATTGGCTGCTTTGTGTGAAGAATAGAGAAGAAGGCTGGTTTTGGTGCTTGTTTCAAAGATGTTGATAGACCTAATAGGAAGAACATAAAAGTTCGACTATGAAGAGGTGCACTGTGGAAAAAAACAAAGTGGTGAATGGAGTCTTATTCAGAAAATTCTTTTCTATACCTATATCTTCTAAGGTACTGCATATGTTTTCTTTTAGAACTTTTAGCATTTTAGGTCTCACATTGGGGCCTTTGATCCACATAGTTAATTTCTGAAAGGGACAGAGTATGGGTCTAATTTCATTCTTCTATATGGACATCTGGTTTCCCCAGCATCATTTATTGAAAATGCTGTCTTTCTTTAGAGTGTTTTGGCATCTTTTTCAAATATCTGTGGTAGAAGAACTTGGGGATACTTATCATGTCTTCAAATAGAGATGGTTTATTTTTTTCCCTATTTATATCACTTTAATTTCTTTCTCTTGTCTTATTTCTGTAACTAGGGCATCAAAGACTACATTGAAAAGGTTAAAAGAAGGGATTGAGTGGTTTAAATATCAAAATGCCCAGAAGACTTGTGCTTGTGGGATGAGAGGAGAAGACCAAGGATAATTATGGTCAAGAATACTGGATTTCAACACTTCCCAAGTTCCTGAGTGTGCTCTCAAAAGACGTGACTGGAGATGCAGATAGAGATTGTTGAAGTGTGAGAAGCCAGGATCTCCAAACAGCCAGGATGATGTGGCTGAAGTGTGTTAAGGAACACAGACATGCAAGTACCAGTGCTTGAGGAGTAACACAGATGATTGGCTTATGAAGAGTATTGCCTAAAGGAAGAAGCATACCAATCTACAGGTAATAAAAGATGCAAACAATGTCATAAACATTTCTAAACCCTTCCTCCTCATGTCTTGACTCTGCTAAATGTCATTATCTGGCAAGATCAGAAGAATTCAGTGCCACTAAAAGGCAAATAAACAAGATAATTATCATGAGAAAAACATTGGAGATTGTGCAATATATAGGAATTCAAATCAGCCACAAAATGTACCTGCCCAAATGCCTACAGCCAAGATAAAATGAGGATGGATCCAACAGAAAGCAGGCAAGATAGTATGGTAAAATCAAAGAGAATCACTTGTTTAAAAATATTTATTTTTATATTATATGTGTATGTTTCTATGTTAATATATGTACTTGAGTACAGGTGCCTGAGGAGACCAGAGGTTTGGGATTCCTGTAATTGGGGTTAGAGGTGATTGTAAGCTGCACAAAATGGGCCATCAAAACTAAACTAGGGTCCTTTGGAAGAGCAATCAGTACATGTGTCTAACCGCTGCCTCCTCTCCAGCTCCCAAGAATTGTTTTTTTTTTTTAATTCTAATTTTATATGCATGCATATTTAGGAAATATGAGTTGTTTATTGAATTGGCTGCATACTGTGAGCTATAGGTCATGATAAATGGAAAGGGATGGAGAGATAAGATTGAATGGGCAAGAGTGGCTTGGCTCTAGGCCTTGTGAAGGTCCAGTGCAAGCTCTGTTCTGGGAAATCCTGGCCTACTGACCAGGATTGGGAAGACCCATTAAGGTGCATGGAACTTGATACTGAACACTCTGCCTTCCACGTGCTTCTACACATAAAGAAAACCTTTGTAGTAGGTGGTAAGACAACTTTCCCTGTGTTTTCTGCTTTGTTCTCCTTTCTGATGTCCTGTGTTGAGTGCTTTCCACCCCGTGGTGTGTTACATCAGGCAACTGCAAGATGCTTTTGTTTATCTTTTGCCTCTCTGCCTTCCTGTTCCACTCCTGCCTTCCTTTCTTTAGAGGCTGTCTCTGTCTTTCTTGACAGTTTATATCTCTGTGCTTGGAGACACCACACTTCCTCTGCCTCTTTACTCCCCCAATATACATTACTTTACTAACAGATCTTCAGGGTACCTTGGAATTAAAAGAATTTTTTTAAAATTACTACTTTTTCTCCAATCTTCTGGAACTACAAGCTCTCAGCATCTAGTGTCAGTCACAGAAAGTTCCATTAGAGAACCAATCATAGCCCAGTATGAAGTGCCAAAGGTTCTAAACAGGTTTATCCACAGCTTTCTGATAATTGGGTGTTGGAGAAAGAGAGTCTAATGGGGCACAGTTTACCATCCTCTGAGTTAGGAAGAGAATCATGGGCTTCCTCCTGATGCCCAGTGTAAAAGCAAGATTCTTAAATGTTCCATTCTGTCCTACAAATGAAGAACACACACAGCCAAGCCTGAAAAGCTGTGGTCATAAAACCTATTAAAGGCACCACAGACCAGTCAGGATTTTGATGCAGGAATGGGGTGCTAGTGAAGCACTTCTCTGAACAACTCCCATAATCAGGAATCTGCTGGAAGCTGATAAATAATGGGTGGATTAACACAAGCTGTAGTCCTGGTTAAAGAAACTGTTTTTGTTAGGTCTGGTAGCAAGGCTAAAACTCTGAACAAATGTGCAAAATGGTCTAAGTTGTTTTTAAGTGTTTACTGGATATTTCAAGACAAATAGCTACTTCACAGTGTAGAGGGTAGGTTTCATGCATGGCTTTAAGTATATTTCAGTTATAAAAAGTAGCTGCTAGTTCCACACCCACCCTTGAGAGTCAACTGCCTATTAACTGGAGAAATCAGTATCTTGGGGAGAGGGTTTGTACTTTGCTTCAAGAAAGTGGGGTGGTAAGTAAAGCCACTTTCTCTCCCATATCCAACTGAACAAGAAGAACCTCTCTGATCCTCCCCCAATATTTTTAGTATTTTAGGAAACACAGATAAACCAACTTTTCATCGTCCATACATGGATTATCTGCAAATTCAGTCTTTTCCTTCTTCTATTACCATTGTCATTCATTTTGTATATTTAAGTCTTCTAGAAGGATCCCTGTTGTTGCTGCATACTGTAAATCTCTCCATGTCATAGTGATATTCCCTAAGGTTTACTGAATACTTCATGGTTTTTGAAACAGTTCCACATTACCTCACTTGATGTAACCCTATAGCTAATCCAGATTTGGAAAGGATGTCTTTCAAATATTAGCATTTTGTCAATCAATATTTTCTTGGGAAGGTGCATTTTATCAAGTTGAAAGTTGATTAAGAAACAGGAACAAAAATGGGGGAAGATGCATAACTGAGCAGAGGCTGACTTGCTATCTATTCATAGTCTGCCCTATTTTTGAGCTCATATTCTATAGCATCTCATACGTTTAAAGCAAAATCAAAGTCACACTTCATAGCGAGTCTATGCTTTTGCACTTATGAGCAATTGATCTGTAGAAAATACATCAAAACATCTTAAAGGAGAAATAAATCTTTCCAAGAAATGGAATTAGAACAACAGATGTTCATATGTCTCTGCATGAAGGGAGACCCCACACAGAATATGTACTTCACATACAATGCTAAGGTGCTTGGTTTTGAGAGCATCATGAAAACACCACAATAACATTTGCATGTGTTACACTTCAAGGGAATGTGAACTTTTTGCCACGTTACTCAGCAGGCAGGTTTTTTAAATGAAATATCTATTTTCAGACTCTTTCCCCACAAAGAAAAAACAGAAAATAGACTAGTAGCTTGCAGGGATTGAGGCAGGGCAAGGTGTACAGTAGTGGATTGGGAAATAACTGTAAATTCTGGTTCTGGACCTGTGATGGTTCTTAAAAGCTCTAGAGGTAGCTTGTTATGTCAACTACAAAATTCAGTTATTCACTAGAAAATCATCATGTGGTAAATTTTACCACATATAAATAGTATCTTAATAATGCTTACATGAATTTAAAACATAGAATTGAATTTTACTTAATAAACTTGACTTGAAAAAAAATCCAAACTAGTAGGAAGGGGCTTTTGTCCTACCTGTACATTGCTGTTATGTGTGCATTTTTACTTCCCATTTTCTCTGGATTCAATAATTCGCTACAGCAGAACTGGTCTGAAAGCAGAGTGAGGATTCAAATCAGCTTCTTCCTTTTCCTCTCTCACTTCCTCGGTCCCTCTCTGCTTCCAGATCTCCTTCTTGTATTCTACATGAAAGTTGTGTGATTTTTTTTCAGATATTCCAGCAAATAGAATCAATCACCTTGGAGTATAACTTTGTGTGAATAAATTTGGATGTACCTGGTTCAAAGTTTAAGCAGCAATGTTATTGAATTAATTGTAGGTGTGTGGTCTTTCTTTTTTTAAACATTAGATTTATTTGTATATATAAATTATACATATATATGCACATATGAAATTGAGAATATCAGAATAAATCTAATCTGACATGACAAAATTAAAACCACTAAATTAAACATTTCTGATGTCATCTTTACCTCTAATTTATGTCTTTATGCCCCAATGCATATACAGCTTAGATTGAACACAAGTGATGTGATGTTAACAAAATTCACAATGAAGCAGAGAGGTATTAATGTGTCAATGAATATTAAACAGCCCTGGTGTAGATATCAGTATTGGATCGTTAATGAAAATTTCACAGTATCTAACACAGGAGACAATCAGAATGTCGGCACATTTCTAACTAAGAAATACAATTATTTTTTTTTTAGTCAGTGAGGCCTGCAGAACTTCCACAAAATCCTCATCCCATGAATACATTATCTATATCACTGGTTCTCAACCTGTGGGTCACAGACCCTTTGGCGGTCACATGTCAGTTATTTACATTAAGATTCATAACAGCAGCAAAATTACTGTTATGAAATAGCAACAAAATAATTTTATGGTTGGGGTCACCATGAGGAATTGTATTAAAGGGTCACAGCACCAGAAAGGTTGAGAACCACTGCTCTATATGATCCCTTCCGTGTCCACGTGGACAGATGCCTGCATGGAATGAGTCATTCCTCTGATTACTGATATTACCTGCTGTGAAGTAGACAGGTTTTTCACATGCAGTGAAAGTCCCGCACTTTCTGCCTCTACATGTGTCTTAAGGTAATACCCTAGTGTGTTTCCATCAGCTGTAGTATAATACCTAAGACTTAGTGGTTCCTGAGGAGCAAGAAGTCAAACATCAAAGGACTGTAACTGGTGAGTGTCTCCTTTGGAGCTTCATTCTAAGGAGGAGGGTGGAAGGTTATGGTCCTTTGCATGGAGGAGAGACTAAGTGTCGTGATTCACACTTCTGTCCTTCTATAAGTGTCATGTCCTTATCCATAAAGGTAAAGTCCACATGACCTTTATAAAGACTTTACATTAGGCCCCCATCTCTCAACACTTATATTTGAGATGGAATTTCCAACTCACAATTTTTGAGCAATAGAGTCAAACCATCACAAGGAGAGTAACATGTTTGAATATCATCTAATTAGGTACATCCTCTTGTTGGGGAATATTATTTTAAGGTGTGTTATTTTTCTTCATGTTACATGTGTTTAACTCGGTGAAGCTGTTTTACTGTGCCTGTCTAAAACACCTGATGGTCTAGTAAAGAACTGAAGGGCCAATAGCGAGGCAGGAGAAAGGATAAGTGGGGTTGGCAGGTGAGGAGAATATACAGAGGGAGAAATCTGGAAAGAGAAGAAGAGGTGGAGGAGTGAAAAGAAGAAACAGCCAGAGAAGGAGAAGGACATCAGAGACCAGCCACCTAGCTACACAGCAAGCCATGAGTAAGAGTAAGATTTGTAGAAGTAAGAGAATGGGAAAAGGCCAGAGGCAAAAGGTAGATGGGATAGATTAAGTTAAGGAAAGCTGGCTAGAAGCTAATGTAAGCTAAGGCCAGGCTTTTGTAATTAAGAATAAGCCTCCCTGTGTGATTTATTTGGGAACTGGGTAGAGGGCCCTCCAAAAAAGAGCAAAAAAAAAAAAACAACAACATCCTCTAGTAGGAGATATAAAGGTAAGAGAAGGAAGAACTCAGTAATGACACCTTCCATTCTATAAAAAGGAGTGACCTCATAGGTACCCCAAGATATGAGGACCTTGATATTACAACTGTAAAATTCCAAGCTCTGCCAACAGTGAGAAAACTTCAAAGTGGGCCAGAGTGAGATTTCTACCAAGTAAAACCTTAGCAGAAGACCCAACTAACCTGCTGATATCCTGTCCTGTGGAAACTAAATACATTTGTGATGGTATGAGCTGCTAAATATGTAACTGCTTGTTGCTTGGTGGGTGAAAAAGAGTACAGTAATATTTGGACAGAATATAGACTAGTGTTCCCAAAGAAGGCCAGTCCTATGTCATTCTATTCCTATCCACTGTTCTAGTGTTGGAAGCCTGATTGACAATGTCTTATCTTCAAATGGCTGCTCCGATGCACTCCATGTTGAAGCTCTGAGTGATGCATGATAGGTTGGAAACTGGAAACAACATTTATTTTTAGCCTGCCCTCCCTGTGACAGAGGGTTCAGAGGTATGACAGAACTCTGTCTGCCTTTGTTAGCCCGGGAGTCCTGTAATCATTGCCTTTTACAGACAGAGAATAGACACTATTTGTCTTAGAGTATCACAGATTAAATGAGCAAATGGATGGCTATTCCTGTAAGTATTGAGAGCTCTTCGCCACATCAACTTGATTTCACGTTAGAAAGAATAGCAGCTGGCCAGCTGAAGTAACTGAAAATGTAATGCAGGATGAGGTTTCTGTTTGACTAAGCAGCCTGATTCATGCTAATATTTCTGCCTCCTGAGAGTCACTCAATGTCTTGTTCTCTACAGATCATAGACAATGTTTATTTTGGCATCCATAGAAAAATTCAGAAGAGATGGCAAGTGTGTACACTATGGCAAGGGTGTACTCTATCCACGGATCCAGACAGCCAACTCTCCTGCCCACTTACCGGGGCCTTGGAGTACACAAAGCTACTTTGCTCAGCACAGCCTTTCAGGATGCAGCTACCAGTGGAAAGGACCAATATAGTGTCTGGCTGCTAGCCCATCTCAGCAGAATTACCCTGCCTGGGTCTCTGCCAATCATATAATAATGAATTGCTTTGGTGGAAAAGATCAAACAATAGGGACAGCCTTAAGAGGAAGAACACATCTGTTAAGAACTCCCACCAAAAATGTTGCAAAGTGTTTCTGTTTATGAAATAATTCAAGTCTGAAGCTGATTCAAGGACAAGTTAGCAGCCTTAGGAGGACAGGAAGACAGACATAAAGACTGAATCCACCAAGGATAGTTTAAAAGCAACATACACACACACACACACACACACACACACACACACACACACACACACACACAGATTGGGGAGAGGGGACAGTATAAGGAATTATAGGTAACTGTAAGTCTTATAAGATATAACTTTAGGGTGGATTTTTCTATGCATCGAAGATAAAAGGATTTCAGCAATTCACAGAAATGCTTTAGACACAGCACATGTGATCCTAATTTAGTGTTGTTTGTAAAGTTTTCAGTTCTTGGCTTTGGACTTGATTACAAGTAATTTAAATGAACAGAGCTAAACATTTGTTTTCTGGCATATGTCCTAGGAATTCTCTCCGTTTGTCAACAAACACTATAAGTTCCAGTAATTACTGGCCATTTGTATTATCCACCTATATTCTGTAAACAAAATCTAGCTTAGCAAAAGGAGAAGGGAAACACTTGCCATTTCCCAGGACTTCAACGTCACAGATTAGGCATGTGCTTCATTATGCCTTGACCCTCGATATGCTGATGGTGAATTTCATTCTTCTGAACAGCCCTAGATATCTTCACTGTGGCAGAGTTTTCTATCCAGTGATTATTCAGTAGTTCAAAAATATTTCACACAAAACTCCAAATGTATACCTGCTGGAATTGTGAGATAGAAATGAGTTTAAAAATTCATAACCAGGGTGATTGTGTTGCAAACACATAGCAGAGAAGCCTCCTGCTGCCTTTTCTTCAGATGCAAAATACTTCTCTGGACCTAACAAAAGCCCCAGAAACTGGACAAAGAGTGACAGGCTTGGGACAGGAAGAGGGAGTCCCTACCACAGAGTTATAAATAGGCTTCATTTGCGTGGTCTGCATAGAAAGTCCTCAGAGTGGCCTGGCTGCTGCTGCCCTATCATCTCACAGATTGTCAATGCAGACAGCAGGAAGGGCTGCAGAGAGAAGGGAAAGATTTAATAAAGATTAGTCAGTGTGTTTCTAGTGGAACACCAGCAACTTCTGATTGTCAGCCACAGTCCTGGGGCCAGAGAGGTCATCCCAAATGCAGATAGGGTCCCATTGCACCACAAGGACGGTTATCCCACTGCACCCAAAAAAGACTCCTGTCATGATGCTCTGCATACACTTCAATATGTAGATACTCAAGTCCCTTATGCAAAATGGCCTAGTATCTGTGTAGTTTGAAGCATTCTAGATTATTTATCTTGAACAAAATATAAAAGCTGCACTCTTTGGTGAATTATGACAAAATAAAGCCTGCATGATTAGTACACATGCAATTTTTAAAAATACTTTCCATCTACAGTTGGTTGAAGATGTAGGTATATAACTTAAAATACTGAGGGCCAGCAGTATTGCCTCATCCAAATCACATGTTCTTGATTTGGCTATGGTTTCAAGTACCTTCTCCCTCAGCAGGGCTGAGTAAACTACAGCCAACAGCAAATACCCAGGTGGCTTTCCTGTGCTTCAGAAGATAGGTGCACAGATGAAAAGGTATGCAAGGCCTCCTGGAATTTCCAGGGGAGGGTTGGCAACTCCTTAAGCCATTGTGTTCTCCATGAGGCTCAGGCTTTACAGACTGATTATATCTGTGTTTTAGTTGTGATCAAATTGTATTTTGAATCCACTGGGCAGACTATGATTCTCAGGGAACATGTCTATCACACCCTTCCTTTCCCTAAACTCCACAGCAGCCAATCACTTATCTGTTTGTATGTGAATACGTAGATGGGACAGGGAATACATTTATGACCCCTAGTAGATGCATAAAATTACAAATTCTTCCAAACCATAGATATATGAAATATGAACTCACATATCTAGGAAAAAGCTTAACTTATAAATGTAGCACAGTAAAGGATTAACAACAGCAACTAGTAAGAACAATAATAACACAGTACTACCAATGAAAGCTACTTAGATGAACAAAGCTAAATTAATGACTTGCAGATTTCTGGAATTTTCATTCATTAATTTGGATTGTGGTTAATGAGGACAAATAAAAGTATAGATCATGAAACATAAAAGGCATAAAATGCTTCTCTCTACTCTTTACTTGATTCTGATTCTTGATTCTCAAGTCTGCTGAGCTATATTTACTTTCTAGAGACAAAAGCTTTATTTAAGCTGAAGAGGTAACTCATGTCTATCCTAAATGCTGCTTTATCCTGCATGTGGGCAGCACCTCAGGCTATGAGAAGGAAAAGCTGCCTGTGTTTGCCCTTTCCAAATCACTGGGAATATGTGCCTTCACCCTAGGTAAGTCTTGCTTAATAACAAACCTGTATTTATGAGCCACTCTGGACATTTTCAGAATAATTTCTTTCTTTTTTAATCCTCAAAAGGTCTTAAGATACTGACCATTAGTCAGGTATTGGTGGTACATGCCTTTAATCCCAGTACTTGGGAGGCAGAGCCAGGCAGATCTCTGAGTTTGAGGCCAGCCTGGTCTACAGAGCAAGATCCAGGACAGGCACCAAAACTACACAGAGAAACCCTGTCTTGAAAAGCCAAAATAAATAAATAAATAAATAAATAAAAATACTGACCTTCGGAATATCACAATGATCTCACTTCACAGAAGATGAATGGAGGTTGAATATGGTAGCTTCAGAACATATGTATGAAAATACATGTATACAATTCCTAGTGATTTAGGGGGAGGAGTTACAGAGAAATTTAGAAAAACAAATAGCCCCATCGCCAAACCCTTAAGCATCTCTACTGGGGACACACTAATGAATTTTCTTTCAGTCTTCTTGTGTCTCTATGTATGTATTCATGTGTGTATTTGTGTATGTGTAGATACACACATGGAGGCCAAAGGTGAGATGTCTTCACCAGTCTCTCACTGAATTCAGAGCTTCCCAATTCCTCCAGGCTGAGTGGCCAGTAAGACATTTGCTGACAGCTATAGTGCTATTTGTAGAAGTTGAAGAAGATGGGTAAGGAGATGGGTTTGAGCCCAAGGAAACAGGTTCTTAGAGGGTATCCCTAATTCCTGTCCTGGCATGAACTGCCTGCTATCAGGACTTCTCTACTATGATGAACTGTATGTCCTAAAACCAGGAACCAAAACAAACCCTTCTTGTCCAGTATTTCATCACAACCATGAGAAAAGGAGTTAATATGTGTTATAATGTGCTTAAAACCCCTTGTAATGTTTTAATTTCTTTGACCCTTTTATAGCTGATCAAATTAATCCAAGTGATGATAGTACTAGGCCTAACTTTTAAAATAAGACCAGAAGGTAAGTTTAAGTGAGTAGCTTTGGAAGATTTGTTGTCCATGGACTCTCTTCACATTTTCTCTTCCCTCTAAATAAAAACATATACAGCCTTTACACTTCCACAAATAAAAAAGTTATCCATCATGCCCTGTCTGAGTGCAGATTGTTCAGTGTTTGAGTCTAAGATACAATGAGGAGATGGATTGAAATAAATCTACAAAACACTTAGCTTTAAAGCCTCTCTTTAAATATTGTTTCATACATATCTGGCCTGTGTTGTTATGTGGTTAAATATTTATGTTAAATGGGCAGTCAGACAGAAAGGTAATTGGGAGTATTTTTTACGGGGACACAAGTACCCCTCATTTATATGGATATATAAATACCAAGGTGATACAAGAGCCTGTGGTCTAGGATATATGAGCACATCTCTCTCTTCCTCTCTCTTCCCACCCCCCTCTCTCACATACACACACACACACACATACACACATACACACACAAGGGATGGGATGGTGAGAGAGAGAGAGAGAGAGAGAGAGAGAGAGGGAGAGGGAGAGGGAGAGGGAGAGGGAGAGGGAGAGGAGAGAGAGAGAGTTTCTGTTCCTTTGATGTGGCAACTCCTCCTTGCTTGCCTAAGAAAGTCACAACTACAATACAGAGTTACAATCTGGATCGTTTGAATACTTCAGAAATGACCGAAAGACAGCTAAGTCTTCCAGTTTAACATCATCTTAAAATGGAAGAACTACTTAATGTGTGGGCAGTAGTTTAATGCTGTGGATACACAGCACAGACTTTCCCAATCCTGGTATATATCATTATAATATCATCATTGTTCTGTGTAGCCTGCCTTTTCACTCCACATGTAACCCTGTGTCCCCAGGATTATAATACACACACAAAGCTTTGTGTCCTGAGAGGAACTGAACATTCTAATTACTTTTCTTAACAAGTGGCCCTGTGCTCATCAGCAGCACACAGCTGAGATATGGCTTGATAACCCAAAGAACTTCTCAGCCCAGCTTTATGCAGCTTCATGCTGCTCTGAAGAGAACAATATTTAGGTCATTTATGACCCATAAAATGTAATCTCTAGGACTGAGTCCACAATTTTGGCTAATAATTATAGCTACGAGTCAATTACGAAGAGCACACCTTAGGAGCAGTGTCTCTGAGCCTTCTGGAAGATTTCCATTTTAATCAAGCTACCTACTTTTGGTTGATTGTCCAAAGTATTTGGCCTTTTCCTCTTCTCCTGTTCTAACACTCACACTTAAAAAAATGAAAGAAAGAAAAAGGCTTGTAAGTATAAAAAGGCAGAGTTTAAGAGTTGTTTGATTGGTTTGATATTTTGTTTGTCAAATTACATTTATGGTGTTTCTAATTCTCCTTTGAAGCATAATATTGAGCATATTTTACAGAAAAGTAAAAACAAATAAGATGTACATACGGCAAGTGTTGTCTCCTGAAACTACAGAAAATAAATAAATAAATGAAAAAAGTCAGCTTACTGTTCAAGTATTATCAACTGTTGCCCTCTGCTGGCTGAAGTTTGGAATTCAGTTTCACAATAAGAAATACTGTCTCCCTAACACTAGTTTTCAAGTGAGCATGTGTGGAAGCTGGACAAGCTATATATATATACACATATATATACATGCATATATATACATATATATACATACATATACATACATACATACACACACACACACACACACATATATATATATACACATATATATACATATATATATACATATATATACATACATATATATACATATATACATATATACATATATACATATATACATATACACATATACACATATACACACACACACACATATATATATATATATATATATATATATATATATATATATATATATATATATATTAACATTTGTAGGTCATCTGTGCTTAATTGAGCCACCAGATATTTCTGGTTATTGAGTCATCTTCTCAGACAAGGTGAATTGAAGTTAGGACTGACAGCTGCATCCACTAGAGAGAACGTCTAGAGAGCAGGGCACATCAATAATTTGATGAGACACAGCTGTCTAGATTTGATGGGACCAAAGAAGACTCACGTCCTATGGAGGTAACTAACTCTATCTACCACATGCTTTTTTAATTTTTTTCTCCTTTTTTATTTATTATATTTGTGTTTTAATTTTACATATCAGCCATGGGTTCCCCTGTCCTCCCTCCTCCCACCTCTGCTGCTGCCTCACCTTCCTCCCAGCCCCTCCCCTCCATTCCCATCTCCTCCAGGGCCAAGACTCCCCTGGGGATTCAGTTCAACCTGGTGGATTCAGTACAGACAGGTCCAGTCCAAAGCTGTGGAGCCCCCAACTGGATCAGGCCCTCTGGATAAGTGAGACAATTCAATAGCTTGAACTGTTTGGGAGGCACCAGGCAGTGGGACCTGGACCTGTCCTTAGTGCATGAGCTGGCTGTTTGGAACCTTGGGATTACACAGGGACACTACCACATGCTTTTATGAGTGTTCGGGGATCCCTGAAGATTTATAAAGAACAGAGGAGATTTTAACCAACTTCTCTTTCTCTAAGGGGTGTGTCTCAAGGCTTCACCAAATATAACATTAGTCAATGTACTTGGTGAACATGACTCAAATGTGTATTTAAACCCCACAGCCCTCACAGGTCGGCATTGATAAGTCTGTTTAATAGTTGAGGAATCACAACTCAGAGAGGTTAATGCCGGCACTGGTGAGGGACAAAGTGGAGCTAGCACCATAACCTGTTTTGAGGAGCCCCACCTCTACACTCTCCACATAATCTACTCACACTGGTGCAGCAGGAGTCCCTCTGTCAGCTGTTTTTCTTGTCACTGTGACCAAAATAGCAATAAACTAAGGAGTGTGGTTTATTTTGTCTCATATATTCAGAGTCCAGTCCATGGTGGCTTAGGTCTATGTGCTTGGGCAGACCACCATGTTAGCAGGAGCAAGCCATAGGAAAAAAGGTAGTCACAACCATGGGGGAGCAAATAAAGGGGGTATAAGAGGGGACCAGGGTGAGATATAGCTCCAGCATCACACCCCTTAGTGACTGACCTACTCCCACCAAGGAGGCTCCACCTGCTACCTTCAACCCAACACTTCCCAAACAAACCATCATACTATGAAGCCATTGCAGGCTTAATCTGTTGATTAGGACAGAGAATTTAACATCCAGTCGTCTCTGAAGATGTCAGGATGTCACTCAGTGGTGTGCCTCTTTAGCTATCTAAACATTTCTAGAGTCTAATCAGGCTCTCAGTAGAAACTGACCCTCACATACCCTTTCTCTCCATACAGCCAGGAATAATCCCCTAGCCACTCCCTGCTCCATAGCCCTCACCAGGAAACTTTACTTTAACATTGTTTCCCTCAACATTAATTGTTCAAAGACCTTTCCTGATCCCTTCTCTCTCAGACTACACAGTATCCACCCCATCCTATATCATTTTATTTGGCCGATTATCTATTTTTGTCCCTCTAATACTAATTTAAAAAAAATTATCTGACATTTCTCCACCCCCCAACAAAATGTCATTTAGAGAGAGAAAAGCCATTGTTTTTCTTCCATGATTTTACATAAGAACTAACCAGTGAAGCTTCCATCAGCACATGGCACCCTGTGCACAAGGGTGTATGCAGAAATTGTGGGAACTTATCCTGAGGAGAGGTTAGCAAATATATCTGCCCACCCCACACAGAAGAGCAGACAGAAACAAGAAATGATTCCATCCAGGTGTAGTTTGGTGAACCAATTAGCTTAATTGTGGTCACATACAAGATCATGGACAGTTTATGGGTGGCTCTACCAGCAAGGAAAAGATGTCTCTCTGGCTGATTGCCTCATCCTTTTCAGGAAGGACTTCTTGAGTCCCACGGCATTTTAAGATGCAATGTTAAGGAGCCCAGTTTTGTGTGAGCATCCTTCAGGCAATTACAGTTGCTGAGTTCAAGAAGCCAGAAGCCAATTCCTTGGCTTTATATACACAGCAGGACAGATAAAGAAGCAGCCACAAATAGAAAAATTAATGCATGCAAATGTTGTTGTGGAAAGTTTACCTGAAGAATAAAGAGGAGAAGGAACAAGAGGGAGAGCCTTAGTCCAAAATAGAGGTTCAGATACCATCAAAGAAGAAGGGAAGAAAGTATTGGGCAGTGGGCAGAATGAACTTCTAAATACAGTATAGCTATGAGAAGGTGTCAGCCAGACCAAAGGATGGTCCATTAAACAGACTATGGTTTGGGCAGTGGCAGCCAGAATCTAGTTTCCCAACTCCACCCTCATCACTAGCTGGAAAAGCTCTAGTAGAGTCAAGGCTAAGAGGCATCTATGGATCCAAAAGCAAAAGCAGCATGCTAACAGCTTAGACTCCTCATGGAGAGCTCTATTCCCACAGTGATCTGTACAATGCACTCTGAGAACTATTGCTGCTATAAGCTTTGAAGCATTGAATCCTCAAGTATATGATCTCACACACACTATAGACTGCATGGTTATAAACAGGAATTTTATTTCTTACACCTTTGGAAAGGCTGAGAAATACAAGATCAAGGTGACTACATACCCGCCACCTGACAAGGACCTGCTTCTTGGGATACAGATCTGCATTTTTTTCATTATCTTCTTATAGCAGAATGGAGATGGGACAAAAAAGATAAACAAACTGTCCCTGTCACCATAAGGTGGCCAATCCCATTTATGAGAATTATATGCTCATAACTGAATTATTTCCCAAAAAAACCCACCTTCTCATTTCATCACATTAAGTTGGGATTTCAACATAGAAATATTGTGGAGATACAGCTTTTTCTTTTACATCAGCAGAGAATTTAAAATGACACACAAATGTGACATTGTTTACCCCTTCTCCTCCACACTCACTTCATTACTAATCACAACTGTGTTACTTTTCTATTGTTGTAATTAAACAGTATTGTAGTGGGTAGCCATCCCAGCATTGGCCTGAAGTTCCAACCCCCATTGAGGCTTCGGTAATGGTCACGCCCACAAGGCGGGGCGGAGGAGGAAGTGGAAGACCCAAGATAGATAGGAGGGGCGCGCTCTTCATTTGGGGACACTGGACGCAGGAGGTACACTGAGCAGAGTTCTCCAGAGAACACTGCCAGACTGCACCATACCTATGCTAGACCCTACAACCTATCCCTTCATTTGTAAGTTACCCCACAAAATAAACCTCCCTTTTAACTATGTGGAGTGGCCTTAATAATTTCACCAATACAGTATGACCAAAAGTGACGTGGGAGGAAAGGGTTTATCTGGCTTATATTTGCCAGGTCAGCCTATTGAGGGAAGCCAAGAAAGAAACTGAGGCAAAGCCATGGACGAATGCCGCTTACTTGTTCCTCATGACTTGCTTGCTCATCTTGTCTTCTTATAGCACTCATGACGGCTCAGAGGTATCATTGAATTCAGTAGGTTAGACCCTCCCACATCAATCATGAAATAACAACAACAAAAAGTGCCCCACAGACTTATCTACAGGCAAGGTAATGGAGGCTTTTTTTCAGCTAACAGTCCCTGTTCTCAGGTGACCCTAGTTTGTGTCAAGTTGACTTAAACACTCACTGGGACAACCAAGGAAAGTAAAAGTTTCTCAACACACAACATCCCTCCCCCAACTCTTATCTGCTGTAGATGAATCAGTAGCCCACAAAGAGAGTCAGTTTGATCCCTAGTCATAGTTAAGTCTTTCTAACCACTATAAACTCTCATGGGAACACAGCATCCCCTCAATTACATAAAATTGCTCAAACATTTAGGCAGAGTCTTAAGTAGCTGGTAGGGTGTTGATGAATTGGTTAAAAGGGTAATATTTTGTTACTGATTTTTCCCCCAATCTTTTCAATAGCTTTGCACAGTGTTTTGTTATTTATATATTTATTTATTTTCACTTTAATTTTCTGTCAAACCAACATCTGTAGTCATGACAGTAGAACATGCATAAAAAGCTATTGTCTTCTCCTTTGATCCCCTCTTGAGGGGTCAATGTCTAAGCTTCATACTCTGGAGTGACTGCATCTGTACAGTTCTTGTCTCCTTTTCCTGATGGTTCACTCAGCTCTCTAACCTCTATACTTCTGTGCTGGGTCTTGAACTATCTTGATTTTTTATGATGTGGAGATTCTCTAAGATGTTACCAATTAGTGAATAAGACAACAGCATTAAAAAGTTAGTGTAGGAAATTAGAATGCCACCTTGGCAAATTTTTAGTCTTGTCTCTAAGAGGAAGGTTAGAGCATGCCTTTATTGGTTCTTGGCATCTCAAGTGTTTTAAGTAACTGAGACTAGACAATAACTATTACATCCTAAGACCAAGGACTTAAAAAGTGAGTGTGGGTGTGAAAATATTTGCTGAGTGAAATGTTTTCCCAGGCTGCATTCTCTGTTCTGTGGAGATTTTGCCCATGTAGCTCCCGTGATAGTTCCATAACCTCTTCTCAGTAGTTACATCCTGTTCTCTGCTTACTTACTTTTAATATCTTGAAGTAGCATTCATTGCTCTTCATCTTGACTCTCACTCTCTCAGGGTTACATGAACTAAGGCCAGCAGAACGGAGGACAGGAGCAGCACAGCTCTGGAAGGTTCGCTGCTATCCAGACTTCCCCATCCTCTTCTTCCATGATTAAATTCCTAAAGAAGCATTCCTCCAGGTGCCAGTTTCCCTTGAGTGGGGTGTTTTCATCTCACTGTCAATCACTTGGACTAGTCTGTAGCATTCAAACCATTCTCATGTCATTAGCAGTAATTTTGTTTTGCTAGAAATCTGATTAAAAAAAAAAACACTCAAAACAAAAGATCTCAGCATATTTCGTATTTTAGCAACAATTTTTCTAGGGGGAATCATCCAACTTATGGAAGAAGTTTTGTGGAAAAGGAATTAAGAGTTGAGGCCTTGTACTCAAGGAACTTGAGTGAGGGAGAAGTTGGGATTCAAACTCTGCTTCTTGATTGCTTCTACCAAAGAAGACCAACACCCATCACTGTAAGTTATTACACTAAAAATCATTTATTCCCTAACTCATTTATTGATGCATTCCATAAAAAATGTGAGGGAAGTGATTTACAACTTAAGGGAGTCGATTATTGATGCTACTGTTGTGTACCATATTACTTGTGAATTGTGTCAACTATCTGAGAGTTGGCTGCATTTCTTGCCTGACTTTATACATGGACTACAAAGACAGTAATAGTTCCATATTTTGTTTGTCTAAAGTCATATTTCCTGAAAGTAGAACCTGAGACTTGAAATTGGGTAAAAAAATACTTTTAAAATCCATAGGTTCAAAATTTTTCTACCATTCTGAACAACAGTGACAAAATCTGACATTCTACTTAGTCTCATCTGGGTTATGAACCAGTACTTTGTCAATGTATTCACTCTGTATGTACTACTCATTCATTAGTCACTTGATAGTTGCTTCATTTATCTACTCGACTGTGGAAGTAGTGCAGTGAATGTATTCAAGTAACTTTTACTTTACTTAGTAGTAGTCTCAAGACACACATGAAACAATCATGATAATTTAGAGAAGCTGTAGAGAAATTGTTAAAACCTTCTTTAGGAATGTTCCAAAGTGACAGAAAAATAATGTCATAAGCAAAGGCTTCTAAGGTCCATAGTAAATTATTATTTATTGTGTTATAAATCTCACTGTGGCTAACTTGTAAATTAAAACTTACAATAGCTCTGCATACACCTCCCACATGAATGCACTATAAATACAGTACTATCTTTAACTTGAGATATACTCTTCTAGATAAGGAAGGTCTCCTGCATTATTCATTGAGGAAGTGTTTCAGCAGGAATGGAATAAGGGGAGCAGGTGGAAGAGATGAAGGAGTTAAGAAAGAATGCGGTTGATCTCTTCTGGAGAGCCAGAGCTGACAGCAGGAGAATCTCCAGATCATTTTTACACCATGGTGGTATTCTCTCATGTTATAAGGTGAAGGGCTGGTCTGCTGTGCCTTCTTGTTGTGACCCTGCTTGCAGGTTCCTGGGGAAGAGGACAACTATGAGTCATTAAGAGGCAACATTCTCAGGATTTGAGGTGATTGAATCATAGGTGGATACTAACAAAATACGCCACTAAGCTATATTTTCCATGGTATCCGTCTCCCTCAAAATGACTTATCGCAATAATATTAAGTTTGGTCAGTATTAGATAAATTTAGGCTAAGCATTTCCATTCATGTTTGAATGAGAAGAAGTCATATAAATACCAACATGTTCTTACACAAATTGCCCCATATAATTAGTTTCATTTTTTTAAGTTTTGATTGTTACATCCTGTTTCACACTCACCATAGATTTTTCTCTTACATTTCAGTGGATTATTGTAAATGTAGAGGAACTGAGAGTTGAAAAGGAATGTCAAAGCATAAGAAATTGCAGGAAGGTAGAGAAGGGGCTGGCATAACTCAAGGTTGCAGTGATCATAACCACAGCACAGAATTCACTGGGGTAAGTGGTGAGAGGTTAGACTGAGAAGTGAAGACAGAGCCTGATCATGAATGCTCCTGAGATAGAAAAATAGTTGAATCATTGTCTTAAGGACAACGTATTTATTTGTTTCCTTAAGCTGTCATAGTAAAGTAACAACAACAACAAGGTGTCTTACAATGAGAATGATTTATCCACTTGAAATTCTAGAGGCTAGAAATTTGACATTGAAGTATCATCTGAGCTACACATCTCCTAAGCATCCAAGGAAATCCCCTGCTTGCCTCCTCCAGCTTCTGTTGGGCACCATGGGTCTTGGCTATGACAATATTGGTCCCTGTTGACTTCTCATAGCCTTCTGTGTAACCTTATCTCCCCTCTCCCTTGCTTTTAACATGAGCTTAGTGATGGTCTCCAAGGCTTATTCCAAGAATCCAGAATAATCTCCTTAGCTCAGTGCTTTAAATTTCATCTGCAAAAATACTTACATTCATAAGTTTCTGGGATAAGGACATATAACTTAGGAGCAATCATTGATGTACAATAATTGGAATGTATAGACTATTTTAAATCAAGAGAATAACTTGATCAAATGTAGTCTTAGGGGAAAATAAAAGCCTTATAGGAATAGATTAGATACAGTTAATTCTGAAGACAGGGAAACTTAATTAAGGCCTGGTTAACATTTCAAATGATCAATAATGAGGGATTGTATTAGTGTATTGGCAATAGCAAAGGTATGAACTGAACGGAAGGATGATTTTCAAAAATAAAAGAAAGGTTAAGCGTGTCTGGAAAATACTAGAATCTAAGGTGCTGGATAGTACATATGCATGGTTAGGCACACTTTCATTGAGGTGGCCATATTTGTAGGAGGAATGGGTATTGCACAAAATCTAAATGGTCTTATAATAAAACCCAGAGCCAGATATCAGGGTGAAAGATGAGAGACCAGAAGAAACAAGCTACTAGAGAAACTTCTCACCACTACCGAATCCTCAGGCTGAATGGAAGGCAAGACCCTATCTCCAAGAATCCTTAGACTGCCAGTCTCTGAGTCCTCAGCTGAAAGAGGGCTCTAGACAAATAGGTCTTTAGTTCCTGTCTCCTCATACCTCATATACATTTCTCCACCCACCCAGCCAGATCACTTCTTTCTCAGTGCTGGGATTAAAGGTGTGTGCCACCACTGCCTGGCTCTGTTTCTCTCCTAGACTGTATCAATCTCATGCAGTCCAGGGTAGCTTTGAACTCACAGATTTCCAGATGGATCTCTGCCTCCTGAGTGCTAGCATTAAACATGTGTGCCACCACTGCCTGGCATTTATGTTTAATCTAGTGGCTTGTTCTGTTTTCTGATCTTCAGGCAAGTTTTATTAGGGTGCACAATATATCACCACAAGCAGTCTTGCTAAAATAAATGGGGTAGGTTCTGTTTGGCTAAGGTTCAGGAGATATAAAGAACCACAGGGATGCTATCCAGTATAGTTGTAATAGATCTCTCCAGAAGATGGCTCTCATACCATGTCTTTGCTTCCCATTTCTACCTTGTTTGGAAAAAGTCATTACTAGTTTACCACAATATAATACACTGTAGAAAAATACAATGTATTATTAATATACAACCTAAATATCTCTTTACAGACTGATACATCTATGCCTTCTAATGTAGTAGTTCTTTCCAGTCCTGCATCCCTATAGCATCATAGCATTGTATCTGGACACCAGAATTCTGTATTAAGTAAGCAGGGAAGGAGGACCTAGTTTATGCTATGTCTCATGGTTGTACAATCCTTGGCAGCCTGCTTATGACTTTTAGATGCCTGGACTTCAAGTGTGGCTGTACAATAGGCAAACGGAGTTGTCTAAGACACATTCTTGTGCACCACCATTGTCATCTAAAAACATTTTCTATAAAGGCTTGTTCCATTATATTTATCTCTATAAGCTGGAGAACTGGACACATATTTGGGAGAGAACAAGAGAAATAAAATAAAGCAAAAACACCCTCAGCTTTCTTCCTGCAAGTATCACATGAAAGATGTAAGGAGGACAAAACCCACATCGATTGCTATTATTAACACTGTATTTGTGAATAAGGCGTATGTGTTAATAAAAAATCATACTTTCTGGCATTCCCATGAAGTTAAGCCTTGATACAAGCCTAAATCCCCAAATGAATCTGGTCTGGAAATAGGTTCTCTTGGAAACATCTGTAGTGTATGTCTTTTCCAAAATGTAATGTGATTCTGCTTTGAAATCCCAGAACCTATGGCTTCTCCATAGGGTACTTCCCTGGGCACTGGGCCATTTTACATGTTCATACAGAGGCAGAAGTCTCCAGAGAATCTTCTCATCCACAAATGACTAACAAGTCAAAAGAATAGAATCTCAGCTTCCTTAGACCCAGACCATCTTTGAGCAATAATATAAATATTCCCACACTTTTCATTTTTTTCTGTCCTGCTTCACTGATTCCTTACTGCCTTTTCCTAGGACTGAGACCTACTTGAATGGCTTCTCTATGGATTTTGGTTTCAGAATTTTCCTCTGAGGAGCCCAATCCAAGCCAGAGCTCTAGAACAGATGTAGTTATTCTGTGTCCTGTTTCCCATTGGCACCTGTAAGCAGCTCCAAGTTTTACTGCTAAGCCTTTCAATTCCAAACCTCCAGATGTCATTTCTAAGCTGGCAAGATTTCCTTCCTTTCAAGTTGAGTACATTCTCTTTTGGAAATCATGAAAGCATCACAGATGGCCTCGTGATATAAATAATTAGTGACAAAGATAATTATTGCTCATCTGTGATGAATCAAAGTTCTTTTATTTAGTCCACAACAAGCCGGACATAGTCATTACATTGCCCTAGGGGCTGAACAGTCGTACAGTTTAGAAGGTTGTCCTGTACTTTTGCCTCCCAGGGTCATGTGCTAAATGTTTATCTGCAGTGTTCCTGTTCATATGCTCTCACACTATCAGTTTTCATGTTAATATTTTTCTTGGCAGTTGGTCACAGGCTCTGCAGTACAAACTGCAGGCTTCATTTTTCAGAGCTTTACTTTTTGGTGCTTTTCAATGCTCTTCATAAAAAAAAATTGCTCTTCTGATGGTTTAAGTAAGATATCTATAAATACAAAGCAAACCCTTTAACATCCTCTCATTGAGGTTGATGACCTCCTGATGGTTTTAGTCTGTTTTATGGCAATCTCTATTTCATCATCCTCTCTGATCTTTATTGATTAAAGGTGGCATGATTATTCTTTATCCCTCCTTGGCAATTTGGCCTCAGAAGTGCATCTACATACGTATTCTTGTGTAAGTTTGTCAACAGACAGCACACTGAAGGAGTAAGAGACCCTCAGTGATGATCTATATCCAGCTT
Organism: Onychomys torridus; assembly: GCF_903995425.1. NCBI lineage: Eukaryota > Metazoa > Chordata > Mammalia > Rodentia > Cricetidae > Onychomys > Onychomys torridus. The sequence continues at coordinate 112,552,910 of NC_050446.1, forward strand.
GATTTCTTCATGGCTTTGTCCAAGTGTGTGAAATGTAACTTCTTAATTGAATATCAAGAAAAAAAATGGAGTCATGATTTCTACATTTTAATTTAGGTACAAAATTCATGACTGTCAGTTGTAGGTAGAACTCATCAGAACATACATCTCTGCCTTTGAAAAAAATCAATAATTAGTGATTGCATGGATGGTTAGCATTGTGTGATACTTGAATCAATGATAACAATATTAGCCCAGGACTTATTGCAAATTTAAAATGTTGGTCCTACCTTGAACAATTGAACCTGAAACTCTGAGGGTAGGGTCCATCAATTTGATGTTTGTTTAAGTTTGAGACTTAGTGGTCTATGACAAAACAAGTCAAGAGCCATCAAGATAGTATGTGGGGATGTATTTTACTAAATAAGCCTTGATCCCTATCAAAATTAGTAAAAAAGTGGTTTCATGGTGGCCTTGCAAATGATTTTGACTTAAGACCTGGAAGAACTTTCAGGAATCTGCACTTTAATAAAGAGCAGTTTGAGGAAAGTACTTGAGCTGCTATTCTGCTTTCCAGCATGTAGTATGAAGTGAGGGTAAGAAAGAATTAACAGATGGAGGAAAGGAAGAAAGGCCTGGGTAATGAAGAGGTAAATAAAGCAAGAAAAAAGAGCTGCAGACCCTGTAAGCTAGGAAACCAAAACAATAGAGTGGCCCTACTTAGTTAATACTTATTGCTAGAATATGAACCCTACTGGAACAACTTAAAGATAGTCCTTGAGAAAATATATTGTGTACTTTTTAAATACATTGCTACCAGTAGAGAAGCAGAAGGAAATATCATAGTTTAGTTTCCTACTGTTATGGAGCAAAGGGCAGGCTATACCAAGTGCAGATAAAAGCTGAATCAGAAAAAAAAACACAAGACCCTCTTTCCTAGTATTATCTCAAAGAAGCAAGCCATGCCTTTGAAAAAACTACTGGGAATGTAGTAGGTTTGAGTTTCAAAACAGATACCATATCTGACTCATCCCTGCTGCTCTGCCATCTTATAGTATAAGCATCACAGAATAGTTATAAATGGAAAAGAAAACTTGGAATTTTTACAAGAACTTGTCTAAATGTAAAGAATATGACAGTTTTAAATATGTCTATCAACAGTACTCCTTTCAAGATGTAGAGGCTGGTTTCCTCTTTGATTTCCCAGGCTCAGTGTACTCTCTAGGAGAGAGATGTGGTAGAAGTAATGTCATGTGCAATGGTGAGGTCACAGGAGGCACGTACCTTATGTCTTGTCTCTTACTTAGCATCCCTCTCTAGCTTCTCTCTCTCTCTTTCAATTATTTTAATTTTTGAGAACCACATATGTGAGCACTGCATTTGCACAACTCCTCTCCTCCTAAACTCCTCCTATCCATGTCCCCAAATTCATAATCTCTTATTTAATTATTATTGTCACACACACACACACACACACACACACACACACACACTGTGCATGTATATGCACACATGTATATAATCTACTGAGTTCATTTAACTTTGCTTCTGTGTACATGTGTCCTGGACTGACCACTTGAGACTGGACAATATACATGGGAGTGCATCACTGGAGGAGAATGAGCCTTTTTCTCTAAGCAGGGATTGATCACCTATAGCTCTTAATTTAGTGATGGGATCATGTGTAACTTCCCCTGTTCACTCTGGCAAGTCATTTGGCATTGTCCTTAGGGTGATCTTGTTTGGCAACCATGTTGTCAATAGTTCTGGGTTACCTCATTCTATATACATCCTTAACTATTTTGTCTGATGCCAGCAGTGTTGTAAGAACATTCAAGCAGTCTGTGAGAAGACTGACATGTAGAAGGACTGAGACCTCCTGCTAATTATGAGCCTTACCCTGCCTACCAAAGGATAAGCCACTTTGGAAATGGACACCATCCCTGTCAATTCTTCAGATGACAAAAAAAATTTACTCAGATGAAAGAATGTGTATATATTTTGTGAAAGTCATCCATTTGTTACTGGATGCAATAGAAGTTATGTGGTATTAGAAGTATTCCTAATTGAAGGACACTATGGGGTGTTTCACAGGATGGGTTTAGGAAAGGTCTACTTCCAGGGTACAGGCATCACTTAGCCCCACCAAGCAACCTGGGAGGCAACCTGGGAGAATTTATGGCATTATCAATATATATATTGAGAAAACAGAGAAGATATATAGAAATACAGGAATACAGACTTTGGCTAGGTCTGCCCTAGATCATGATTGAAGGGATTTAAAGCAGTAAAACATAAGGAAAGTAAGAGACTTTAAGTAGCTGAAGATATTTAATGCGTTGTTCTATTGCAACTTCCTGAACAATGAGATGGCATGGCAATGTTTCACCAGTGATCAGAGACCAGCTTACCCAACATCAGCTCTCTGAATGCAGAAAGCCTCCAGTAATTATGAGATTGTATAAAACAATGAGTAAACTTTCAGGGATCAGAGTGAAGATGACAATTCTGATGGATAACAACTTTTCTATTACTTTATTTTGAGATATTTCAAATTTGATACCAAAGTCCTGATCCACCTGCCTCAAGCTCCCTGATTACAGACATATCCACCATGCCAAGATCAACTGCTCTTCTGAATGTAGCAATCAAAGAATACTTCAACCCAGCAGTTCAGAAGATGATGTAAAAGTTTCCAGGTGACTGAGCAAGCCCTATGGATGGCGAGTCCTTGAAAGAATCAGTCTTTTCAGGAACTATGTATTCCACTTCAGCTAAGTCACACTTCCCAGTGTCACTGTATATTAAAAATACTGAGTTTATTTGTTGATAATGGCATCAGCTCAGTATGCTTGTCTACATCATCTTTACTGAGAATGTAAAACTTCTCCTATCTTGACCATTGTAAATTATTGTGGCACATGTGAGGAAATTTGGTAAACTACTTGCTGGCCCTTAATCCCTGAAGTGACACATAGTCTACTGGAAACATTAAATGTGGTGGTGTTGTCTGTCCAAAGAAGAACAAAACTGGTCTCCAATATTCCCAGAATGAGGAAACATTAACCAGAATAAATGTTTACCATGCCTTCCAGGGCTACTGATTTCCATATAAAGTAGAAAAATTAGGAATCTCCGGTCCATATCTCTCATTGGCCAGAAACACTAAGTCTCAGAATACATAGACATAAGATGATACCTCCTGGAAAACAGGGTAGAGTTTTAAAATTTCCCCAAGGTAAGATGGAGAACTAGAGATATAGTGATCTGTATACATTTTGTCCTGTGTCCTGAGGCAACTCACACAAAGCCAAATTCACTGCTTATACATCCCTTAAATCTTTTAACCACATTTAAGAGAGGTTTTCCTGTCAGTTTATAAAATTGTTACAAGTAACCCATGTGTTCTTACAGTCAATAAATAGCTCAGGAACCACGAGAGACATGAGTGTTGTTCATCCCTTTACCAGCTTCTGTTAAGTGGTATTTTCCCTGAACTCGTTTACAATGTTGCTTAGCCTTCTAATTGATAGAGTGGAATGACTTACTAGATTGATGAGTCTGTCATACATAGCTCAGCCCCCTCTTCTTTCCCATGTGAGAACAAGCTTGAATATACAGAACACTGTTCCAGTTTGCTTCTCCACACAGTAGACTTTATAACAATGTATCCACAAAACAGATGCCTATGGTAGTTCAGAAATGAGTATGTCTGGGTTTGAAATGCAATGCTTGTGGTGCAGTAACAGGAAAGCCTATGTGTGTGGTGGTGGGGGAGCAGCATTCAGAAGAATCTATCATTATCTAATGTCTTACTGATTTCTTCAAATTTCAATTTGTGTGACTCTTCCTCAGTGAGTTCCCAACTGTAGTTCAAAGTAAGACACTTCTTATTGACAGGGTGTTTTGAAAACTTCCCTCCTCAAAACCCACTTGGAAATCTTTATTCTCTCTCTTCTTGCCCAATCTTTTTCCATTTTCATTTGTACTCATAGTAAATTCATTCAGACAATACTAGTCCATAACAATTAACACTATACTTTTCCATCATGAATAGTACTTTATATAGTTACTCTCAGATGCTTTTGGTTGTGCCTTGTTAGTGGAAATAATGATATTTTGGGTAAAGACAGAGTTTGGTTCATAAAAATTCAAATGAGCAGCTGATTTTAATGGCTAGCAGAGATCACAGTATTGGAAGTAGAGATGTTTGAATGCAAGAGTCTCACTTTTGAAAGAAAACAGACCTCTGAGTCTAAAACCTGGCTCTAGTGATTATTAATAGTCAAAGAGTCAGTAATCACAGCCTTTATGCTGTAAACTGCACTTACAGCATATAGAGGGATGCACAGAAATGGAAATGCAATCCTCAGGGCAGTGGACATTGCTGTGGGAAATGTGATCCTCAATGCAGTGGACATTGCTGTGGGAAATGTGATCCTCAGTGCAGTGGACATTGCTGTGGGAAATGTGATCCTCAGTGCAGTGGACATTGCTGTGGGACAAATGAATACCTGCTGAAGGAAAATGGGAGAGTTTAGTCACAAAACTATCCCCAAGAGCCACACCTTCTTCCACCTATAGAGGAAGATGAGAGTTCAGCATCCCCTGGCATGCTGCTTGTTCCAGTCAGATCTGGCTGCTCTCCTGTTTACTAAGGCCACCCTTTCATAGAGAACCTCTTTAATGATTCAGGAATTGACTTTCCTTTGTCTGCTGGTGCCTCAAAGAAGCCATTTTCAACTAGTGTTTACTCGATTCTAAGGGCAAAAACCTGGTGTCCTTCCCCAAGGTGAATGATGCCTGGGGTGTTTTTCACTTTCTGTAACAACTCCAGGGAACACGGTGACACTGGACATCAACAAAAGCCAGGACAGTTTGTTTGTTTATTTGTTTGATTTTATATCTTTCTTTTCTCAGAATGTCTTCCTCCACTCCCTTAAAGTAACAGCTCAAAGTTTTATAGATTAAAAAATTAACTTCATGTTCCCATGACTACCCTATGTCTAATATCCTTAGAAAACCTAATCTTGCTCAATCCAAGTAAATCTAGTCGCTTCTGTTTTAAATTCTGCTAGGCTTCTCCCCTCTCTCTACACATCCCTATTCTGAGTTTAGATGATGGGAGACAAGGTAAAAAATTCTGGTGGATTATCGCCCTCTGTGCACTCACACAGGAAGTATTATGTAAGGGTTTGGGTGCAAATGATGTGATGCTTCCATGCTTCACAAATGGGCACAAGGCAGACAGTACTGATGAGACCTTGGTCCCAACAAGAACTCACCCTTATCTTTGGAAATCCTTGAGGTTCTCCCAGTCTCAGTCCATAGCAACAGTGGGGCTTTTCTGTCAACATCTGTCCATCACGTGCATTCCTCTCTCTCAATGTGATGCTCTGCTACCCTGAATAAGAACACTTGTTAAATTGGAAAGAGCTTTAACTTACGAAAACATACTTCTCTTACGCTGGTTGAAAAGGCATCAATAAGACAATCTTGTGTATTTGCATCAAACACTTATCCTCTTTTTCTCTAGGAGATCTCTTGCTCATCTTCAGGTGAAAATTTTTGATTGCTTTTTTTTATTGGTGTGGAAAATAGAAAGAGAGGCATGTTTTCTGCGCTGTCAGGTTTCAGAGCTCTTGCTTATGTCAGTGATAGAAATAAATTTTCCAACTATTTTCATGAATATTTACACCCACAGAGCAGCAAGTGAAAGCCAAGGCTGTGACTTTCTAGACCAAGGTCAAATGAATTAACTGATAACAACAGAATTCAACAGCAAAATCTCATTTGATTTTTGACTCTAATAAATATTTTGAATGAATCCCCTGGTGTAGTATCAGCGGGGAACTTTGTGAAGAGTAACAGGAAAATGCTTGACAGGTTCCAGAATCTGGAATTGGAATATTGAAAGGGGTTTCAACACTATATTCATCTCAGTACCTGTTCAGGTAACAGCAGCTTTTCAGAAAACGAAGTCCATCTTAATTTATACTGACTTGAATGGTTGTTTCTGTGTTTTAATTATTAAGTAACTTGGCTAGGCAGTATTATAATAAAGAATAAAGTGATGGGAGCTAAAGAGATAGGTCAGTAGGTAAGAGTGCTTGCTAGACTCACATGAAGATCTGAGTTCAGATCCAGCACACATAAAAATATCAATCAGCAGCTACACATCTACAACCCCAATACCAGTACCGTGTATATGGGGAAGGGCACTGGGGACAAGAAGAATGCAGGATGATGCTTGCTAGTCTCAGCTTGGCTCTAAGGTCAGTGAAAGACCCTGTATCTTATGTATGAGAAATCAGGTTGAGAGCTGATAGAGAACATACACATCCATTATTCTTCTGACTTTAATAAGCATGTTTCCAGGTACTTTATGAGCATGCACATGTACACACACACACACACACACACACACACACACACACACACACACGAGGGAGGGAACAAATACATAAAACAAATAATATAATATATTGGTGGACCTTTGTGTGCCAGCCAAATAGTAGAAACCATTGTGCCTATTATCATCCTTTCCATTTCTCCTGTTCAACTTCTTTCAAAGCAACTATTATTCTAAAATGCTTATCATTCCTATTCATTTAGGAAATTTTTTTATATGTGCATATATTTGAAACTAAAATACAAATTGTTTTATTTTGTTTCTAAACTTGTAGAATCTATATAAACTTGTTTTCCTGTAACATTATGTTTGCTTCTTCACATAATTAGGCATAGTGCATATTCCTCCATTTCTCCTGTATTAGCCAAGGTTTGCTGGGCCTGTGGTGCTCAACCTTCCAAATACTACAACCCTGTAATACAGTTTCTCATGTTGTGATGACCCCAAACATAAAATTATTTTGTTGCTTCTTTATAATTGTAATTTTGCTACTGTTTTGAATCATAATGTAAATATCTGATATGCAGGATATCTGAAATTCTATCCCCAAAGTGGTTGAGACAGAGAAGCACAGTAGAGGAACATAAACAACAGTATATGTATATAATATTAGGTAAGGTGTTTTATCAGAGTAGTAGTCCAACTACAGCTGTCTTCATACAGCTGAGACTTGGAAGCTGGGTCCTTCAGCAGTCTGAATCCAATGTTGAGGACCTATAAGCTCCTGGATGAAGTAGCCATCCCACTTTTAACAGGAGTGACCCTAACAGGGCCAGTTGATTTTTTGTTTGTTTTTATTTGGGTGCCAGTTTGCTAAGACCTTTGTTTCATGTTACCCCACTCTCCTATGTTGACTCACATCTGGCTTCAAACAGACCCTCAGAAAGAATATCCAGTCTGGTAGCCAATCAGGCTCCTACCTGGCCACAAGCAGAAATTGTTCTTGCTATTTTCAGTCAAACAGACCCCTGACACAGCAGACAGACCCCCAACACTGCAGCCACAGTTGCTGACCAGATGTGGTAGCCAATCATAAAATGATTCCTGTACCAGTAAAGGTCTATATCCAGTCACTTCAAATCACACTTAACCACACCTGGCATTCCCCTAATCCTGCTTAAAAGGAGCTGGAGCTTGAGAACTTGACTCAGGGTCATCATTTTGCCATTTCGTCAGATGATTTGAACCCAGCATGCTAGAATTTTTTATTAAACATTCTTGCTGATTGTGTATGTGACTGGTGGTCTTTTATGAGACTTCTCACGTGCCCTTACACTGGACAGCCACTAGAAATCAGTCCCCACTGGTGGATATAGAAGTTGTTATGTAACAAGCTTTTCCTGAAGAGATGCAACACACATATTAGACACACTCACCCCATAGAGGGAGTGCAATGTAGACAAAAATCATAGATACCACCAAAATCCAACTTGGTGAACCAATGAGCTTATTGGTGTTACTTACATGAGCAGAAATGACTCAAAGACAGCTGCATCACAAAAACCCATCCCAGCATGGGTGCCAGCTTACAAAAGCTGGGGACCTAGAGCATATTGCCATTAGGGTTCAAGAGATGCCCCCAAGAAAGACCAACAGTCACATATACAATTTAACGAGAGAGTTTATTGTTTCCAACAGTTGGGGTAGCAAACGGCAACCCAAAGGGAGGTCACAAGCCCCTTTTAAGCAGAGTTAGGGGAATTCCAGGGAGGAAGGCTTAATCTGCTGCTGATTGGTGGAGGAATGATAACTCCTGAGACTGATGGGTGGGAGGCTGTAGTGGTTAGTGGCCCATTGGTGGTGGTGGTGGTGGGGTTTAGTGTCTAGGATGAGAGGGTAGGGGAAGCTATCTTTAGCTAGCAGAAGTCTGGGGCATCCTCTGAGCCAGCAGAAGGGGCTTTGGGGTGCCTGCTGAGCAGACAGGAGGCTGAGCAACACCTGTTGATTGCCCTAATTGTGGTTTTCCTGAGAATTACTTGCTTGGCTCCAGCCTGTTCTAGTGAACTGAAACTAAGGTATGGTCCATGTCAGGGCTGCTAGGGGAGCCTGTTAGGGCTCTGGTTTGGCCACCCAGTCCTCTCAGTTGCAGTCTGCAGGCAACTCAAATGGTTGAATAAAATCATCTCTAGGTGGCTCAGTTGGACTAAACCTCTTCCAGGCAGTTCATCTGGTTTCTGCCTCTTCCAGGCTGCTTGGCTGGCCTCTGCTTCTTTCAGAAAGCGAGAATTGTCAGAATTATCAGTCATTTTTTGTGGCTTGATCTTTCTGGCAGTGATTCCTCAGCTTTCTTTACTGTTTACTCTTGGGAGGGAGGAGCCTATTGAACCTGATCAGTTTCAGGGAATTCCTGAAGCTATATTGGGCTGTTTAACCTTCTATTTTAAGGCTCCACCCTGTAGGATGGAATGTTTCCTCTTTCTCCAAGGAAACTGCTGCACAACAGAAGGTGGATCTGATGCCAGCAAATAGTTTCAGCACAGGAGGCAGCCATAGAAACACTCATTAGAAGCAATGGGAGATCAGGGAGCTTTTACTGACCTCATTGTGTCTGGGTGACCTACAAGAAAGTAACACCTACTTTGAAGGCCAGAATTCTCTCCCTACTCAGTCCACTCTGGAAACACTCCCACAGAGATACCTAGGGATGTCATTCCTTGATTAATTTTAAATACCATCAAATTGAAAAGTCTAAGCATTACATCTTCCTCCACACAGTAATTCATTGTAAGATTTGTTATATTAATACACATGTTGAGGTTGTTTTAATTAATTTGAAAAAATTTATTTATTTGTGTGTGTGTGTGTGTGTGTGTGTGTGTGTGTGTGTGCGCGCACGCGCGCGCAGGTATGAGATTATATACTCCACCTGTGTACAGATTCTCAAGGAGAAAACAGCATTGGATTCCCTGAAGTAGGACTTATAGACAGTTGTGAGCTTCCCAGTTTGGGAAGTAAGATTTGAACTCAAGTTCTCTGCAAAAACAGTAAAGGCTCTTAATCACTGAGCCATCTCTCCATCCCCTCCATTTTTTTTTTTCTTACTAGTGTATAAAGTCCATCAATAACTATATGGCTATCTCATTGCCTCATTGGTAATAGACATTTGGAAAGTGTACAGTAGATTTTTAATAATTATTGCCAAAATGTTCCAAAGTGATAACACCATAGTTTATGTAAGAAACTCTTACTACTCCTTATCATATACCAAACTATACTTTTTTATTTAACTCATAAGTGTGCAATTGTTCTTAGTAGCTGCCTGAGCTTTACCTCCCTGAATTAGCTCTATGTTTAGGCACGTTTTCTAGGTTTCTGGGGCATTACATTTACTTCCCTATGAATTCCTTGCTCATGACCTTTCTTATTTTAATAAATAATTTTTTCTTTATTATTATGTGTTTTAAATTTTATACATCAGCCATGGGTTACCCTGTCCTCCCCCCTCCTGCCCCCAACCTCACCTTCCCCCCAGCCCCTCCCCTCCATTCTCATGTCCTCCAGGATCAAGGCACCCCTGGGATTTCATTTAAACCTCCTAGATTCTGTCACCTCCTTCCAGACTGAGCAAAGTGTCCCTGTATAAGCCCAAGGTTTCAAACAGCCTGCTCATGCACTAAGGACAGATCCTGGTCCCACAGACTGGATGCCTTCCAAACAGATCAAGCTATTCAACTGTCTCACTTATCCAGAGGGCCTGATCCAGCAGGGGGCTCCACAGCCTTTGGTTCATAATTCATGTGCTTCCATTCGTTTGGCTATTTGTCCCTGTGCTTTTTGCAATCTTCGATTCAACAATTCACACTCTTGCAGCCCCTCCTCTTTCTCGACAGTTGGAAACATGGAGCTCCACCTAGGGCCTGGCTGGGGATCTCTGCATCCACTTCCATCACTTATTGGATGAGAGTTCCAAGACGACTGATACGGTGTTTGGCCATCTGATCACCAGACTAGGTCAGATCAGGCTTTCTCTCGACCATTGCCAGCAGACTACAAAGGACATATCATTGTGGATTTCTGGGGACCTCTCAAGCACTCTGCCTATTCCTGTTCTCATGTGGTCTTCATTTATCATGGTCTGTTATTCCTCATTCTCCCTTTCTGTTCTTGATCCAGCTGGGATCTCCTGATCCCCTAAGCTTTCTTTCCCTCAAATCTTGCCCTTCATTACTCCCACTGTCGTCCAGGTTGTTCATGTAGATCTCATCCATTTCTGTGTTATTGGGTGATCCCTGTGTCTTTCCTAGGGTCCTGTTTTCTAGGTAGCCCCCCTGGAGTTGTGTAGCAGTCTAGTCATCTTTGTTTTACATCTAGTATCCTACTATGAGTGAGTACATACCATGTTTGTCCTTCTGAGTCTGGGTTACCTCACTCAGGATGATTTTTTGGAGATCCATCCATTTGCCTGCAAACCTCATGATGTCATTGTTTTTCTCTGCTGAGTAGTACTCCATTGTGTATATGTACCATATTTTCTTTCTCCATTCTTCAGTTGAAGGGCATCTAGGTTGTTTCCAGGTTCTGGCTATTACAAACAAAGCTGATACAAACATAGCTGAGCAAATGCCCTTGTGGTATGATTGAGCATACCTTGGGTATATGCCCAAGAGTGCTATAGCTGGGCCTTGGGGTAGATGGATTCCCAGTTTTCTAAGGAAGCGCCATATTGATTTCCAAAGTGGCTGTACAAGCTTTCTTTCCCACCAGCAGTGGAGGAGAGTTCCCCTTGCTCCACATCCTCTCCAGCATAAGCTGTCTTCTGTGTTTTTTATCTTAGCCATTCTGACAGGTGTAAGGTGGTATCTCAGAGTCATTTTGATTTTCATTTACTGGATAATTAGGAATGTTGAGCAATTCCTTAAATGTCTTTCAGCCATTAGAACTTCTTCTGTGGAGAATTCTCTGCTTAGTTCTATAGCCCATTTCTTAATTGGACTGTTGGGCATTTTGATGTCTAATTTCTTGAGTTCTTTATATATTCTGGATATCAGCCCTCTGTCAGATGTGGGGTTGGTGAAGACCTTTTCCCATTCTGTAGGCTGTCGCTTTGTCTTGTTGACCATGTCCTTTGCTCTACAAAAGCTTCTCAGTTTCAACAGGTCCCATTGATTGATTGTTTCTCTCAGTGTCTGTGCTACTGGTGTTATATTTAGAAAGTGATCTCCGGTGCCAATGCGTTCAAGAGTACTTCCTACTTTCTCTACTATCAGGTTCAGAGTAGCTGGATTTATGTTGAGGTCTTTGATCCACTTGGATTTAAGTTTTGTGCACGGTGACAGATATGGATCTATTTGCAGCCTTCTACACATTGACATCCAGTTATGCCAGCACCATTTGTTGAAGATGCTTTCTTTTTTCCATTGTACATTTTTGGCTTCTTTGTCAAAAATTATATGTTCATAGGTGTTCAGGTTAATGTCAGGGTCTTCAATTCGATTCCATTGGTCCACATGTCCATTTTTATGCCAGTACCAAGCTGTTTTTATTACAGTAGCTCTATAGTAGAGCTTGAGGTCGGGGATTGTGATGCCTCCAGAGGTTGTTTCATTGTCCAGGATTCTTTTGGCTATCCTGGGTTTTTTGTTTTTCCATATGCAGTTGAGTATTATTCTTTCCAGATCTGTGAAGAATTGTGTTGGTAATTTGATGGGAATTGCGTTGAATCTGTAAATTGCTTTTGGTAAGATTGCAATTTTTACTATGTTAATCCTGCCTATCCATGAGCATGGGAGATCTTTTTGTTTTCTGACATCTTCTTCAATTTCTTTTTTCAGGGACTTAAAGTTCTTGTCATATAGGTCCTTCACATGCTTAGTTAGAGTAACCCCAAGGTATTTTATATCATTTGTGGCTATTATAAAGGGGGATATATCTCTGATTTCCTTCTCAGCCTGTTTGTCTACTGTATATAGGAGGGCTACTGATTTTTTAGTTGAACTTGTATCCTGCAATGTTGCTGAAGGTTTTTATTAGCTGTATCAGTTCCTTGGTTTAATTTTTGGGGTCACTCATGTATACTAACATGTCATCTGCAAATAGGGAGAGCTTGACTTCTTCCTTTCCAATTTGTATCCCCTTAATCTCTTTATGTTGTCTTATAGCTCTGGCTAGAACTTCAAGTACTATATTGAATAAGTAGGGGGAGAGGGGACAGCCTTGCCTTGTTCCTGATTTTAGTGGTATTGCTTTGAGTTTCTCTCCGTTTAATTTGATGGTGGTTGTTGGCTTGCTGTAGATTGCCTTTATTATGTTTAGGTATGTTCCCTGTATTCCTGATCGCTCCAAGACCTTTATCAGGAAGGGGTGTTGGATTTTGTCAAATACCTTTTCTGCATCTAGTGAGATGATCATGTGGTTTTTTTCTTTGTGTTTGTTTATATGGTGTATTAAATTGATGGACTTCCGTATGTTGAACCACCCTTGCATCTCTGGGATGAAGCCTACTTGATCATGGTGGATAATTGTTTTGATGTGTTCTTGGAGTCTGTTTGCCAGAATTTTATTGTGTATTTTTGCATCAATGTTCATGAGGGAGATCGGTCTATAGTTCTCTTTCTTTGTTGCATCTTTGTTTGGTTTGGGAATCAGGGTAATTGTAGCCTCATAGAAGGAGTTTGGTAATATACCTTCTTCTTCTATTGTGTGGAACAATTTAAATAGTATTGGTATTAAGTCTTCTTTGAAGATCTGGTAGAATTCTGCAGTGAAACCATCAGGTCCAGGGCTTTTTTTGGTTGGGAGACTTTTAATGACTGATTCTATTTCCTTAGGGGTTATTGGACTATTTGAATGGTTTATCTGGTCTTGATTTAACTTAGGTATGTGGTACCTATCCAGAAAATTATCCGTTTCTTTTAGATTTTCTAGTTTTGTGGAGTAGAGGTTTATGAAGTATGACTTGATGATTCTGTGGATTTCCTCATTGTCTGTTGTTATGGCCCCCTTTTCATTTCTGATTTTGTTAATTTGGATGCTCTCTCTCTGTCTTTTGTTTAGTTTGGATAATGGCTTGTCTATCTTGTTGATCTTCTCAAAGAACCAACTCTTTGTTTCATTAATCCTTTGTATTGTTCTCTTAATTTCTATTTTATTGATTTCAGCTCTCAATTTGATAATTTCCTGGCATCTGTTCCTCCTGGGAGACTTTGCTTCTTCCTGTTCAAGGGCTTTCAGGTGTGCTGTCAAGTCACTAGAGTGAGAATTCTCCAGCTTCTTTATGTGGCCATTCAGTGCTATAGATTTCCCTCTTAGCACTGCTTTCATAGTATCCCATAAGTTTGAGTATGTGGTGTATTCATTTTCATTGATCTCTAGGAAGCCTTTAATTTCTTTCTTTATTTCTTCCTTAACCCATTGGTGATTCAGTTGAGCATTGTTCAGTTTCCATGAGATTGTAGGATTTATGTAGGTTTTTTTTGTTGTTGAAATCTAACTTTAAGCCATGGTGGTCTGATAGAACACAGTGGGTTATTCCAATTGTTTTGTATCTGTTGAGATTTGCTTTGTGGCCAAGTATGTGGTCGATTTTAGAGAAAGTTCCATGGGGTGCTGAGAAGAAGGTATATTCTTTTTTGTTTGGGTGGAATGTTCTGTAGATATCGATTAAGGCCTTTTGTGCCATAACATCAGTTAAGTCCATTATGTCTCTTAAGTTTCAATTTGGCCGATCTGTCCAGAGGTGAAAGTGGGGTGCTGAAGTCTCTCACTATTAATGTGTGGGATTTTATATGTGATTTAAGCTTTAGTAATGTTTCTTTTACATATGTGGGTGCCCTTGTGTTTGGGGCATAAATGTTCAGAATTGAGACTTCATCTTGGTGGATCTTTCATGCAATGATTATGTAATGTCCTTCATCATGTCTTTCAATTTATTTTAGTTTGAAGTCTATTTTGCTGGATATTAGGATGGCTACACCAGCTTTCTTCTTAAGACCATTTGATAGGAAAGTCTTTTCCCAGCCTTTTATTCTTAGGAGGTGTCTGTCTTTGAATTTGAGGTGTGTTTCTTGTATGCAGCAGAAAGATGGGTCCTGTTTTCGTATCTATTCTGTTAGTCTGTGTCTTTTTATAGGTGAATTAATTCCATTGATATTAAGGGATATTAATGACCAGTGATTGTTCATTCCTGTTGTTATTTTTATTTTTTGGTGGTAGTGTGTGTGTACTTCTCTTCTGTGTGGTTTACTGCTGTGGTGTTATCTATTGCCTGTGTTTTCATGGGTGTTTCTGCCTTCCTTAGGTTGGAATTTTCCTTCTAGTGCTTTCTGTATGGCTGGGTTTGTGGATAAGTATTATTTAAACCTGGTTTTGTCTTGGAAGGTCTTGTTCACTCCATCTATGGTGAGTGAAAGTTTTGCTGGGTATATTAGTCTAGGCTGGCATCCATGGTCTCTTAGTGTCTGCATTATATCTGTCCAGGTCCTTCTGGCTTTCAAAGTCTCCATTGAGAAATCGGGTGTTTTCTGATGGGTTTGCTTTTATAGGTCACTTGGCCTTTTTCCTTTGCTGCCCTTAATATTCTTTCTTTATTCTGTATGTTTAGTTGTTTGATTATTATGTGCCAAGGGGATGTTTTTGGGGGTCTAGTCTGTTTGGTGTTCTATAGGTTTCTTGTATCTTCATAGGCATTTCCTTCTTTAAGTTGGGAATTTTCTTCTATTATCTTGTTAAATATATTTTCTGTGCCTTTGAGTTGGTATTCTTCTCCTTCCTCTATCCCTATTATTCATAGCTTTGGTCTTTTCATATTTCAGATAGATAGGTAATCTTCAAATACTTGAAATACCTACAGAATATGGCATTTAAAATACTTTTAAAATTTAGACTTTCTGGACAGTGAGACATGTCTGCTTCTGGCAGCACCGATTTACTTCATTGAGGAGGATGGGCATTGAAGACACTTCATATGGAGTTTATCTTCACCTTGGCAAAAATAGCCATTTGGGCAAGAAACTGTTCTTGCCTGGACTGCTCGATCACCTGGACATGCAGGACCCATAGAAAGGTGACCACTGAACTTTGCTTTCAAAATGGTCCTTCAGGTTCCTGCTTCTCAGAGGAAACTGCCAGACATTCTACAGGACACTAAGAGAAGTGACCGAGAGACTCTAGCCCTTGTGGGCTGAAGACAAATGCCCCAACTTTACAAAGGAACATTAGGTGACTGTTCAGGCTACCAGCTGTCACTGTCTACCCTGCAAGACTCCCGAAAGTTGCTTGCATCCTTCTCCCGGTTCTCAGGTAATATTATAGCCTTCTGAGGTCTTTGATGTGGTTGAAGACTAGATAGTTATAATTTCCTCAGTTATGATAAAAGATGTTAGATATAAAACCTTAGACTCACAAATATAAGATAGATAGGATATCTTCTTTAATATTGTGACTGTAATTCTTGCTTGATAATTGTTTTGTTATATGTAATTGTACTATGTAAAAGTTAAAACCTTCCTTTTAAAAAAAAAAAAAGAAAAGGGGAAGTGCTGTGGATATCACTCTGTGTAAATAAAGTTCTGTTTGGCCAGTGGCCAGGCAGGAAGTATAGGCGGGACAAGAGAGAAGAGAATTCTGGGACGTAGAAGGCTGGAGGGAGACACCGCCTACTGCTGCCATGAAAAGCAACATGTAAAGACACTGGTAAGCCACAAGCCATGTCGCAAAGTATAGACTAACAGAAATGGGTTAATTTAAGATAAAAAAGGTAGATAACAAGCAGCCTGCTACGGCCATACAGTTTGTAAGCAATATAAGTTTCTGTGTGCTTTCTTGGTTGGGTCTGAGAGACTGTGGGACTAGTGGGTGAGGGAGATTTGTCCTGACTGGGCCAGGCAGGAAAACTCTAACTACAACCTTGGGCTGGTATTCTGGACTAAGGACAAAGAAAAGAAAGCCAGCTGAGCATCAGTATTCAATTTTCTCTGCCTCCTGGTGGCAGATTCAGTATGACAAGCTGCCTCAAGCTCCCACTGCCATGCCTTCCCCACCATAATGGATGACAGCTTTAACTTGTGAGCCTGAATAAACTGTTCTTTCTTTAAGTTGCTGTTGTCTGGTACTTTATCTTAACAATAAGAAAAGTAATTAATGCTTATGATAGTTTTTATGCTAGGAAAAGCAAGAGATTATCAGCAGAAAACAATAAAGTTGAATAATTATGATACTATATAGTAATAAAAGTTATGTCAATGTGATTTCTCAAATAATCTTATTCTGTACTTTACCTGATTTTGGGATGATGTGACACAATACAGTATTTATTTAATGAGATGAAGGGACATATATTGTAGCATTAGTCTACCACACAAGGTTACTTGAACACATAACTGCGATATCATGACAGTCATTCTAATTATCAAGATGGCTTCAGAATAACCAACGGAGAGGAGTGTATACAGCATTAATACACTGACAAAGGAATGATTCATGGTCTGGGTTGGGGAGAATGGGGCATGGGTAAATTAAATCAGACAATCCAGAATGTGTTGCAGTTTAAAATGCAGAGAGTGTTTATATCTCAAAATTTCAGTATAATATTTTCAAGTTAAAATTGACCACAGGTTGCTGAAAAACACAAGCAAATCTGTGGGTGGAGGAGGACTATTGTTGACCATTCCAATATTTCAACACTGATTTGTGACCTTACTTTTGACTACTTAACATTGACCAGAACTCATGAAACTATAGCAGAGAACTTCATTATTCCCTAAAATGTCTTTTAAAATACATTCTGGTTTTTGCTAGAGTTTGAAATCAACCATGGGTACATAAAGATCTGAGTCAGATGGATCTCAGAATACCAGCTTTATTGCTGGAGAGAAACTTGATTGATAAATAGGACCTAACTGTTTAACAACAATGGAATCTTTACCTGCAGACTATTTAATTATTTAAGTACAAGCAAGTAAACTGCAAGATGCTTTCCAAGGTTGTATTCTAGAGCACATTAGGTTCATTTTACTTTACAGTGTCCATATAACTAGAAATCCCAATAGTAACAAAGTGGACAGTTACCCTGTTATAGGCACCTCACACGCTTTCAAAAATGCAATGTTTTCTGTAGCTTTTCTGTTAAGACCTGTCTAGAGTCAGCATTGATCCTCCACTGGTTTAAATATGATCCCAATTTTAGTCACTTAATGCCAACATTATTTTACAATATTTAAGGTCAGAAATCCTAAAATCTAGAAGTTGTCAGAGTTTCTTTTTAGGGTTATCTGGGAGAGAATGCATTCCCCTTCTCCCATTTTAAACTTTAAGGTCATCTGAGGCCCTTGATTTGTGGAATAATCCCTCTGTTATTCAGTCTTCTCTATTCTCTGTTTTAATATTTTTTCCCCTTTTGAAACTCTTGGTTTAGGGACCTGAGCACATTTTCTTTAATACTTTGTACAACTTGCTAATTTTTTCTGCCAAATAACTAGTTCCTCCATAAAAGAGAACCATTAAAAATTACCTAAAACCACAGAGTATAGGATAAAGACCACAACTCGACCTTCTTCCACCAATAACTGTTTCTAATGTTATTGAAAATTAACAACTGAATCCTGGTTATCAGGTGGCCCTGGTTCACTCTTTGTTGGTGTTGTAAGCCCACCACCGGACAAAGAGCTTTGAAATCTATGTCCAAACACCACAGAAGATAGATCTTAGCAGGCTAGACTGAAGGGAATTTCAGTGTCATTACAAAGGGCCACACAAGAACATGTTGATTCTGAAAGAATTTGACTGTGACATAGGCTATCACACACAAAAGCATCTCTTTATGTGCCATATTTCCATGAATATATTCATTCTGCTAAACTTAGAATGTTATATACCACAGTGATATCAATGTTAGCTATCATTTATCCTAATTCTAAAGAAGACATTGTTAGGATCCTGAAAGGAATCCAAGAAGCCAATTTTCTCCCAGGAATCCAGGGAGTTTCTGAAATAAGGCCTCACACAAATCAAAATTTAATCAACTACTCCTCCACCTTACCACTGGAGAAAAATTAAGAGGGTAGTTTGTCAAGAAAAGACTGTATAGTAAACTCAACACTGAATGTTCCGAGCCTGCAGTACCCAGGGGTTGATTTCAAAACTGCCCTTACTGTTAAGAAAATTGACAAGAGACTTTATGAGATGTTATATCATTATTAACTATTATCTACTATCTCAACTCAGATTAAACTTCAAGCAATAATATAGGATCAGCACGGTTCTTCCCATACCCATCCTGTCAATAAAAATGTCCATAAATTTAATAGCTCCAGTCAGCTCTTTATCCAGTTCATTAGCCACCCTGCTATGCTGCATCATTAAAAACCATTTTATTTCAAAAAGGCAGAAATCTCTGAATTTGAATGGGAAATTTGCAAAACAATGATTGAGTACAGATGTTTGTGAAGGTGCTAAGAGGTTTAACCCCCCAGCCCCCACCGTGTGTGTGTGTGTGTGTGTGTGTGTGTGTGTGTGTGTGTGTGTTACCTCCATGATGAAAACATAAGGTTTCAGACAGTACAAATTAGGACAATCCGTCTTGTTTCCTGGGAAATCAGCAGTGTCTTTCCCACAAAAAAAAAAAAAAAAAAAAATAGGGAGAATATGGATTTTGAATTCCCTCCTCCTCTTTATTCTTCACAGGGATGCAATTTCTTTCTTTACCCCAAAGACCTTTCTCTCCTTTGATGTTCCTGGTGCCTGCCCTTGTTCTTCCCTGATGGAAGGATTGCCTGCGGCCTGAAAGGATTCTAATTCCCAGTTGCTGCTGTAGCGTCTGCCTTCTTTCTTAAACCATCAGTGAGACTGGAGATTGGAGGACAGGGGAAGAATGGCCAGCACTCCTCTTGATCTTTAGCCTCCTCCTCGGGCGCCTTTTCTCTTTCCTCACCGCGCACACAAATCTCTCCTTTAGATCCTGGACGCTGAAAGAAAACACTTTAAAATGTAGGCAGAGTTTTTCCAATGCCGTTGCTTTTTTCTTTGTGCCGCTTCTTCCTGGGGCTGAACAACACTGACTCCTCATTAGCGAATGCACCCGGGTCACTTTCCATGCAGTGGTATTTTATTATTGTGTCCCTTTCTTCTCTTGTGCCATGTTAGGCATGTATCAGAATAAAACACTCTGCTTACAAATATTTTGCAAATAGAAATCAAGAGACCTAAATCTTAAACTCTTTGGAAAATGTGAAGTTTTATTCATAGAATGAAAAGATTTAGGGGGATTATGTTACAGTGATCAATGTCTGTGCTTCTATTTTTAGGGAATACTTTGTAATAAACTCATACTGATATACTAGATGACTATAAATATATTTGTATATTATATATAAACATATCATATGCTAATAGTTATTATCATTACAATATTAGTAACTCATAAAACACAGTTTCTGTTTGCAGTAGAACTACTTTATTATTAGTGAAATCAGGTTGGAAAATTCCCAAACACACTGCCAACCATGAAACAAGGGGCTAGAGATGACTCATTACTGTCACAGACTGATTTCTTCAGTACATGGGCCCAAATTTTCTCTTCTCCTCCGTCATACATCTGGCAATTCCTCCTATCAAGAGGCCAGATTCATTTCTCCAACATGTTATTATTACCATTAATTTGATGCTGTGGGTTAAACCTGGGACCTCAGCATGTTAAGCATACAATCTAGTGCTGAACCCCTACACTGATGTCCCTAACTCTTGAATCTCAGTGAAGTGGTATGACATTTAATTTGACTGAAAGAATTCAGCAAAGGTCTTGTCCTTGGAATAATAATTTACTCTTTCCCAGGGTACTGTAAAAATTACCTTGAAATGCTGGATTTAAGTGCTCAGTCACAGCCTCGGATGAAAGTTGTTCTGTACTACATTGGAGACTAAGTATGTAAAGGTCTCTTGTTCCCAACTAATGAGGGATAAATAGGAAAGTTTAACCTAGTCAAAGTATCACCAGAAGCTTGTGATTGCACCCAAGTAAAATAGTGGAAATATATCTCAAGCTGCTACTATATAGTATACTCCTGTATAACAAACTATCCCAAATTTAGTGACAATGTAGATATTTCTAGTTCTCATGATTTTGAGGCTGCTGGGTTTGGAGGATCTCTGCCAGATTCAATTTTGTATGTCATAAGACTGGAGGTGGGGCTGAACACTGGGGAGAGCAGGCCCTGCATCTCGCCTGGTCAGCACAAGAGTGCCAAGACTGTTGGCTCCCAAGTTGTGAGAATGGGTAAGTTGTTCCTATTACTTATCTGTCATGTGGCAGCATGGACAGGGATGGCAGGTGGGAGAGTTGGCCCTGACATCATAAGAGCATGAGAGCCACTCTGCCCCCATCAACTGCAGCACTGTGGAGTGGCCACTATGCCCTGCCTGGGACACACAGTAGAGCTGGGCCTGAAGGTGTAGGTGTAGGTGTGGAAGAACTGGCCCCGCCCCCTACTCATCTCTGCAAGAGGTGAACTAGCTAGGGCAATGCAGGAGAGTGCACCCTAGTGGTGAGGACAAGGGAGAGCTGGGAGGCTGACCAACCCTGCAAGTACCTAGGCCCAGAACCAGGGTTATGAGTTGACCCACCCCAACATCCACCCTATCTGTGATCTGCTAGAGCCTGCTAGAGCCCATGAAGGGACCAGTCTGCACAGCCAAAGCTACAGGATCTCCATGATACAAGGCAACAAGATAACCATCAGCAGTTCCATGGGGGCCCAGCATTGATAGTGCAGCAGAAACCAGAGGCCTGGAACCAGACCAATGATTCTGAAGTTAATACTTGCAAGTAAAGATACATGGATAAGGGTTTACTGCATGACTCACTGTGTCACACTACAGCTTCCATGATGAGATTGTTTTTTCTTTTTTTATTCTCTTAAATTTTATTTGGGCAGGGGTTGTTGCATGGAGAGAGAGGGCAGATATGAAGGGACAGTGGAATGAATAGGATGGAGATACATGATGTGAAAGACAAAAAGAATAAATAAAAAAGAAATGTGGTGATATATTGTGTACCCCAATATACTGTGTACCCTAATAAACTTATCTGGGGGTCAGAGGACAGAGCCAGTCACTAGATTAGACATAGAGGCCAGACAGTGGTGACACACACCTTTAATCCTATCACTCAGGAGGCAGAGATCCTTCTGGATATCTGTGAGTTCAAGGCCACACTGGGAATAGATCCAGGCATGGTGGCACATGCCTTTAATCCTAGTACTGGGAATCCCACATGCCTTTAAATCTCAGAAAGTGATGTCTGGGCAGAAAAAGGTATATAAGACATGAGGAGATAGGAACTGTCTCTTGAGGCCAAGGATTTTGTAGAGGTAAGAACATGGCTGGCTTGTTCTGTTTCTCTGATCTTTCAGCTTTTACCCCAATATCTGGCTCTGTTTTTTTTTTTTTTTATAAGATTGTTTAGCAATGTGTGTTACAAATAAGACTGTAGGTGGGTTCAGATATGACCTACAGCTCTCATCCTTCTCAAGAGAGTATCTTCTAGAGGTCTCTCCTGGTGGTGAATGGTAGGAGTACAGAAAGCTAAGCTCCATCACAGGAACATGTTTAAAGCTACTTGTATGAAGTATGTGCACTCACATTCCACTGGCTGAATGCCTTCACACAGCCAAACTCCACATTAATATTTTGAGGCATGTACTCCCTTTACTGAAAAGAACTATAGAAGCATAGAATGTATTTCTAGGAAGAAGAGCATAGTGGGAGAGATACTAGTGTAATGTATATGGCTGAAACTAAATAAATGTGTTCCTCTAGCCATAGCCAATACTTTGCTTCATCACCAAATGCATAAAACTGACCATGTTTTAAGCAATATCAACAATAGGTCATGTGAAAAGAAATATAATTAAATCATAAGCAGTACATATTCTAGATGACAATACACTAATGTATTTATAGTCTTTTTTACTTCTTTTCAGCTGAATTAGAAAAGAAATATTGGAGTTGAAATGCAAACTGGAAACAGCTTTGATACCAGTTCATTATTTAAAAACAAAACAAAACAACTCTGTTAATGTATTATTTTTCTGCTTTTAAGACTAGTCTTCAAAGACTGGAGAGAGGGCTCAGCCACACTAAAGGCTAGACTCACAATCAAAAATGTAGGATTTGCCTTTGAGATTTAAAAAAAAGTCTTTGTTTAGTTTAAATAAAAGATACTATTGGTTAAAGTAGCATGTAGTATTGCTCTTACAAGTATGGGAGTAGCATGAGTTTACTGACTTTCAAAAAGCCACATTTCCTTAGGTCTTTCAGTCACATTAGTCTAAATCTGAATTGTGAAGGGAAATCAAACTTTGTTATAGACTGCCCTGACCTACTATATTTGCTTTGCCTCTGACCATGAATTCCTTGAGCTAGACAAGGAGTCTCAAGCAAAATAAAACTCTTAGAGAACATGTGCTAATCTCTAGAACATCCTTACTTAGAACCTGATGCTGAATGCTGACGTTTTTAAGGCACCTTGGGGTAAGAATATTAAAATTTAGCGTCCCATTAGCACTCTCTTCAACCTGTTGCCTTGGGAGCCCTGAGCTAGGAAAACAGGTCTTTAGTTACTCTGTATGCTAAACTTCTACATTTCAACTTCCCTCCCACTCTTGAGGAACGTTCTTGTCCCTCCTTTTCTCTATAATTTTCTCCTGATCAAGCCTCATCCCTCTTCTTTCCACATGAAATACTGGCCTACATTCTTGGATGTGCTTTACATGATCATCATCTAGTTTGAAACAAAATAAGAAGAGACTTTTATTCAAGCAATTTACTTCTGATTGAAAACCAAAAATGAAAGGAACTTGTTTGGAATGGAGTTAGGAAGTGGAGGGATACAGTGGATAAAATTCAAAATGGCCTGCTGATTATTGCATAGCAATGGATACAAACCAGCAGTAACTGACCTGTCATTGTCTTGCCACAGAGCTGATTATTTTACTATTATTTTATTTTGGCTTCATAATGAAATTCCCTTGTTTTTCTGTGTCATGTTATTTAATCCAGCAGGATGACTACTTAGAATAGAGGCATCACTAGCTCATTTGTTGCAGTACAAATTTCTGATGCCTGTTTCTCTGTTTTTCCTCTTGGTTCTGCAATTAATTTTAAGAGCTTCTAGGATGTCCTGTACACCGCAGAACTCAAATGCCAGTATCTCACAAGAGATACAACTACTCACAGTTGCTTAATCTCTTCTAGAATAAACTATTGTGTACCTACAAATGGGCATACATATTGTTCTTCTGGTAAACAGGGTTTATGTAGATTCGGATTTTACTCCAAGTCATTCTTAAAACTACATATTCATTTTTACATCAGTTCTTTTATTCTAACTCACTGTTTGAAGGTCTAAGATGTTACCTTCATTGGTTAAGAATCAAGCTTTTCTCCAATGCCATCCTATATTAATCACTAGTTCATTTCTACTTACTTATTTTCCCATTTCCTTCCTTCCTTTCCTCCTTCCTTTTTTCTTTCCTTCCTCTTTTCCCTCCTTCTTTCCTTTCTGTCTCTCTTTTTTTCCTTCTTTACTTTCTTTATTCCTTCCTTCATTCTTTTCTTCCTTCCATTAGTTTTTTTTTTCCCCCCTGGGAGTCTAACCCCAGGTCATGAGCATGTTAAGTGTGTACTCTACCACTGACACATATATGTAGCTAGGTCATTCCTTTAGTTTTTGAAAGGATTGGAAATGAGCTTCTGTACGAAACACAGATCTAAGCACGATTAAGGGTTTTACTCTGTTTTAGCAACTTCATATATTACTATTGATTACATTAGTTACCCTTCTCCTTGTTCAGATAAAATACCCAACAAAATCAACTTAAGGAAAGAAAGATTTATTTGGGGCCACAGTTGGAAGGTTGTAGCCAGAAAGGAATAATGGCAGGATTTGAGGCAGCTGGCTACAGTGCATCTATAGTTAGGATTCAGAGAGTGATGAATGCTGGCACTCAGCTCACTTCCACCATTTTTTAGGGACATGGGTTGAGACAGGGTTACTCATTGTAGCTTTGCACCTTTCCTGGAAATCACT
This sequence comes from Onychomys torridus, assembly GCF_903995425.1. NCBI lineage: Eukaryota > Metazoa > Chordata > Mammalia > Rodentia > Cricetidae > Onychomys > Onychomys torridus. The sequence continues at coordinate 112,577,320 of NC_050446.1, forward strand.
TAGTAGCCCAGGCTGGCCGTGAACTCCTGGCTCTGCCTCCCGAGTGCTGGGATTAAAGGATTATTTAGTCCAGGGCCCCAGCCTGTGGAATAATAATACCTACATCAAGATGGGCCTTCTGACACAATTAACTAAATCTAGAATCTGCCTCATAGTTGTGCCCCTGGAGTTTGTCTTCTGGGTGATTCTAGATCCTGTCAACTTGACAGTATAAGTCATCACATTGACCTTGAAGAATATAAAATATGGTCATTACTTCTAAATAATCCCAACACAATTAAAAACATTTCTGATCCTTATAATATCCATTAGCTCATCAAGTAATTGCCTTCCATGTAGTCTGTATCAGACAAACATTTTAATTCTATAGTACAATACACACAGTGGCAAAAACACTGTGCAGTTTATTGACTCAAAGAAAGCAGATACACAAAATAATATTCTGAACTTTAAGAGGAGCAAACAGAGTCACAGCTTCATTGTCAAAATAAATAAATAAATAAATGAAAACCTCATCTTGTGACAGTTATTTTCACATATTCTTGAGTTTGTTACGGTGTATTAAATAAATGATGCTGTGTTAATTCAGGTACTGCAGCTATGGTTTCTATTGTCTCCATTACAGTTTCTTGATAATGTGAATGTAAACCATTAAAAAACAAATATCACCATGTACAGGTGCTAGTGAGTATCATTTCAAAATATCTACAACAAAACTTTAAATTTGGAATGCATACATCCTTTGGGATTTCTCTCAGAGCTAAATGTTGCTTAGGCCAAAGCAATATTACTTAATTAAATGCCATAGCATGCTGTCACACTTTTCTATTAGTTAGATAAATAGCCTTTTTATTTTATTTTTTAACAACTCCAACAACCCAAAATTTCTTATTCTCTCCAAGTCTAAACTTAACAGCTCATACAAAGCAGCTTCATGAGCTTGCTCATCCTTGTTTCTTTCTGTGTTAATTCTTCACCTTTCTCTAGGGCAGAGTTTCTCAACCTGTGGGTCAAGAAACCCCTTTGAGGGGTCACATATCAGATATTTACATTATGATTCATAACAGTAGCAAATTTACAGTTATGAAGTTGCAATAAAATAGTTTTATAGTTGAGAGGGGGTGAGCACAATATGAAGAACTGTGTTAGTGGCAACATTAGGAAGGTTGAGAACTACTGCTCTAGGATATCTCACAACTATGTATCTGTTACCTTTGATGCTTCTAAGCAGAGTGTTTTACATTCTGAATGTCTTTGGATCTGAGGAAAGTGGTATCTACATAATTAGATGTCTTGGAGAAGGGCCCTGTTTACATGCCACATACATCTGTACATAGCCTGAAGGTAATTTCATGGAGTGATTTAGAAACCCTTTGCATGCAACACAGTTTGATGAGACAAAGTTTTCTACTTGTGGCACCACATCAGCATTCAGACAGTTTCCAGTTTCAGAGACTGTTTCAGGGGTCTAGATTTTAAGTATGTTCAACTTACGTAGAGAAGATAGGGTATAGGAGACTGTGGGAGGAGCTTCCAATGCTCTGTTCTGAAGTTCTGCGTATTGTTGCTCATCACCTTCCATGGGCAGAGCACATCACATGATGGTAACAAGACAGGCTGGTGAGCAGTCTTATTCAGTGCAGAGGAATGAAGAAATCAGATTTCTTAGCCAACATTTGTTTCCAGATGCCTTTTAGCTGATCCCAGGGAGAAACAAACAACAAATCTATCTTTAAACAATAAATATTTGTCCCACACAAGGCTATTAAATCTTATGATAACCTCTACAGATCATTCTTAATTAATTCTTTATGTAAGAAAAGTTATTTTGAGATAAAGTGATAAAAAAAAAAAAACAGTTCAAAGTTGCTGTATACCTTGTACCAAACTTCCTCTGCCATGTAAATCTAAGACAACCACAATTCACTTACAACAAAAACCCAAACAATCAACACTGGCCCAATGCCATTATAGATTTCACCATCTTTTGCATTTCACCACACTTTCCACTAATGAGCTTTTATTGTTTTAGGCAACTCCTCCCGCTTTCTCTCATTACTATCTCCATCTTCCATTCTCTTTCTTCTTATTCCCTCTCTAAATTTTCTAATTTCTAAAGTAAAATGTTTCTTGACACTTGTATGTAACCACTGCTCAGAGACCATTGGTTTCATAAAGTGATATGCAACACATATGACAAACACCCTCAGTGCTCCAATCAGCCGAAGCTTGGAGAAGAAATGATGAGAGGATGATGTATGGGAGCTCTGAGTTCTCACCCCATCTCATGCATGATACTGCACATGTGCTAACACATTATTTTAAAATTTATTTATTATTTTACATACGACCACAGGACCACAGCCTTCTCTCCCCCCTCTCCTCTCACTCTTTCTCTCCAACTCCCCTTCACCCTTCCCTAAATCCATCCCTTCTCCATACCCACTCAGAAAAGGGCAGAGCTTCCATGAGCATTAACAAAGCATGGCATATGAAGCTGCCATAAGACCAAACACCTCCCCCTGTATTGAGCCCAGGCAGGGCAATCCAGCATGAGGAATTCTCAAGAGCCAGCCAAAGCACCAGGGACAGCCCCTGCTCCCATTGCCAGGAATCCCAGAAATAGACCAAAATACAGAGGGCCTAGATCAGTCCCATGAAAGCTCCCTAGTTGGTTCAGACTCAGTGCATCCCCATGAGCCAGCCTAACTGTTACTGTGGGTTTTCCAGTGATGTCTCTGACCCCACTGGCTCCTAAAATTCCTCCTCCTGCTCTTTAGCAGGACTCCTCAAACTCAGCCCAATGTTTGGCCATGGGTCTCTGAATCTGCCTCCATCAGTTACTGGATAAAGGCTCTCTGCAGTCGAATTATAGGAGATGGCCAATTCAGGCTATGCATCCACTACTGCCAGAAGTCTTGGCTGGGGTCATGCTTGTAGACTTGTGGGAGTTTCCCTTGCATCAGGTTTCTACCAGACCTGGAAAGACCCTTTCTAGTCATCTCTCATCACTTTCACCCTCTGCTCACCCTCCCAGCCCAATCTCTCAAGCTCCCATGCCCACCAGCCCCTAGTCTAACCAGGAAATCTCTTCTAGTTCCCCTTCCCAGGAAGGCCTATGAGGGATGCACTAGCACATCCTTAAAGGTTGTATAAGGAAAACATTTTGTCTTTTGCTGCACTTGAAGAAAACTAAATCTCTGATAAACTATACAGTTCATGGATCCTGTTGTTTGTGAAGAAAGAATCTCTTCTCTACTTATTCTCAGCCACCAAACAAACAGATGGATAAAAACCCAGAGACAAGAATGTGGCCATGCATTTCTAGAGCAGGGATCTATGTAAACAACATCAGAAGCCTTCTTCCAGATAAACAATTTTCAGATGAGAAAAGCAGGAGGCCATTTTAATCTCCTGCCTTCATTCTTAACTGTATAACTTTCCCTATTATGGCAAAGCCTTTTGTTTAGTTCTCAGAAATAAGCTAAAAAGCAAAATGTTCAGAAGAGCAGGACTTGAGATCCCCAAATTTGATGTTGTCCAAAGCCTGAATTTCTGACACTGAGTCAGATTTACTGCCTACATTTCTTTGAGACCTTTGCAAATCTAATTTCTTCACAGCAGCCTTGCTTTTGAACTAATTCCTTGACATTCTAGCATTTTTTTTTTTTACCAGGCTTGAAAATTAAGCTGTGTGCTTCTAGCAAAAACATACCCTGTGTCTGCCAGGGGAATAGGCCAGGCTCCTTGCTGGTATGATCTGAGATCCAGCTTAGAATAAATCTATTCTGTTAGTACAGCAGTTCTCAAAATGACATTGCACAGGCTGTCAGCATCAGCCTCCTCAATTGGGACCTTGTTACATATGCAAATCCTCAGTGTCTCTAGCCCAGTCTGCTCATCAGATGTTCTAGGTGAGGACACAGTAATCTTTTTAACAAGCCACCTATGATTTTGATGCATGCCAAAGTTTAAAATTACTGAATTAGTGTCCTATCTGTTTTCTTCTTGTGATGCCTGTTGGCATAATCGATTAAATTCGGAAGGACTGTGTCCAACAACTCAGCAATTTAGCGGGCTGCATGACCCTGGCTCCTTGTTCAGCCTCTGTGCTTTTTCGTTTATTCGATTTTTAAGAATACACTGAAGAGCAATAATGTAGTTCTCATTTTTCTGTGTTTGCTGATGAGTAACAAATAGAGGGCTGTGCTATCCCATGCTAATCTTAACTGTCTGACTAATGCTTAGCAATGGCTTTTGCACTAAGGTTGTCCTTGTGATTACCAGCCTCTTCGTCTTCTTTGGATTTAAACTGCAATATTCTAGCACGTTTGTATTCCATAAATCACTGGGGCATGCATTGAATGTTACATGCTCATCTATCTATAATTAAACTTAATACAGAATTAACCATTAGGAAACTCTCATGCTTTGAGGATTGCTATAATCAAAGAAGGCATGACCTTTATTCTAATAAGCAAAGACTTTTTTTCTCTTGAAGCCTTTGAGACCAAGGAAGGAGATATAGCTTCCCTGTTATATACAAATCTTCCACATATGAAGGTTAGTAGTCCAGAAGAGTCCGAGTATCTTCAAGACACAGGTGGTGGCCTAGGCAAATATTAACCGTGGGGATGGAACTGACAACTCATATACTAGGCTGTCAAGAATGGAGGAGAGTAGCTACATACCAGAAGTGTCACATTGAAAACATTGTTTGGAAGTTTCTATTGTAATTTTCATCAGAAAAGAAATCGATGAGCTAAATAAAGTAAAAAGAAACACTGGAGATAATAGCCTTATCAAGAAAGTTATCATTGTGGGCAACTGAAATGTAGACAGAAGTTCTTCCTGCTAGTCTAAGCATTGCAGCTTCTCACCTCTATTCCCTTGAAAAGCTGTATTGTCTCTCCTTATATCACATGCAAGTCCTATAAGAGAGAGATAAGAAATGCCTATGACCCCTAGATGGGATGATGCCATGGCTATTGATAAAACTTGAGTGTGGTATACAGTGTTAAAATGTTAATTTGATGGAATTTAGAATCAATAGAGATATGGGCTTCTGGCATATCTGTATCATTTCAGTTTAACTGGGAAGTTCACTCATTGTGGGTGGTACCATCCCTTAAGCAGGGGACCCTGAACTGTATAACAGTAGAGAAATTAAGCTGAGTACTATCATATTTACATTTCATACTCTTATAGACTGTAACTTAGAACTGTAAGCTAAAATGAACACCCCCTCACATAAGTTGCTTTTGCCAGAGTATTTAATCATATTTTCTCTAGTTTTACTGGGAGATCACATTTACTACACACTTTCATAAAAACAAAGAGAATTGGAAGTATGCAAGGCATTGTTGGAGAGAGCAATTTACAAGTGTGTGTGAGTCAACAGGAAGCCCATGCTTCAGCTGTACACTTTTATGTTATTAGCCACGGCTTTATCCAGGTCACTTCACCTCTGGTCTGCCTCTTTACAAAATACTTCATGCTGTATTCAGGAAAGTTGCATGCCCAAGACTTCTTAGTACATTTCTTAGAAACTTCCTATACATCTGTGTTACTTATAAATAATTTACAATAGGCATGCAAAGTAAAGTGCATAGGGGAAAATTCCCAAGGCCACATTGCACAAAAACCAATAGGCAATTCTGAGAGTGGGAGAAATAGTTTTCCCCATGAAAGAGCACATCAATTGGTTATCTAATATCAAATGAACAACCCTGAAAACATGCACACAAGTAACATTATACAGACTGAGAAAGTTCTATTTAGGAATATATATGGATATACAGATGCATGTAAGCATGTAACAATAATTAATGAAAAATGAAGCTAGGAATTTGAAGGAGAGCAGAAAGGAATATATGGGAGTGTTTGGAGGGAGGAAAGGGAAGGGGGAAGTTGTATAATTATAATCTCAAAAATAAAAGAAATGATTAAGAAATAATTTACTGCCACAGCACTCAGGAGGCAGAGCCAGGCAGATCTCTATGAGTTCAAGGCCAGCCTGGGCTACCAAGTGAGTTCTAGGAAAGGCACAAAGCTACACAGAGAAATCTTGTCTTGAAAAAAAAAAAAAGAAAGAAAGTATTTACTAAAAATATCAAGGAGATGGAACTATAAATTTGTATAACCACTATGGAAAAAACTGTTTGCTAGAATTCACTAAAGCTTAGCATACACATATAATTGCCTTGGTAGCATCAGACCTCCATAGATACAAGTCAGAAACACAAGCATATGCGCACCAAAAAGTGTGCACTAGAATGTTCATAACAGGCAGTGTAGGATTACCAAAAATTACAACCAACCCAAATGAAGATGAACGGAAGATATAAATTAGTGTTATCTACTCTATATTGATTACTATTAGTGATGACAACTTATTATCTATAGGACTATTTAAGAAGAACACATTGCACAAATAAGCTATTCAGTATGGTAAATCATGTGTAGAAGAGAATGTCAGAAATGGATTTAGAAAAGTATCCAAAGGAGGCAACATTCATAAATGCTGTTTGAAGTCAGTATAAAGAGTAAGCTGGCACTGACTAGAATGATACCAAAGTGAAGCCTCTAGGGAGCTAGTAATTGTTTCAATTTTGTTCTGGCTACATGGCGTATTCCTTTTGTAGAGCTACTGAGCTATTACATCATACCCTGTAAAGTTTCCTGTAAGCACAGTAAACATCCAAAAGAAGTCTATGTAGGTAAGTGTGGTAATCTATTTCTATATCCCCAGGTATAGGGGAGGCTAAGATAGGACGGTTGGGTAAGGTCAGCCTGGGCTACATAGCAACACCCTTAAAAAGCTAGACCAAAAGCATTTCAGGGTTAGATGAATTCAAGGGGTCTGTTAGCTGTTATAATCCTGATCCTGAGATGTCATTACTGTTGAGATGAGGTTGATGGCAGGCTTCACCAATGTGACAAAGCGAGGTGGAGTCATTGAATCTATTCCCTTCAGCCACATAGGTCTGCCTTTGCCCTGACACACCTCAGTGTGACTTTGCTCAGACCCAGCACAATTTATACAGAGTGGTACTCAACAGCCAAGTGTTCAAAATTTTTCTGAACAGTGCAGTTTCAAGAAACTTCCACTGGGTGGCAAGGATGCTATTTCTTGCAGTATTCATGCTTAGGCTTTCTCCTTCCTTCCTCCTTAATTTCTTTCCCTATGTACACATTTTCTTTTCCATAGCCGTTGAAAACTAGAGAATGTAATTTTATATATCATAATGTTCCTAATGACTTCTCCATGTCCCAATTAACTTATAGGACTGATCTATAGCTTGAGAACACTAAAGAAATTAGGAAGGAAAAAATAAGAGATATGTATTGAAACAGAATTTCTTAAAGTAGAAAATTAGAATAAGAAGTGAATAGGGAATGGAATAACAGCAGAAAATGTGGCAGGATAATGGAATAAAACAATGTGTCTTTTTGAGATGCCTCCATCCTTTTTAAAAATTGGCCTGAGTATCTGGTAAACCCAGAATGCATTTACATTGGCACTAGCTTCAATATGGTAAAGAGCCCCCTTCTCCCCCACAAACAGCTGCTGATACCCTTCCATTGTGTTTCCACATACTTTTGCAATGTGATGCATTTAATAACTCCCATAAAGGGATGAACAATGTTCCAGCATGATGGCTTCCAACTGTAATCTCAGCACTCAGATGGTTGAGGGTACTCCCGTCTACCTAGCAACTCCCAAAGCTACATAGCCAGACCTTGTATCAAAAGAGGAGGTGGGAGGAGAGCAGTTCCTCTAGTTATTTAAGTTGAGTTGGTACATTTTACCAGGAAAGGGCATCATAGATGCATTTCTAGCTCTGAACTTGGAACTCAGGAGGCCTTGAACAATTCTGCTTTCTTTCTTGGATCACAGCTTTTGTCCTTTGAATTAAGTTGAGCTTTCAGGCTACAAGATGAGCTGCCCTGCAGAATAGTCATTCCAATTGGCCCACTCAGCCCACTTCTAGCCTTCCTACCCACAAATGACTGTCAATAAATAAGCAAGGCTTGACAAGAGAACTTGAGCCTCATTTTCAGCAGAACCATAGGATGACACAGAGACTTGCTAGCAAGGGTCATTGTTTTAAGCCACAGGACTCTGGGGGAGCTTTTTACTTTAATGATGTCTAACGTGCAAGAATGTCAAACTCAAGCAATTAGTCTCTACTAATGTGTCTCCCTGTAGGCTAAAGCTGTAACTTAGAAGTCCTGGTAACAGTAGGAAAACTAGAGATTGAGAAGGATTACTCTTGAGGTGTTACTATTCCCATATGTGCTCTTACAGGTTTTTAAATCTCATAACTGACAAGCTGGTATTAGTTGTAAATGGTGAATTTGGTTCAGTCACTAGTCGAAGCAAAAGTTGACTGGGGGGTTCCAACGTACCGGATGCTGCACATAGGCCCACATTGTTACTGGTAGTTTAGGTTTTCCCCAAAGCATCTGAGACGGTCTCCCTGTGCAATGTTCTTGGCATTCTCCATAGTTAAAAGTTATAGAAAGAGTATAGGTGACCAAAAGACAGATGATTGACTAATAAATAGATTGAATGGTAGACAAAACTAGGTGAAGATACATATGTTCTTTATTTGTTAATAGCTCTCCATTTTACACATTGAAGTTTCTGAATTTATCACATGAATTATAACTACATTCAGGGGTTTTCTTCTGGGCTAATTTGCAATGTTTTGAAGGTGTGCATGTGTATGAGTGTGTGTGTGTGTGTGTGTGTGTGTGTGTGCTTGCATTTGCATTTGTGTGCATACTGTTGGTTCTGTGCTTTGGATATGATCATTAGAAATAGTATGTTCTTCATTTTAAAATTGAAATTCTTTATCAAAAGAAGGGGCTTACAAAGGGACACTTTGCTCAGCCTGGAAGGAGGGGACTGGACCTGCCTGTACTGAATCCACCAAGTTTAAATGAATCCCCAGGGGAGTCTTGGCCCTGGAGGAGATGGGAATGGAGTGGAGGGGATGAGGGGAAGGTGGGGGTGGAGGCAGGAGGGGTGAGGACAGGGGAACCCATGGCTGATATGTAAAATTAAAACACAAATATAATTTTAAAAAAGAAGTTATCATGTCTACCTATCTTGTTAAATGTTTTTGGTTAATTTTTGTTATAAATTATTGCTGAATTTTACTGTTTTCCTTAATCAATTCTGTAGTTTCTTGAAATGTGGGTCATGACCCTCTATGGGATCACAAAACTGAACATGAAGACTGTAAAAAATATAGCAATGGGCAGGAGAAATGGCTCAGCCGTTAAAGGCTAGGCTCACAACCAAAAATATGGCAACAGTTAGAGGTTTCTGAGTGTGTAGTGACCTAAAACTGATTGAAAATCAAATATATAATAAAATAATTAGAATATATAATGTTTATAATTAATACTGACAGTATTAATCCATGTTAGATTGCAAGATTTCATTGCAGTCTTCGTTCTGGATAGCCAACATACACACTTTGTACTGTGCATGTCACCAAGACAGACAATGCCAATGAGTACTGTCCAGAACCTGTGACCTCAGAATCAAGTCTATTGTATGATATGAACTGCAACATTTTAACTGTATATACCTGTTCCTAGTTAGAATTGCATTGTGTTAGAATATTTGATTTCCAAAATTATATCTGAGCTGCTGACTTGAGTTCTTTTTTAAAAAATATCAAAAAAAAGGAATTGCAATTTGGAATTAGGCCAAAATTCCAGAAACTTTTAAAATAACTATAAACATAACTTCTTTACTATACAGTCACATAAAACAGTGTTCTCAGAATTTATTATTATAAAAATCAAAGTAATGATCAATTTTACAAAACATTGAAGATGCTCTGAACCCTAGAATATCAAATATTCAGCCAGAATTTAATTCTTTATGTAAAACAAGCAAGCACTTTGAGCTTTATAGTATGTAGACTTATGTTTCACCTGCAATAAATACTAAAATTTTGAGTTTGATAGAGAATTGGTTAAATATATATTTGTTATCATTTATTATCAGTAAGTTTAATTGCATACATAGCTTATATGCTTACATACCTAGGGTGTATATGCATACATGTATACCAAGTGTCTTTGGTGAAGGGTCATGAATGGGAAGTTTAAGAACTGTTGCTCTATTACTCTATTTTAATGGTTTTAAAGCTGTTAAATTTGGGTCATATGAAGCAAACACTGTACCACTGAGCTCCCTCCCACATGCTTAAAGTTTGGGTTCAGAGTCTCACATAGCTCAGGCTGGCTTTGAACTCACAATCCTACTGTATCAGCCTCCAGAATGCCCACAACTTTCTTTCTTTTTGGCTTTTCGAGACAGGGTTTCTCTGTGTAGCTTTGAGCCTTTCCTGGAACTCACTTGGTAGACCAGGCTGGTCTTGAACTCACAGAGGTCTGCCTGGCTCTGCCTCCCAAGTGCTGGGATTAAAGGCATGCGCCACCACTGCCCAGCTGCCCAGCAACTTTTTCTTCTTCATATATATATATATAATGTCAACATGGCTTCTGGCATGTATTTGAGACTGGCAATTGCCTGATGAGTAGAATCAACTACTGGTTTGTTGACCAAATGCTGGTAGAAAACCATTGATGACAACTGAAAGATACATGGTGATTGCTGAATATTTCAGAAGAAATGCTAAATTTTCCTGAAGGCACAGATTTTATTTGTACTGTTCAATTTAATGTTACCAAGCCAAACAAAATTCTAGGAATAAAATAGGAACTAGAAACATCTTTGATGAATGTAATAAACATACTTTTTTAAGATAAAAATCTACAACAAAGATTTCAAAAATCAAAGAAACAAATTTCTATGCACTGTGTTGCATTGGACATAGGAGTCAATTTGCTTTAAATACACAAAATAGCAGGATGCTAGGAGGCATGTTTTTATAATCCATACAAAATTATAAATTGCATTTGAAGAAAACAGCTCAAGACACATCTCACTTGAACATTATTTTCTTTGTGGCTTCCAAATATAGAATAATTAGCCAGGCAAAACACACTTGTGGTCATAGAAGAAAAAAATGGTAGTTTATTGTTCTCTGCCAAGCTGTGGCTTATCTCGAATTCTATCTGTTTTAAGGTTCACTTACAATAAAGAAGTTTCAAAATAGTCATTAAAGGTTTCAATTCCCTATACATGCCCTTTTTGGAATATAGCTTCGTGCCTAAGGCCCTCTTCATAGGAAAGCACATTGAATTACCTAGGAAGTGTAGGAGTTTATTCTCTGCCACTGTTGTTGCTAAGTTGATTCTGGAGAAATTTTGAAATTATTATTCAAGACCCAGGCCAGAAAAATAATTGAAAAAACTACATAAGACCAGAAATGCTTGAATTCACACAAGTGTCAGAGCTCAATGAACAAATGTCTTAATTTGTCATTGTAAGACGGGTCTAGAAATAGTGAACATATCAAAAGAAACATCTATTGTGATGTGATGATTTCTTTTTGAGAGACGCATACTGCCAGAGAGGTTCTGTCATCCACATTCTTCCAACAGAGTTGGTGCTCCTGCTGTGGCTGTGAAGGACAGCTTAATTGTAATGTGTGTAGAGAAGAGTAGAAATCCTTGCAGACTCTGGATTTTCATGTGCTTAAGAGCAACTGTAAGGAGCACCTGTGTGTTCTTATAATTTGACGTCTTTGGACCCACCTTTTCTCAACGATCATACTTCTTAGGTTATATCAAAGACAGACTATCCTATAGACTATGGAGGCATGCTGAGCTACTCATATTAGAAACTGACTTCTCACCAAATCTTTTATCACTGTCTGGCATTGTAAAACTTTCCACTGCTGGCTTTAACAATATTTAACTCTCAGGATAAGGAAAACATTTAAAATGAAAGAATAATAAAGCTATTTATGAACTCTGTTAACTCTAGCTAATAGGTGAAACTTCAGGGAAGATTCAGGGTCTAAGTTTCTTGGTGTTGTTTATTTTTGGCTTCATGTGCACTTTCTACTAGAATAGAACTAAAAGTAGAAATTACCCAAACATTCCTTCTGGAGTCTAAGTTGGTACTCTTTTTTTTTTTTTTTTTTTAATGTAGCTCAGTGGTGGAGCATTTGCCCTGAAAGCATAAGAGTTTGACACAACAAGTGCCAACTAACTATCAAACAAACATGTGTATATGGGCTACTTTGCTCAGTCCTGGTTTGTAAGCATGTTCAAAAGGTCACATTGTTTTCTTCTATGTGTGCCCTTTATTTTAAACTGTGGCTTCCTTCTCTCATTTTCCATTTCACTGTAGTTTTCTACATTCCCCATCCCATTCCTTCTATTTGATTTATAATACCATAATCTTCATATAACAAACATTACCAAGTGTCTTAAAATCTACATTTGGCAGAATACTAAGAAGCAACGCAGTGGACAATCCTTTATATAGATTTTAACTCTTGTGCATGGTTGGAACTTGGGGATTTGAGGTGTCACCCATGTAATAAGATAATATTACATAGTAATTAGGAGTGATTTTAGCAACATTACAATGGTCTCAATAAGTTGACTCCTGAGTTAATAAAAAAGATTATCAAGGGTCTATGCCTGACCTAATCATATAATCCCTTAACATAACTCCATCTAAAAAGAAAGAGATGTTCCTACTAACTTTAAGGGAATAAACTGTGATGTTGTGAGATGGCCATCCCTACCTGAATGTAAGGGTGGCTTCTCAAATATGAAAGCAATTCTTAAATAGTTGTCAGCAAAAGAGGGTACACTAATGCTAAATATTTGAGTCACAACTAATTTAATTCTGCTGAAAAACTAAATGGGCTGGGACCTGAAGTTCCAGGGGAGGATGTCACACAGCAGATACTTCACTTTCTCCATCTAAAGTGTTGAGCAGAGAATTCATTGATGCCACAATTTAGAGAAACTGTGAAATGATAAAAAATGGATTGTTTTAACTGCTGACTAGGTGAAAAGTAAATGGATAGAATTAAAACTAGAAAAATAATCAGCTTTTTATCCTCTTTCAGGATTCATGTGTTCTTTATCTAGATTTTATCCTTCTAAATATGATTCCTATGGCAATAATTTAGACTCTATATACACAATATACATCAAAAATGAGAACAAGAACAAGATGTGTAATCTTCAGAAAAATCAATTAATAAATATGAAAGAAACCAATAAGGCAAAAAAAAATCCACAACAAAAGACATCAGTTATAAATACTTGTCATGCAGTAGTTTCTCTCAAAGTAAATTAAGAAAACTTCCTATATGCAATGTTTGCAAAGGAATATTTGCAAGGTGGATTTTTGAAAGGAATTTAAAAATAAAATCAGAAAACACTTACATAAGGACACTCACTTTAGATCTAAAGATAGCCAAAGACTGAAAGCAAAGAAGTGGAGAGGCTGACTCAAATAGTGACCAAAAACACTAACTTACGTTAAAAGCTGTTCTAGGCGAGAAAGCAGAGTATTTTGCAATGATAAAATCATGAACTCACCTTGAAGACATAACAGTTGGAAACGTGTATGAAGCAAGCATTGAGGTATTTGCACAGAGAACAAATGCCTCCACCACAGTGAAAGAAAACTCAAAAGTCCAGCATTAAAGGCCACGAAAACTCCTGGGCAGGTGGCAGATGTGAAGTAAAAGACCTTAGACCTGCAAATAGCCCCTCAAATCAGTAACAAATATTTAAACATAAAATATCAAATGTCATATCCCTCCACTCCACCTTTCTTTCCCTTCTTCCCTTCATCCATTTCCCTTCCTTTCTTTTATTTCTCTTATTTCAGTTTTTCTTGCAAGCAGATGTGAACTTGATATACAAATTTAATGATGATAGTACAAGGAACCAAAACTTCTGAATAGTACACCTTATGGTCTTCAGTAAAACAAATCCAAATATGTAGTTAGAGTTTTCCTGCCTGGCCCACAGTCAGGACAAATCTCTCTTACCCTTCAGTCCCACAGTCGCTCAGACCCAACCAAGTAAGCATACAGAGACTTATATTGTTTACAAACTGTATGGCCGTGGCAGGCTTCTTGTTATTTAGTTCCTCTATGTTAAATTAACCCATTTTTATTAATCTATACTTTGTCACTTGGTTCATAGCTTACCAGTACCTTACATCTTTCTTGTCATGGCAGTGGTTGGCAGTGTCTCTCTGCCTCAGCCTTCCTGTTCCCAAAATTCTCGTCTCTGCTTGTCCCACCTATATTGGTGAAATTATTAAGGCCACTCCATGTAGTTAAAAGGGAGGTTTATTTTGTGGGGTAACTTACAATTGAAGGGGTAGGTTGCAGGGTCTGGCAAAGGTATAGCGCAGTCCGGCGGTGTTCTCTGGAGAACTCTGCTCGGTCTACCTCCAGTGTCCAGGGTCCCAGAACCAAGCAAGAGACCTCCTCCCGATCCTTGGTCTTCTGCTTCCTCCTCTGCCCTGCCTTGTGGGCGTGACCATTACCAAAGCCTCAATGGAGGTTGGAACTTCCAGGCCAATGCTGGGATGGCTATCCACTACACGCCTATACTTCCTGCCTGACTACTGGCCAATCAGCATTTTATTTTAACCAATCAGAGCAACACATTTGACATACTTGAACATCCCACAGCACTTCCCCTTTTCTTTTTTCAAAAAGCAAAGTTTTAACTTTTATATAGTAAAATTACAGATACCAAAAAATTATCAAGCAAGAATTACAGTTACAATATTAAAGAAGATATCCTATCTATCTTATATTTGGGAGTCTAAGGTTTTATATCTAACTTAACTTTTATCCTAGTTGAGGAAATTATAACTATCTAGTCTTCAACCACATCAAAGACCTCAGAAGGATATAATATTACCTGGGAACCGGGAGATGGATGTAAGCAACTTTCGGGAGTCTTGCAGGGTATACCGAGACAGCTGGCAGCCTGAACAGTCACCTAATGTTCCTTTGTAAAGTTGGGGTATTTGTCTTCAGCCCACAGGGCTAGAGTCTCTTGGTCACTTTTTTCAGGGTCCTGTATAATGTCTGGCAGTTTCCTCTGCGAAGCAGGAACCTGAAGGACCATTTTGTCAAGCAAAGTTCAGTGGTCACCTTCTTATGGGTCCTGCATGTTTAGTCGATACATTTTTTTCAAGCAATCCAGGCAAGAACAGTTTCCTGTCCAAATGGCTATTTTTGCCAAGGTGAAGATAAACTCCATATGAAGTGTCTTCGATGCCCATCCTCCTCTTTGAAGTAATTTGGTGCTGCCAGGAGCAGACATGTCTCACTGTCCAGAAAGTGTAAATTTTTAAAAAAATATTTTAAATGCCATATTCTGTAGGTCTTTGAGGTATTTGAAGATTACCTATCTATCTGAAATTTTTTTGTGCATACCTAGAAGACTTAACTAACATGGCTATGAGTATGATTATCATAGATGACTAATTATTAATCTATTTTTAATTATCCATTACTATTTTAAATGAGCTGTACCAACATAATACCTTAAGAGTAGAAATATACACATAGTATAATAAAATTAATTTTAAGTTTGTATCAATAGATTAAAATCTATACCAATGTAAAACATTTTTAAACAAGTTGTTGTTCTTTAAAAGTAAGTTCATTAATCTACACTTTTATCTTATTATATCTATATCATATCCCTTTTTTTTCTTTAGAAAGAGATCATATTTATAATCGAACCTGATGAACTTGATTTAAATAAAAATATTGGTTTTTCTTTGTCCCACACCAGAGGGCTCTTTTGATTTGGGACATAAGAGTCTCTTAACTTTTTTTTTTTTTTTTAAATTTAATGTGTCTGGGTTTAGAGATGGAGTGAGCCAATTCCATCTCCAAAGCCAACTTGATATATTTGGGAATTTGGATGTAGTTTGTTTTACTACTTCCTGCTGGAGGTGGGGGTGCTGTACCTTACGGGGACACAAAGAAAATTTTAGGATATGGAGTAGACCGTGAGGGTTTATCTTTTGAGCCAGTTGTCTTGAAACCATTTTGGACGTTGGATCATCTGGGCAATGGTGTCATTGGAGATCTTTCAGGGGGTCTTGGCAGGTCAAATCTGATGTATCTTAATCTGGAACAAATTCATAGCCTCTTGCTTTCTGTGGAAACAAAAGCAGAGCCCCCTTTCCAAAGCAACATATCCTTAGATCCAAATTTTGAAGCCAAGGTGTTTTTAAAATATACATATTGCCTTAATGCCACTGCCTTTACAATCAGATATCTCTCTTCGGTTAAAAACCCCAAAAATAGCACAATCCAGATTTTCTGTGCAATATCCATCTTTCAAAGACTGAAACGCCATGTGCCTGTTGTCTCTGCCCACCTCAGCTTCCCAAAGTGGCAGTGGTACAGTTTACTGCCAGCTCTGTGTCTGGAGCCATGTGTACCATCAACTATAAGAAGCAGTTCTATCAAAGCAGTGCATAGCCCAGAATTTTTTTTTTTTTTTTTAAACTAGCAAAGGCTAAATCTACCATGCAGTAGAGTAAAATGCCGCTTGTAGACTCCTCATTCCCACCACATTGCAGGTCAGACACACACACCAGGAACCCGCCATAGTACCTCAAACTGGCAGGCTGCCACTAATTTGAGAGAGACAACTAGGAGGCTGTGTTTAGCTCCATTTTAGGATCTTTTTTTTTCCCTCAGGTTTTAGGTGGAAACTCTTGCCAACAGGTTGGGCACCATTTGTAATTGGAAAGCTTTTCTCCAGCCCCCTCCATGCCCTGTTAGTCCAACAACCCACTTATAAAATAAACATACAGACACTTACATTATTTAAACTACTTGGCCATTAGCTCAGGCCTACCATTGCCTAGCTCTTACTCTTATATTTAGCCCATTTCTATTAATCTATACTTTGCCAAGTGGCTCATGGCTTACCACTACCTTACATCTTTCTTGTCATGGCAGTGGCTGGCAGTGTACTCTCTGCCTCAGCCTTCCTATTCCCAGAATTCTCTTCTCTGCTTGTCCCACCTATACTTCCTTCCTGGCTACTGGCCAATCAGCATTTTATTTTAACCAATCAGAACAACACATTTGACACACTTGAACATCCCACAGCACAAATAATCATGGAGACATTTATACATATATATCAAAATGTCATTGTGATAACTTGAGTTTATTTTAAGAACTCAAAACTGGTTCTTATTAACATTTGTCCACCTAATAATTCTTAAAAAGAATAATAATTTTTAATATAAGCAGACAATTATTTAATAAAACATCTTACCATTAAAAATAAATATTTGCAAACTAATAAGAAATATGTTAAAATCTGACAGAACAAATAACATTCTTCAAGGTAATAGATAATAGATTATAACATTGATATAATATCTTCAACAAAATTAAGACATTCACTATGCATGCTCATGTTAATATTGCAAAAGAGATACTAAAAGGAGTTCTTAATATGAGAAAAGAAAAATTTTAGATATAAATATTGTAAACAAACAACTTATTAGATATGCTATGAATTTTATAATTGTCAACATCAGTTATTAGAGTTAAGAACAAGGAGTAAAAAACTGGGGATAAAATCTTTATGAAAAACATTTAGGGACCAGGAATTCACACTCTGAAAATAAACTATTTTTTAAAGATACCTTGTAAAATATTCACAGAGCTTTCACAGATAGATAAGATTATAATTTAGTATCAAAAGTCATAAAAGGGGACATCAGTAACTTAAAGATAAATCAAGTTCATGGATGGGGAATTTCAATATGGCAAAAATGTCATTTCTCTCATGATTAATCTATAAACTCAATACAACCCAATCAAAATACCAACAGGAACACAGAAATCAATTTTAAAGCTTGAAAGGAAGAGTACGAATAACAGTGATACTAATTGGATCACAGAATAGGGGGTCTCCACCTGTACAGTGACAATTGCATTATGAATGTTTTTAATGGAAGGACTAGAATGCCAGTTTACAAATAGACAAATGAGATAATAAAATAAAGAGGCCAGAAACAGAACAATAAGGTAGGTTAGGACCAAAGTGAAAGTCAGAGAGGACATACATGCTATTTAGTAAAAGGCACCTGGAGATGGTCATCATTGGAAACATTGTGTTTCTGTCATAGGGTATATGAAATACTTCAGTAAAATTAAATAAGTATTGAGAGCAGAAAATGCTGTTTTGATTTTGGTGTATAGGAAAGGATTATACATAAGCATAGAAGAAAAAATAATGACTCCAACCTCATACTACATTAGCAGAATTTCTGTGCATTAAAAGACTCTTAAATGTGCAGGGACATAATGGGTGTGATGGTCTATGCCTATAATCCCAACACTGAAGGAACAGAAAGAAGTAACTTAAATCACAAGCCAATCTGTGATACACAGTGAGATGCTTTTGCAAAAAAAATATATAAATGATTTTAAGACAATTAATAGAATCCAAGAAAATATTTGCAAAGTACATGCACAACAAAGTAGCACAGGCTTCCTCAGATTCCCTATAGTTGCTGAGAATGACCTTGATTCCCCAGATACTCTCCCATCTACTTCCCCAGTCCTAGGATTTCAGGCATAATACCACACTGGGCTCTAGTTTTCTATTACTGTCAAAACAAATTACTATAACTTCAAAACCAGCTAACCATCTTATAGTTCCACAGAAATATGACACTAACCTAAAAAGGTTAAAATTATAGAAATTTGTTAGGTTGACTTTTAGGATATGAAAAATAATAAATTTTTCCAGGATTGTGGGAGAGAAGAACTCTTCTTGCACACTATTAGTGGGAATGTAAATTTCTACAGTCATTGTGGAAAACAGCAGAGAGGTTCCTTTAAACATTAAAAACATAATTTTCATATTACACAGGAATCCCACGACTGTGCATATATTCAAGAGACATGAGTCACTATGTCAAGAAATAATTGTTGCATTATTTTCAATAGTCAATATAAAGGATTGAAGAAAGATTTCAACAAAGAATGAATGGCTACAGGAAATGTTATGCACATGTGGGTATATGCACACACATACACAAACACAAACACACACACACACACACACACACACACACACACACACACACACAGAAGGGCTATTCAATTGAGTAATTATAAAGGAGGGACATTTGCAACAACATAGATTAATCTGAGTGGCACCATGCTAAGTGAAATAAGCCAAGAACAAGTGAAGCATGAATCTTAAGTGTTCTTATTAATGAAACTCAAACCGAAGGCCAGTTATTGGGGTGATTGCTGGAAGATCAGAGAAGCAGAACAAGCCACGGCTATCTCACCTTGGTAGTTCCTCAGGTGATCCTGTTTCCTTAGGCTGGAAGCTTCTGAGTCCTCCTCCATATGAATCTCACCTGAATTGTGTTGCTCCGAAGCCTGAATGCTTAACCAACCAAATGCTTAACTAACTACATGCTTTACTCACTTAATTCCTGGTCCTCACGCCTTATATACCTTTCTCTTTCTGCCCCCACTCCCTGGGGTTAAAGGTTGGGTTTCTGGGATTAAAGGCGTGGGTCACCATGCTTAGCTGTTTCTAAAGTGGCCTTGAACTCAGAGATCTGGCTAGCTCTGCCTCCCAAGTGCTGGGATTAAAGGCGTGCACCACCACTGCCCAACTTCTGTTTTGGCTTACTCTTCCCATTTTCTAGCCACCATTTTTGGCTTTGTTCTAGTGGCTGTCTGTTCTCTGCCCCCACATATGTTTATTTCGGGGAACACACAATATTTCAGGGAACGCAATACCCACCACAAACAAGATGGAACATAGAGTTATATGCAGACTAAGTTGAGAGTAAAATCATGACTACCAATTTTTCTGGATGGGAGAGGATTTGATAACTGGGAGATGTCACAGGTCAAAAAAAATCTCAGAAGAAACTGATAGGTTACTAGGGTTAATAATGTTCTATGTGCTCAAATTTTTCTAAGAGATTACATTTAAAATGTTCTTATCACAAAAAACATACAAATGTGAATTGGTTATGCTAATTTTCTTGCTTTAATAATTCCAACAAGCAATCACAGTGCACTTTATAAGTAAAACAAGCAAACAAATACATTAAATAAAAGGAAGGCGTTAGGCTTCAGTATATATGACTTCAGATCTATAGATCTCTTCCTTTGTCCATTGAGGTTGTTGATAGAATTCAATGCCTTGTATTTGTAGCACTGATAACACCCTTTCCTTGTTGACTGTCAATAGAGAGGATTTCTCATCTTCTTCAAGCTTCTTACACATTATTTTCTCGGTGTTCAAAGCCTGGTAGTATCTGTTATTCTTTGAATTTCTTGCATCACATCCCCCATGTCCCCTTGACCTCAGACTGTTTCCAAGGGTTCACATGACCACATCACCCCACTCAGGTCATCAGGTTCTCAGTAAAGTCTTCAAAGTCTCTTTTTCCATGAAAAGTACCTATTCATGTGTTCCAGGCATTGGGATTTCCAACCTTGGGTAGAGGATTATTTTGCCTGTAGGTCTATCTGTGTCTAGCTCCATCTGAGCGTTTATCTTAAGCATTATAAGAAACAAATGCCAATTACTTAAAAGTTTACTACCCACAAGCACTAAAAAATAAGGAAAGAAGACTAATAGAAAGGCAGAAAGAACAAAACTGACAGTTGCTGGGTAATAGAAATTCCTATGCATTGGGTTACAAAGTATGAGGCAACTGTTGTCTGTAGCAGAAGTTGTTTCAATGGAATTATGGGAGAAGAGGGCACAGCATACTGTGCTAAAAAATAAATGGGCAAGGCAATGGCTGAGCAAAGGGGAATATGCTTTAATACATTCTCTTCAATGAATTGGGGCTTAGTTGTCCCTTTTAAATGTGGAATGAACTTATAACTCACTATAAAAAACAAGTAGAACGTGACAAAAAAAAAATGGAACATACCACTGTTTTATTCATAATTTCTTAGGTTCTACATTTCTGTGTGTCCAAGCTGTAATTTCTTGAGGACCCTTTGTTGGGTGTGTGAACTGGCCACACTAAGAAGAACTGGGGGGGCTTACGAAGAGTGGTCAAAACACAGAGGTTTTTACCAAGTTCTGTAACTATGAATCTCAGAAATGAATCTTTTCGCACTCATCAAGGCCTAGTTGACAGGATCCTTGACTGAAATCCACCACAGATTCTGAGGTAGACCCAGGTGAGTCATGCCTATATTTCCAGCTTACAGAATTACATGTAAATTTCTATAAGACACTAAATTTTAGGGTGATTATACATATGTAAGTAGATAAATTATACAAAATACAGATTTTCAAATGTGTTAATGATGACAGAGGGAGAAAAGATTTATTTTAGAATGATTTAAAGTATCTTCTGCATCTTCCAGCTAAACAATTTTCATTAGAGTTTTTATGGTTTATTCTTACTGAAACTCAAAGACAGTAAGACATCCAAAATGTCTGTTCATAGTGAAGTGGAAAGAAAATCTGGGTAGCTGCCTCCCACAGATAATTTTTAGTTACTGGTGAAGGATGGTTGAAGATTCATGAAATAATTGACACCCAACTGGATATGTACAGGTGCATGTCTATTGTTCTACATGTATAACATTTAGCACAAAGACAAACATATTTTGATGATGCTGGAAAAAGGATACCAGAAAAATTTAAATCGCCAAAAAGGGGCCCAAGAAATGGCTTAGCAGTTAAGAGTACTGTCTGCTCTTCCAGATGACCTGGGTTATTCCAAGCATCCACATGGTGGCTCACAACCATCTGTAACTCCAGTACCAATATATTTGACTCCCTATTTTGGCCTCTGCAGGACCTAACATATGTGGTACACAGATATACATGCAGATTAAACATCCATACACATAATAAATAAATACTTTAAAAAATGTAAAAGAGAGTGGGCATAACTGAACTCCAGATCTAGGATTTGGATGTATACCTTCCTCTGAGCCTGGAGAGAAGAATTTCAAGCTATCTCCTATGCTCATACTTCTGTAATGGGTCTATCTCCACAGAAAGTCTCTTATTTGGAAAGGGAACAAACTGCCTGACCACACATGGACCAGAAACAGCAATGATAATGACCAGAAGTTCAGAGGAAGGGGGCTAAGAAGAGGTTACGAATACATTTTGGAATCACCGTTGTAGAAAATGGAAATTGAAAAGGATGTGACCTATAAGGGGCACATGGAATCGTGAGGGTCCAACTAAAGCTGGAAACATCCATATCAGCAGCAGAGCAAAAACAATTTAACAGATGTTGATCTGGGTTTTGATCTTTAGTTCATGCTTTGCCTACTCTAGAAATTTAATTCTTGAACTGATGCAGAGTTATTATTTATAGAGGAATAGACAGGAACATTTCTTAAATACAATGCCCTAGCATGATCGCACAGCCAGGAGAAGCCCAATTAGCAGGAATGGAAGTTTCCAGAACCAACAGTGTTCAAAATTTAAAAGTCACTGTGGTTAATAAGTAGAGTTGACATTCATCTCAATTGAGGTCCTCTCACAAATATCTCCCAAGTTCCAAAGAGTGCTTGTTGAAAACACAAAGGGCTTTCTGCTTAAGGATTTTAATGCTGCCTTTTTATTTTCTGACCAGTGATCCTGCTCCATAAGTACAGAAGGAAACCTAAAACTGTTCCAAAAAGCCTCTATTTCTGAAAGACACAGGCGATTCAGCATGCATATGGCATGAGTACAACCCAGCCCATCCTTCCTTGGGAAGGTGACTGCAAGCCTTCCACTTCCAATCTCCTCATACATAATGGAGCCTCCATTCCCCTGTACTGATTTACTTTCTGATAAACCTGGACCCTTCATGACTTTCTGACCAGTGCAGTCCCTTGGCCCTGCCTTCCTTCTGTTTCCTGTATCTTCCAGCTAAACAATTTTATTAGAGTTTTTATAGTTCATGCTTACAGAAACTCAAACGAAGACAGCAAGATGTTTAAAATGTTTGTCCATAGTGGAGTGGAAAGAAAATCTGGGCAGCTGTGCCCTCAGATGGTCTTTAGTTAGCTGGTGAAGGATGGTTGAAGATTCATGAAATAATTGGCACCTGAGTGGGCAGCAAGCTCCTAGTACTGCTCCCTGGGGACCTTGTGTTTGTATTAGCCTCTGATGACACCATGGATGGCTCGTGAAGTTTGCTTAATCAAGAAGAGTGGCGCCTTAAGTTTATGTTTTCATTATTCTTATTAGAAGAGTTACGACCAGGTCAGAAGTAATTTTTTTTTTTTTTTTTGGAAAATTTTAATTGATATCTGGGGGGGAAAAATGTAGTGATAAGAGTTAATTTACTTTTTCAGGTCCCCCTGGATTTTACAATACCTGGCTTATTTAAAGGCCACTGCCAGCTGTCTTGACAGAACACATGAAAGAACTCTGGAGCAGTAACTCAGACTACCTATTTCCCGGCAAAGACTGAAGTGAATAGAAGGCTCTGGGAAGAGCAACATGAAACAGTGCCAAGGCTCTCAGAGTGAAGTGGCTGTCACTGCCTTTCTTTCAGGTGCAGAAACTTGAGAGCAGTGTTTTTCAAAGTTTGCTACATGCACAGCTTGACTTAGAACCCCTGGTGATTCTTTCAGACTGAACTTAGGATCGCATTCACCTTTAAAAATCTGAAGCCATGGCCAAGGGCACAGCATGATTTACTTCTGGTTAGCTTTCAGCACAAGTCATTTTGAGGTTACAGTAATTTCTACTTCTCACAGTGCCATCAACTCCAGCTTTATTTGGGTTGCAAACATGGTTAAATCAGCAAATCAATGTGTTCCAGTCTTTCACATATCAACACTGAGTCTGGACTAATGGGATCGAGTTGCACTAAAGCAGTGGTTTCAATATGCAGGGCCCAGCAGGTACTTGATTCAAATTCTAGTTTTAAAATGTCTTAAAGTTTGATTTAACAGTCTATATACTCAAATGTGTTACGTTCCATTGTTTAGAGTAATTTATTTTATTTTATATGTAGGAGTATTTTGTCTGCATGTATACATGTGCACCATATGTACAGGAAAGGGTTTTGGATCACATAAAACTGGATGGTTGGTTGTGAATGGTTGTGAGCTGCCATGTGGGAATTGTACCTGGGTCCTCTCTATAAAAGCAATAAGTACTCTAAACTTTAGACCCATCTGTCAAACACTACATTACAAAATTTTAATCCGTTAGAGACTAAAAATTTTAGATGTCCAACTATATTTTGTGTGGTCCCTCTGTCTAAATTAAATTTGGAGGAGAGTCATATAGGAGGAAGAATTATTTCCAAATAGCTGGATTTTTCTTTTCTTTTCTTTTTGTAAGAGATAAATATTTGCATACATATCAAACTGTAACTCTGAGTTCCAAACAGTGGGTATTGTTTAGCAAGACAGTTGTGTTCCAAGATAGCTCAGGCACAGGCAATCTCTGTTCTAGGAACGGAAATGATGCAACAGATGGACCCAAGACATAGTTTAGCATGATGCCAGAATTTTATCTTTTACAAACATTACCTGTTCAGCCTATCATGTATACTAATAACTGCTTTCATAAAGTTTCAGAGTAAGGTAATACAGTGATTCTTTAAGCAAAGAATAGGTCACAGACTAAAGAAAGATATGGCAAAAATGAAAAAAGAAACCCATGTGGTAATGTGTCTGATTAGCAATATGTTTTTGACCCAACAGTAATAGAATAAGATGAAAGTCTTCAAGGGAAACGTCTCCTCCAGCATCCAGGGACAACAGAATGTATTGTCTTTTACTAGGTATTTGGTGCCACATTGTAAGGCCATCTACTGTGCTAGAGCACTTACTGTGTTTTACTTTATGAGCTTTCCCCCAAATTCTTTGACAGCTTTTCTCAATGTTAAGTAACATAATTAAAGCAAACATAGAAAGTATAAAGATAAAGATTTCTGTTTCTTTTGGCATAAGAATCAGACAGCTTTATGTGAAAAGAAATCTATGCAAGCAAAATTATATCTAAAGACTATAATGCATTATAAATATGTTTAAAAGGTTAAAAATATTACTCAATGAATCTTTAGATTTTAGTAAGGAGGATGAGTTCCATTGGCAGTATAGACAAGCAACATCAGAGGGTCATCAGTCTTTTTGATGACAGTGCACATCCAACAATTTTATTCAGAATGCTTGATCGACGATAGTGATCATTTTGAATTCAACTGAGTAAGGACTGTATTGTGGCCAGTGTGGTCAACTAGGCATTTGGGGGCTTAACAATGGCTAGAAGACTCACTTCTAAGTTTCTGGCTTTGTGGTCCACTGCTGAGACCTTCTTGAGGGTCCTCCTGGTATGGTTGGTGGCAACCCTGAGAATTAATTATTCAAAGGCACAAGGAGTGGCCATAACATGCCTTATGATTTGTTCTTGGAAGTCATATACACTGCTACTTCTGGAGCATCCTGCTAATTATACTCTTCTTTTATGTTCACACAGGACCTGCATAGGGCATACACAGCCAAGTAGAAATTAATATGAACATCTTATAGTCTAGTGATTACATTCTTTCCAAATAAATTCTGTCTCTTACTCTTTTACAACTCCTATCCTATTTTAAATGAATAAAAATTTCGGTAATTCTCTAAAACTCAAACTCCTAATCCACAGAGCCCATTAGCAATTCCTATTAAGAGAGACAGAAAAGAGGCTACTAAGAACAAAGATGCTGGAGGACACTGAAATACTGAGACCAAAGATACGCATACGCTGGAGGGAATTTGCTAAGAAGTGGTATACACCAAGGATAACCACAGCAATAACATAGTGACCTACCAAGAGAGCTAAGGAAGTATCTCATATTATAGGGTCTTGTAGAGCACAGACTTCAGATCTAAGTGTGGGCCACAAGAGAACATTGTCCATGCAGGCTTGGAGCTAGAATACTTGAACACTGTGCTTTCAGGAGACTCCAGCATCTCTAGTACTATTTAGTTTTATTTAAATTTTGTGTAACTAAAAAAGAAGCACCATTTTTAGTTTTAGTGCACTTTCACATATACTTGAAAATCTCAACCCCGAAACAGTGTTACTTCCACTCACTTCTCACCTTCCGTTAAAGAGTCCCGATTCTTAGGGAAGGGGCTCTACCATTGCTAAGACTTCAGTGCCATAGCTCTCAGAATTTTTCTCAACCCCTAGCACAATCTGTTTTGCTATTTATTGTAGTTTTCCATTGGGAATGAATTTCCAAAGTAATTTGGGTATTCGAAGGTATTAGTAAGACAGAGTGTGGGCTGAAGATAAAGTGAGAGCCACAACTGGCTCCAAACCTTATTCCATTAACTTTGCAAACCAAGCTGACTGAGTCTTTAATGTGAAACAAATAGGAGAAAATAACTGATGGACAGAAGCCAAAATAAATAAAAATAAAAGTTTGTAGGAAGAAAATGCAGATCAAAGACTGAATGTTTCAAGATTAACCATTTCAATAAAGTATATAAGCCAAATTAAAAAAAAAAAAAAAAAGAGTCCTGATTCTTATGTTATAGCATCTGGCTTATAATCAGCAATATGTTAGCACTAGTTTAATATCTGATTGTGTGTGTGTGTGTGTGTGTGTGTGTGTGTGTGTGTGTGATCTGCTTTGTGCCCCTTGCCAACTCCCTTTTTGAAAATGTTACTATCACAGTCAATTTGAAGCTATAAACATGCTGCTTCATGTACACGCAACTGGAAAGAGACACATGAGCAAGAACTCCAGCACACCCTGTTGTAGTACACAGTAAACACAATTTTTCTTTCCTTATGGCTCTCATCCATTTAATATTGGCTAATGTTTGAGATTAATACAGCAGGCTTTTAGTATCTTAGACTCTGTGCGCTATATCGTCTGTCATAATTATTCTGTTCTGCTCTTAGAGTTCTAACACATCAGGCTGTGGTTTCCCATGGTCTTAAGTGATCAGATTCCCTGGCAGCAGAGCTTGAGACAAGGGCTGAGGTACATACATGTTGAAGCCAAGAGATCAGGTGAAGTCTCTAAAGGAATGAGGAAAAGATAAGTAAAGTCATGTTGAGCCAGAATATGGCTGCATGTAAACAATGTTTAACTGTAGTTTGGTTTCCTAAGGAAGTTTTGGAGTGTTAGACCACACTGTAGTTGTTTCATTGTAGCAGCCATGAGTTTAGACAGTTTTTGTTTCCACATCAAGCAGTCACTCTCTGAGATCCACAGTGGTAGTGCAAAGTCTGAACTACCTCCTCTCTGAAGAAGGTAGCTCAGTCGAGGGCAACAGTTCAGAGAAGGTTCTGTTTTTGGACTGTAAGCTGATAACCACCCAATTGATAAAGGGAGTCCAGCATAGTCCCAGAAGGCAACAAACAGCATAGGTTCTGCAAAAGTGAATGTAGTACTCTGGGAGTTTCACCTCCCCTGCTGTTTTAGCAGCCTAGTGTGAGAGCAAGAATTGCACTTCTAAGTTCCCAGGGAATGTTGTTAGTATTACTGATCCCAGGTCCTTACTCTGAGAACTACATATTAGAATAATAATCCCTGAGTTTAGAACAGTGTAGTATGAATGAAGAATGTACTTCATAGGCTCATGTACTGGGCTCTTGATCCTGGAGGGCTGTTCTATGTGGGGAGGTGGTGGAATCTTTGGTGGTTGAGCCTTGCTGGAGGAGCTACATCGCTGGGAGTGGTCTTTGAAAATGTATAGCAGAACCACACTTGCAGCTTGTTCTAATTTGTGTTTGTGGTTGGAGATTCGAACTTGAACTCTCTGCTTCCTACTCCAGCTGCCTGCTACCACACCTCCACTGCCATCATACAGGTTTGCTCTGGGACCACACTCCACAGCAAACTCTTCCTCTATCAGTTGCCTTGGTTGTGGTATTGTATCACAGCCACAAAGTAACTAACACAAAGAGAAGAGCTTGAGGGGCCAGCGTGTGATTCAGCTTTATGCTGCGATCAGAAATATGGTAATAAAACACTTTGGTAATGGCTTTCATTCTTCCTTATATTCAATAACTCTACCTTGTTTATCCAAGATGCATTTGTGTTATGTTGGATGAACTTAGTAAAACAATTCACAATAGTACCCAATATAAGAACTTAATTCTCTTCTGAATTTTTATTATTTTATTTCTGACTGCCGACATCTATATTCCATTAATTTCCCCCACAACATTTTTAAAAAGATCAGTTATAAAGAACTGTATTTTGGCTATCCTGGGTTTTTTTGTTTTTCCATATGAAGTTGAGTAGTGTTCTTTCCAGGTCTGTGAATAATTGTGTTGGTATTTGAATGGGGATTGCATTGAATCTGTGGATTGCTTTTACTGTTAATCCTGCCTATTCATGACCATGGGAGATCTTTCCATTTTCTGACATCTTCTTCAATTTCTTTATTCAGGAACTTAAAGTTCTTGTCATATAGGTCCTTCACTTGCTTAGTTAGAGTTACCCCAAGGTATTTTATATCATTTGTGGCTATTGTAAAGGGTGATGTATCTCTGATTTCCTTCTCAGCCTTTTTGTCAATTGTATATAGGAGGGCTACTGATTTTTTTTTTTTGAGTTAATCTTGTATCCTACTATGTTGCTGAAGGTGTTTATAAGCTGTATCAGTTCCTTGGTCAAATTTTTGGGATCACTCATGTATACTATCATGTAATTTGTGTGATGCAGGAGAGAAATCTAAACTGCTGTCTATGCCTAAGGCTTACCTTGGCACCTACATGAGGCATCTCACCTGTAACAAACACTGGCAGTGGAAACATGGAGGGCACCTCCTCTTGCCAGGCGTCTGTGCAGGTGGAAACACAGCTGCTTATGCAAGATGGCAAACGCCTTAGAGCTAGAGATGAGGGACACAAAACCTGCACTTTTGGTTGGGTCATTTAGATCCATTACCTTAAATTTACTTTCCTCTTCTGAGAGCACTGTTGGCAGGCTCTCAAATTATTATCTCCTTTAATAAGAAAGAGGAAAATATCAGATAACAATATTGCTGGCATTCCCCAACTTACAAATATAATGTGTCTTACTTTTGCAGTTTTATTTTTCCTTTTAATTCTATAGTAAGGCCAAGGGTGGATGTGCTTCACAGAACATAAGCACATCATTTCAGAATACCCACTGGAGTGGGTATTAGGAAACTTTGGTATGCACGCTATCTTGCCACCTCAGTTTGAAATGTGACCGAACAGTTTGTTCCTCACAACACAGAAACATCTGCAAGTAGTTAACATTTTTTAATGTCCTAGAGTGGACCTGGATGATTTCTGTAATGTCAAGGTCTTGCTCTTGTATTCTAAAGTTCCCTGAAGTACTTCAGAAGACTATGGTAGTGAAGTTGATGTTTCTGGAACCCCATGTGCCCTTTCCTCTGCATATACTTTAACTATGAAACATCAGCAGGCCCATAGATGAAGAGCTGATGTGATTGCAAAAAGTGCTACAAGACAGTGGGAACATCATGGGAACTACAAGTCCCATCATACACGGAAGTTTGATGTTTCAAGTAGTCATATTAAAAGACATGGAGAAATAATTTTAACATTTTGCTTGACTCAGTGCATCTAAAATATTGCAATTCAACATAATCAGTATAAAAATAGAGGCATTTTTTGCATTATTCACCCTGAACTGAAAGTTGATGTGTTTCGAATCCTTACATTCAGACTAGCCACACTTCAAGTACTCAGAGTTTCCATGAGGATAGAAGTGACCAGACATCTCCAGTCTATGTTAATCCCTTAATTTATTAAAGAAAAAGAAGCTCAAAGTCCAAAGTGACTGACTGGTCTAAGATTAAAATACTGATAAAAGAAGAAAAATAAGTAGTATACCCAGCAATTCCCACACAACAAAATCACATCGCCCATATTTCCCAGGAGGCTATTTCATTAGAAATTACCTCCCAGAAGAAAAAATCTAAAGTACAGACTCTGCTGGTTTCAGGGTGACCATTAAGCAGTTTAGGAGTATAGACAGGTATGGTGGTGCACACTTCTAATCCAGCACCAGGAGGCAGAGGTATATGGGATATCTACTCTGAGGTCAGTCTGAAATACACAGAAATATTGTCTCTCATAATAAACTAACAAATATGCAAAGGGAGTGACATAGGGCTGAGATTCTCACCTGCTTCTTCCATGCACTAACCCTAGCCTCAGCAGGTTACTAATGTTTCTGACCCTGTATGTCTTAATTGTAAAGTGAGAAGTATAAGCACTAAATGTATTAATGTATACATGAGTGTACAACACACACACATACACACACACACACACACACACACACACACATATATATATATATATATATATATATATATATATATACATATATATATATGGTAGAAGCCTAGAACAAAGAAACCATCAGATAAGCTTGAGTTATAGGTTACTGAAATATTCACAACATTAAGGGTATACATTACATGAATATACGTTAAGTCTAAACCCATATGCTTCTGACAGTCCTGTACCACATGGGAAGTAAGGAGTCCAAAGTATGCTGCTATCCACTTAATATTTTTCGGAGTACTGCTTAATTTAAAAATGTCTGGAAAAAACTGAGTTCC
Source organism: Onychomys torridus (assembly GCF_903995425.1). Taxonomy (NCBI): domain Eukaryota; kingdom Metazoa; phylum Chordata; class Mammalia; order Rodentia; family Cricetidae; genus Onychomys; species Onychomys torridus. Next base: position 112,607,838 of record NC_050446.1, read on the forward strand.
TGATTTAATTTCATTTAGCCAAAATTCTCAATATAACCCTCCCATTTTCAATAATTGGGTTAATTAAGGTGTTACAATGCTGCAAAAGCAGCATTTTAATCCTGATCTCTAAAAGGAATGCAAATGTATTTTCACTTTTCTTTCCAATAGAAGGAAGACATACATAATTAACAGAAATCTAATTGGATACACAAAAATTGTGAGTGCCTAGATTCAACATAAACCAAAGCCATGTACTGACTACCAATTTAATGAAAAATATGACCCACAGTCAAAAGTTCCTTCAAAGTCTAGTTTATGGTTAGGAATTGCTTTTATTATTGTTGTTTGTTTATTTGTTTGTTTTTCTTTTTACCAACTTTGGAGAACAAATGGCAAAATAATTTTCTTTAATGCAAAAACATAAAAAATTGTCCTGCAAGACATGTCCTATATCCAACAGCATCTGATTATTAAAGAATATCACCTTTTCTTTCTTTCAAAGGGTTTTTAGTAGCTGATGTCATTTGAGGAATTTATGAGGAGAATTTATTGTGGAGAGATTGTGAAATGGGTCACAGCCTCATAGTTTACTTTATACACTTTATTATTCGGAACCATGCTGAAGAAATGTGTAATTTCATTTCAGTGGGTAACATTTGCCCTTAGAATTTGGAAAGTTTTTATGTGCTAAAAGTTGAATTATTTCTCGGGGAGTATATGATTTTAGATTTATATGTAGTGTCTAAGTAAGGTGGAGGTCCTTTGCGTATTAGTAATGTCACCCTCAGATCTCTAAGGATCGCCTTGGCTGGTGGCACACTCAAGAGTGGGAATATTAGTGATTTGTAGAGGCTCCAAAGTGTTTTTCAGAGTATATAACTGTTGAGATATGCCTTTGGGTCATAATGGGGCTGCTTGTGTGCTTCCCATTTGTTACTGAAACTAGTTCTTGCCGTGGATGGCCCACGGTCTCCTACACAAAAATAATAGTAATAAAGTGAGACTTGTCCTTCAGCTTTACACCAGACATTTTCTTTCTTGATGGAATCTGAATATGGTTTTATCATAATACCCTTTTCTCTCCCATTAGCCCACCTAGAAGCTCCTTTTACCTTCTTATTCCAGTCAATCTTTGGACCATATTGACACAGACCTTAGTAGTCAAAGTGACCTTTATTCTCCATGCCCAAAGGAATATTTTAGTGATAACTATGATTGTGGTGTTTGCTGATTGTTAAAATTTTAAAGTGCATCAATGACTTGCAGATTTGGAAAATCAATAGCTTATTTTCTTTCCAATTCATCTGATGCAAAATAGCACAAGTCAGAAACAATTTCACTAATAGCAGTGGAGATGAGTACATTAAGTGCATTGTCAGACTCATACCCACCCCTTGTGCCAAGGGTGTGGATTCTGTTTTTTATCTAACATTGTAGAGTTAAGACTGTTAGATACAGAAACAAAAGGGATAGGTACCTTTCCTCTCCCAGCACTCGTTGTAACACTCACTTTTTTCTCTTTGGGGTCTTTAGTTTTTGTTTTAGATTTTAGTTTTAGATACCATGGAGAGCTAACCCATGGTGTCTCCCATGTACACAAGTATTGGTGAAATTATTAAGGCCACACCACATAGTTAAAAGGGAGGTTTATTTTGTGGGGTAACTTACAAATGAAGGGATAGGTTGCAGGGTCTGGCAAAGGTATAGGGCAGTTGGGCGGTGTTCTCTGGAGAACTCTGCTCGGTCTACTTCCAGCGTCCAGAGTCCCGGAACCAAGAGAGCGACCTCCTCTTGATCCTCATCTTCCACTCCCTCCTCTGCCCCACCTTGTGGGCATGATCATTACTGAAGCCTCAATGGAGGTTGGAACTTCCAGGCCAATGCTGGGATGGCTACCCACTACACACAAGAGCTCTACAACTGCCTCAGTCTCCAGAATCCTCTGAGCCTTCATTCCCTTATAGATGATACAAAACAGAGAAATCCAGGGGAAGGTCCTTTTTCTTCACATTGACTCTTCCTTAGAAACACCAATCAATTTCACCTCCTGCCACACTGGTAAAGCTCTCAGTCTTTGAGCCCCATGCTGTCCACAGCAGGACAGGTAGCATATGCTAACCCATTTTATTCTCTTGCCCATGTTTGAAACTAGAATGGAGATTCACTGATCAAAGATTGAAGAGGGCTTAAATACTTAAATAATTTAATGGCTTCTGGCTTTTTCTGTGAGGGATCACAATCCTACTTGATGTGTTTTATATAAATTCCTTTATTTAATTCTCATAAGCACTCAAGTATACATTCTAACTATGGGATATATTGATGTAGTGTCTTAAAGGTAGGTTTCACCCAAATTAGAACTGATGAAACAAAAAAATTTCTTAGTGACAACTCTAGGAAAGCCCATAACAATCTAGTTGACTTCGATTCAGCATTTGTGATGTGCAGTGTTAGTGGTAGATTCCTCAGGATCCTGCAGAGTGAGGTTATTTGCACAATCAATGTGGGTAGACCTCTTATTTGTTTGTTTATTATTCTTGTTTTTTGGTTTTTAGTTTAGGGTTTGTTATTATTGTTGTTATTTTTGAGACAAAGTTTCTCTGTGTAACAGCTCTGGCTGTCCTAGAACTCACATTGTAGACCAAACTGAAGTCAAACTCACAGATCCCCTACCTCTGCCTCCCTAGTGCTGAGATTTAAAGGCTTGCATTAGCACTGCTGGAATTTGTTTGTGTTTTTGTATTGTAATGTTTTGTGGACACTGAGAAAAGATGAGTTCTATGTCATGAGCAAGTGGAAATTTTGCATTGCATTGTCCTCTTCTAGATTTTCCAGATCTGTTCAAATGGCTACTTTAATCCAGGCAACATTCATTAAACTTTTCCTATTTTCATTTGTTCAATTTAGATCCATAACAAAGAATAAATTCAGGAGCTTCATTAGTTCTTAGTAAAACATTCTGTCCTATTAAGACAGACATTGGGCAAGTCCAACTGGCACCTCTTTATAATTTGCATTTTCTTTCTTTTGCTGCCACCTAACATAGTATCTCACATGGCATTGAGAACTTTTAAACAGGACATCTGAAATATGAAATTCAAGTTCTACTTTATTTTTCATACAGCAGTTTATAAGATGAATCCAAGGAAGGACAAAAACTGACTTCATTTTCTTCCCATGGTGGGAAAGTAAAAGAGGAGAGGGCTGGAGGAAATTTATTAAACACACAGGCTGACTAAGTTCTGACTATATCATAACTTTTTCTAACAGCATCTTAAATCCAAGTTATTACTCGAAGTTGTTTATCTGGTACTTTGTATTGCTTAACAGTTGCTGCTGGCAGATTTAGGATAGAGTATAAGTCTTGCTTTGTGCTCAGATCCTTGAATAACCTGAGGTTGGATAATGGTAAAAGCAGAGCTGGTCCTGAGATGCATTCAAAAGGCACAGCCTCAGTAATATAAAATAAGGTCTGCATTTTAAAAGTAGGATCAGATTCTCAAACTTAGTCACTCATAGAAGGTGAGCATCATTTTCTTTCCTGTCAGAAAATTCTCATGCCTAGATACACCTACCTCACATCCTTTGAAGAAATGGAAGATCCATACCTTGTAATATCAAGTCAGTGAGCATGAATCAAACACCTGCTTTGTTTTCCTAGTGTTGGGACAACTGTAGACCCAGACATCAACTAAATTTTCCTAACTGTTTAGATCTCAAATATCCATTTATGTTTTTTAACATCCTCCAAAGAATATGAATGCCTTCTCCTAGGACACCAGAGAAATACAGGGATGCTACCCTTTTTAGTATAGCCACTCAGCTCTCATATGTGTCAAGAAACTTGACATTGGTTTAATGGTTACTTTCTGTACACATGCTGCTCCCCTCTTACATCCCCCACTGCCACATATGCTACATTGATTCTTTGCCTTAGTGTCAGCTCAGTAATAAATTTGAACATACTCAGTTTTTCAGTGCTTTGAGGTGTTTATTTTCATTCTTGCAGGAAGGTCGTTTAGAGAAGGCTGACATAACCTAAGAAAGGGAAACCCAAGTCTCACAACATGTATTCTCTTCCCAAAAGAAAATATATACTGAGAGCAATGATGGTATTATCTTTAATTGGGTGACCAATTAATTGAAAGGTTTAAAAGAACAGGCTTGAACTTTTCCGTATAATTTACTCCAAATTTTTATCATTGATTTACCTAGGGTCCAGTACACATATTTCTGATGTGTTACATTCTCTAAATCTCCCTATCACTTATATTGGCATTGCCAACAACAAAGGCCATAGTGATGCTTCTCAAACTCCAAATGCCTGGACCCTGCTCCTGACATCATCCAGCCTTGCATATTGGAATCCTTAGTCCCTGTGACTTTTTGAGTGACCAAAGCCTGCAATTTCTAATATTCTATTCTTGAGAAATTCCTGACATAGTCTTGGCTCTGTGTTTTATTGATCCTGTCTAAGACTCCTTCATCTGCCTTCTCCATGTCTTTTTCATATTATTATGTCAGCCTTCTCTATTCATGACAGAGCTAAGTAAGCAAGAAAAGCACACTAGAGAAAATCCTTTTATGGCACCGAATGTTGCAGCACCAGCGACAGCATAGGAAGATGCCTGTCTGCTCACTCTAAAAGTGAGCTAAATAGTATATTTATATAACCAGAAGAAAATGAAGGGTTGTGTTTACACCAGTCACAGCACTGATTCTACTTCCTCCTGTCACAGTGCCCACACAGCGTCCAGTAACAGCCTTTATATAAGGAACAACCACAACTTCTACATTGGGTTTATTGTGTCTTGATGACTTACTGCCAGGTTTCTGAAATGGTCATGACTAGGACCAGACCTATTAGAATAGAAGCTATGCCTTCTGTTGAGATGGTCCTTGAAATTGAAGTATTTTAAAAGTGAGCATGAAGTGTCCAAACTACATTGACAAGAGGATGGTGTGCTCTGTGGTCAGAAAAATGAGCTAGTTGGCTGTCAGGTTTTCATTGAGGGATACCAATCATAGGGCAGGATGTATCTGCTGATTCATAGACCAGGATGCACATTTCTAGTGGCTCATTGAAAGAACACACATTATAAGGTTACTTAGAATAAAGATTTAAAGAAAGATAGCACAAAACTCAGTAGCACTCAATATGTTTAATAGCATTTGGCAATGCTTAAACCCTGGCACATGTCCCTAGAGAAGTTTGGGTCCCTCTAGCTTGTCTAAGAATGATTTTAAGCTACAGTCATATGAGTCTAATGATTACCTTCTAGTTACCCTCCATTCTCAAACCAGTTTCCCTTGCCTCCCATAAGGTGCAGAAATTAAGGTTCCATCCCTCCAACTTTAAGGACCATGGTCATGACTTTTAGCTTAGAGCAGATCTTTGACCTTGCCACCTCTTGTTCAAGAACTTTCCAAGGCTCACTTCATGCTTCATGGTAACCAAGAGACAACACATCTCTTGAAAAATCGCAGTTTTGGATGTAGTTCTTCCTTGAAATACTACACAGTTTTTCTACTCCACAAGGCTCCCCTTCCCCACTATACTTTGTAGAGGAATCCCTCCTTCCTATTCCATTTTGTAGAGTATTCCCTTTCCCACTATACTTTGTAGACTTAGAATGATGGTTTCCACACTGAATTTTTACATGTCAGCTTGACTTACAGTTACATTTGAAAACATTCTTACACCAGGTTGTTTTGATTTTTGTTTATTGTTTAATTCATTACTTTTGGAAGCAGCAGTTGGACACATAGTGGGCATTAATAAGTACTTACTAATTGACTACAGTGCAAATCTTATTTTTAATCTATTAATCTTTTATGGTTATTCATGCATTTGGAATTAAAGTTAGAAGGTTAAGAAAGAATAATAGAATTGTAGGATTTTAATTAAGGTAAAGAAAGAAAGGATGCTCAGAGTAAGAGCTATTTTTCTCTCCAGATATGTATTCCAAGCACTGTTTTCGTTGATGCAGTTTAAGCAACAGGTAATTCTTCAAGCTGATTAATTCTAGATGGATCCAACCTTAATATCCTCTGAGGATGATTCGGTTCAATTTGCTGCATCATTACATTTAGGCAGCAGCACATGACACCGAACACTACAGATGCCTGTACTTTCTCCCCAACTTCCCTCCCAAGTTGAAAACCATTTAAAAATAATTCAAGATAAAGTTCAGTCAGTTAGCTAGTTACAGCATTCTCTTAGGGTAGCATTAGCATTAATTAATATTTGCGAATTGCTTTGAAAATCACAAATGCTATGGAAGTGCTGACTATTAATTTAGTAAAAGCACAGGCCATGAAAGCTGAAATATAAAGGCAGTCGCACACTAATGAAATGTTTTAATATTTAAATGAGCTAGCCTGAAGAAAGTCCCTGACATCCCATGCCTATAAATCAGGAGGGAAAGACCATGAAGTGGAGGTATTTAAAATGGTTTAGAAAGGACTACTGAAGTACATATGGTTAGGAATGATGTGCAACTGTAAAGGGAAGTTCATAGAAAATCTAAATCATGTTTGGGAGGGTTACATGTTGATCCATAGGTAATTAGGAGTGATTCAAATGGTAGAACATATATGAAAAACACAAGAGAGAAAAGAGAAGGAAAAAGAAGACAGAGATCTGTTGACTAAGATAAAATGTGCTGATGAAATGAGACTGCCATTCCTGAAAAGCAGGCCATCACAGGGAAGGATTCCAATGAGAGCCATGTTGACTCCACTTAGCATCCTTTCCAGTTAGCCCTTCTATATCTGTGTGACCAAGAGGCAGAGCTTGTTCCCTGCCTTTTGTATTCACTAAGTCTCCTGAGGTTTGTCTGCTCTCCTATGCCCTCTTTGCCTTACCTCTGAATCTACCAAAACACTCACAATGGGATATTTTCTTTAGGATTTTCCTTACCTTCTGCAGTGAGGCCAGCAACATGAGGTCCTTGTCCCCATACAACACTGATCTGATGGTTGAGAATAAAATCACCTTCCTAGTGACACTCTCCAGAAGAAATGATTTCTGTGAGTAAGGACGTATTTGAACTGTTGAGATCATTCCAGGCATGAACTTTCTAGATAATTTTACTCTAGTCCTACCATAATGAATGAGACTATTTTTAATAACTACGTAGTAATTTGTGTTGTTATTAAAGAATTCCTAAAAAACAAATGACTGTCTTCTCTCAATCCCATCTTAATTTTGCCATGCTTACTTACTTGTGTGTGTGTGTGTGTGTGTGTGTGTGTACATTTATATTGCAGAGTGACAGTCAAATAGAAATATATTAAAAGATTAAAATACATGAATTTTATTAAAATCATATTTTAACTAGATACACATTAATACACACATATATATATGGGAAGGCATATAATTATTTTCCCAGGTATATTCCTGTAATATATTTGGTTCTGGTTCCTGTCTTTTGTTTATACAAATCATGGAAAATGATGCAAAAATAACTTTATGATATGTAACACAGTTATTTAAGTAAACTTGCATGGAAGTTTAAGTTATACTTATAGATGCTACATGAATATAAATTATGAAAATACAAATAAATATTTGTATCTAAAGTTTTTATAATTCTGTTATCTTCCTAATGGATACTTAGTATTCTGTACATCACTATATCATACTTCCCTTTACATTTGATGTCCAAGTTACCATTTTGTTGCCTTGATAAACACGATGATCAAAAGCAACTTGGAAGTGTTTTATACCATCTTCTGCTTCTAGAACAATCTGACACTGAGGAAAGTTAAGGCAGAAGCTCAAGCAGGAACACAGGAAGGAAGCATCATGTGAGGCCACTTTATGGAAGGCTTAACCTGAGCCTCTGCTTAGCTAGCTTGCTATTTAAAAAATATTTTCTATAAATTCTTTGAGAAGTTCATGCATTGCATTTTGATTATATTCATTCCCCTATCTCCTCCCAAATATATTCATACACACAAAACTTGGTGTTATTGATTGTTTTCTTAAACTCATAAAATTCTCTTAGTGCTGATTATGTACTCTTAGGTTTCTGGCCACTCACTAGAATGTTAAACTTACCAGAGTTCACATCCTGAAAGGACACTGTCTCTTTCTCAGCAGCTCTCAATAATCAAAAGTTCCTCAGCTATAGGTGAATACCTATCTCCCCTCTCCATGCTGAGGTTTTGTCTTGTTAAAGCTTGTTCAGGTTGTGTACAAGCTGTCACAACTATACTGAGTTTATATGTGCAACTGCACTGCTGTGTCTAGAAAACAGTTTCTGTGTGGTCAGCTACTGCATCTGGCTTTTGCAATCTTTTCTCCCCCTCCCCCCCTCCCTCGTTACGATGATCTCTGAGCCTTGGGAAGGGAGTTACTGTATATGTGTCCCATATAGAGCTGAGTATTCTTCATCCACTTATTCTCTGCACTTTGATCAGTTGTGAGTCTCTGTGTTAGTCACTACCTATTGCAAAGAGAAAGCGTCTATGAGGAGGATAAAGAGATAGAGTACTAATTTACAGATATTATGAGACACTGTTAGGAGTCAGTTTATTACTGTTTCCCATAAGCAGACTAACATTAAATAGGTTCTCCTCAGGGTCTATGACCCATCCAGCTATAGGATCTTAGCCACAATAACTGTGCCATGTATGGGTTCTGTGTTCTGGAATGGAGCTTAAATATAATCGAAAAGTAGTTTGTTACTCCCATGACATTCTTGCTATTATTGCACTAGTGAGCATATTTTACAAAGAAGTTTGTTATTGTAGCTTGAAGGGTTCACTGCTGGATACTGATGATTACTTTCTCCTCCACAGCATGAATAACAACTTCTAGCATTATGAAAGCTAGCCAGTAGTAATGAAGCCTCAAAGGCTCAAAATAATACCAGCATTATTTCCCCATGTTGTATGATTCAAGTATGTGATGTCTTCAGGAACAGAATATTTCCATTAAGTCCTAGAAAGTTACTAAAAGCAATAGTAATGAGGATGGGGTATCTATGGAGCATCACTGGCAAACAACTCATTTCTGACTTTGGGCTCTCATTTGTAAGTCTGTATTATTTATTCTTAGGGTCACTGTTGCTCCATTATAGGGTAACTGCATTTAAAATAATTTTACATATGTATATGTTTATATGTTTTGAAGCTTCTGCAGTAGTAGTTTTTCATATGCGTTCCAAAAGGTTATTAGTATTAGTCATCCCTTTCCCAGATTCTCTCCTTTACCCTGTCCTTTAATCTCCACCCCTTTTAACCCATTCTGTCCTTTCTCTCTCTTTCTTTCTTTTATCACTACATTCTTTCTTTTCTCTCTTTAAAATCTCCCCTCATCATGGTCACTTACTAATTTCCTGACCTCTGTGAGTATTCCAAATCTAAAGATTCAAAGATAACAGCTCTCTTCCTCACAATGAAAAAAAAAGAAAGAAATACAGTATCTATCTTTCTAAGTCTGGATCACCTCTCTCACATGATTTCTTTCAACTCTATCCATTTATCTTCAATTTTCATAATTTAATTTTTCTTATTTGACACATTCCTATAAATGTATCTCATCTTGTATTGATGTGTATTCATCTGTTGATAGACATCTAGGCAATTTCTACTTCCTAGCTATTGTGAATAGAAGAGCAATGAACATGAATATGCAACTATCTCTGTAAGAGGATGCAGAGCCTTTTGTGTATATGCTCAAAAGTGGTATAACTGGATCATTTGGTTGATCTTATTTATAGCTTTTGGAAGAACTTCCACACTGAATTGCATAATAGTTGTACTAGTTGTTTGTTTTTTTTTTTTCCCATCTAGCAATGAACATTGAATAACTGTACCTCTTCCTCAAAATCTAGGCCAGTATCGCCTAGATTTGGAGGATGGGATACAATATTCATTTTTGTTTTCATCTTCCTGATAGCTAAATATGTTGGACTTTTAAAGTCATATTTCTCCACCATTTATATTTTATCTTTTCAGAAGTCTATTTAGTTCTTTGTGTCATTTTTAAATTGTGTTGTTTATTTTCTTTGGGTTTACTTTTTTTGAGTTCCTTGTATATTTAGGTATTAAACCTCTGCCATATGCATAGTTGATGAAGATTTTCTCACATTCCATAGGCTAACTCTTCATTTGAATGATAGCATTCTTTGCTGTACAGAAACTTTTTAGTTTTATGTTGTCCTATTTGTCGACTGGCTATTCTTAATGTCTGCACTACTGGGGACCTGTTGAGAAAATCCTTTCTTGTGTTAATCAATTCAAGCATATTCCATACTTTTTTATCTATGAGATTCAGGATATCAGGTCTTATGCTGAGGTTGCTGATCTTTTTGAAGTTGAGTGTTGTACAGAGTGAAAATCAAGGGTCTAGTTTAATTTTTCTACATGTATCTATCCAGTTTGACCAGCACCACTTGTTGAAGTGTGTGTCTTTTCTCCATTGTATATTTTGGCCTTATTTTAAAAATCAAGTAGCTTTAGGAATGTGAACTTATATATGAGTCCTCAATTCTATTCCATAGATGAGCATATCTGCTTTTATGCCTATACTATGCTGTCTTGTTTTGTTATTTAAATTACTATAGCTTTGTAGTATAACTAGAAACCTGGTATGGTGATACTGCCAGCATTTCCAAAGAGTTTCCATTAGAATCAGGAAAAAGAAAAGCATATCCATATTCCTTTCTCCTGTTTGACTTAGTAATTGAAGTCTTAGAGCAGTATCTCAAGCTAAGGAGATGCAAATGAGAAAAGAAGAAGTCAAAGTATCCTTTTTGCAGATGATAGGATTCTATACAGAAAAGACCATAAAGATTCAAGCAGAAAACTCCTACACCTGGTAAACACAGTCAACAAATAAGAGACTCCAAAATAAACACACAAATGTCAGTAGCCTTCCTATACACAAATGACAAATATAAAGAAAAAGAATTCAGCAAAGTTAAACCATTCACAAAAGCCTACAAATATGAATTATCTTGAAATAAATGTTACTAGGGAAATCAAAGACTTATTCAGTGAAACCTTTAAGACATCAAGGAAGGTGGAAAGATCTTCCATGCTCATAGATTGTTAGGATTAATGTGAAATGGACATCATACAAAGAGCAATCTACAGATTCGGTGCTCCCTCCATCAAAATCCTAATGAAATTTGTGGTGGTTTGAATGTAATTGGTCCCCATAAGCTCACAGCGAGTGACACTATTAGGACTTGTGGCTTTGTCGGCATAGATATGGCCTTGTTGGAGGAAGTATATCACTGTGGAGGTGGGCTTTGAGGTCTCCTATATGCTCAAGCCAAGCCCAGTGTCTCAGGCCACTTCCTGTTGTCTGTAGGTAAAGATGTAAGAACTTTCAGCTCCTCTTACAGTGTCATGTCTGCCTGCATGCTGCTTTGCTCCCTGCCACGATAATAATGGACTGAACCTCTGAATGAACACCCAATTAAATGTTTTCCTTTATAAGAGTTGCTGTGGTCATGATGTCTCTTCACAGCAATAGAAAGCCTAGGATACAATTTTTCACAGAAACTGAAAAATAATGTTAAATTTCATAAAGAAACAGAAAAGGCTCAGGACAAACAAAACAGTTCTGAACAATTAAAAAGTCAGTTTACTTTCTTGCATAGCCCAAGACTTCTGACTAGGAATGGTTCTAGCCACAATGAGCTAGGCCATCCTAAATAAGTGAATAAATAAAAATCCCCCCCTTATGCCTTAAGGCCAATCTGATGGAGACAATCATCAAATTGAGACTCCCTCAGAAAATTGTGGGAAGCTGCCAGTTGATACTATTATGTTTTTAGTGTTTCTATAAAAGTTATCTTTATAAATTATGTTATAATATAAGTTGAGGGAGATTTTGTGAGAAATTTTGTTAAAACAAACTAGGCTTATTTTCCAACAAAGATACTAAAATACTGTGTTTTCTCTTTTCCTGTATCCTAGTGAGTATAATTTTTGTAAGTGTACAGGAAGACAGACTTTTCCTTGTTCCTCTTAGTTTTCTACATCTGCGGCTTATAAATTACATTGATAAGAGACAAATTTATAGAAGAAACAATTTAAGTGCAAAAAGGCCTCAGGGAAAAACAAAAGACAAAATACCAAGAAGGAGTTGACTTGGAGACCCGAATCTTGTCTCTCCTGTTTTAGCAAAGGCGCCAAGTTGTGGAGAGGCGACGAGGTGAAGAAAAGTGGTTTTCAGTTTCAGGGAGTTGCACACTGGGCTAGGAGACCATGTGAGGGGCCAACGACAGTTAGGATGGGCAGTAAATCTGTTGATTCGGGCATCGTTCCATATTAATTTCAGTGATGAGCAACCTCAGAGTTCTTATTTTTGGGGACTGGGGAGGGAGAACCCACTACAATGAAAATGAGCAATCTCAGCGTCCTTAATTTTTTGGTACTAGGGAGAAGATACCTTTACAATGAAAATCTGTGACTTCCTAGGAGACAGATAAAGACACAGAGAGCTTTCTGAGCCTTTTTTGTCCAGTTTTTTGTTTTGTTTTGTTTTGTTTTGTTTTTAGCTAAAATAAATTCAATAGCAAAAGTAGCACATTAGAGATGACATGGTCAGATGCCTTCAGGTGTATGATAAGCATCACATTTCAGTAGAATTTGACCTCTGGTTAGGGATTTCAAAGTTTATTTAGGGATAAAAATAAAATCAAGCAAAAATTTCCATGACATTCATTAAACAATGAAAATGCCATGTACTTTGAACAAAATGGTATCAGAGAAATCAAGCTGAACAAAACCCAGACCCTCTCATTGAAAGACTCTTGGTTTTTTTTTTTTGTTTGTTTGTTTTTTTTTGTTGTGTTTTTTTTTTCATGGCAGATTGAGTTAGAAAGGGGCAAAATTCTTCCTCTTCTGACCTTCATGGTGATAACAGTATGACAGGGAGACATTTTCTGTGTATTTCCCCACTCTTGATTTTGCTGTGGGTATGTGTGACTTGCTTTTGTCAAAGGAATGCAGTAGATGTGATACTGAGTCAATACCAGCTTGAGCCTCAGACTTAGCCTTGCAATCTTCAGGGAATCAGGCTTTGATAAAGACAAGTTTGAGTCATGCTGTTGGATGTTGAGGGGCCACATTCATAAGAAAGGAAATGCCTGTCTATGATGCTCAATGTAAACATACAGCTACTAATCACAAATGCATCAATGGCCTAAACACTGCTCAGCTAAGTCCATAAACCCAATCGAAACCAATGTTACATGAGGTTGTTTGCAAATACAACGTGCTAACAATACAACCTCTAAGCCAACCACAAAAATGAATGTAGTATCATATATTATAATAGAGAAGAGGCAAGGGACTCAAGCTGTTGGTAACATAGCTTTTGCTTTTGGTAACATTAAGCTTAAGGTTATTTTGAGATGTCCTTAAGAGAAAATTCTAACAAAGAATGAAACCATCATGATAGAGGAGAAACCAACATTTTTTTTTTTTTTTCCTTAAACTACTTAAGCTCCCAACATGTTTATTTCTGGCCTGTGTTGCAAGGTCACCCAAGTGTTGTTGGATTGTGCTGAAAATTCCCTTAGTTTTGGATCCCATGAAGAGTGACTGTTGATGTGTCCAGGGTAGTAACTGGCATAAATAGACTGACCCCAAGGGCAATCCTACTGAGTGTCCATGTTAACTAGGTAACTTTGCCCAGTGTTAACTAGCTAAGGCAAATGCTTTTCCAGCAGTGGCAACGTACTGGGACCTCTGATTGTCTGAGCCATAGCCTTGTGAGCTCTGGGCCCCATCTCTCTGGGGTGTCTGTAACTCTGACTTTCTCAAATATCTGTGAAGCCACACAACTTAAGCAACCAGTTAGACATTCTTTCTGGGCACCTGCCTTTTACTGAATCCATGAGTATTTAAGGTGCATAAAAACTGCCTGGTGGTCTTGCTAAAACACAGGTTTCAGTTTGATAGTATAATATGGAAAGCAAATATTTGTGTTTCTAGTGAGCTCTTAGGTTATGCTAGCAATATTAGGATAAAAAAGTTTGATATTAAAACTTACATGGCAAATTGATCTTTGTTATGAAAATCTGGAAGTAGATAACCTTTCTGAGTTAAGAGGAGCTGATCACAGCTAAAAACTTTTCTGCTCTCATCTGTTCATAGAATAGACAAGCATGTAAATAATGGCTTCTGCCTTCCAGGAGAAGAAAAGGGATCAGATTCACTTTGATAGCTTCATGTGATTCATACACCAATAAGAGTATACTCTCAAATGCTTCATTATTTTCCTAATTATTCTCTTGCTGGAGGTCATTCAGCATACAATGATGAGTCTAGGACACAATACCTCCAATTCAATCTGCTGTATTTCATCTGGACTGGTCCTATTTCTGACCATTTCTTCCTTGTTTCTGCTATATGTCACCTACCCAAATAAAAATAATTTTGTCAAAATTTTCTCAAATCTCCCGACTCCCATTTAGTTTTGTGTACTTAAGGAAATATGAAACCTACGACCACAGCCCTAGCATGTCATTATAGGTTTGAGATACCTGCTTCTCTTGTGATATATGTTTTAAGTGTAACTTTCTATTGTACCCTGCATGCCATAATGTAGACCCTCTATTCCTGATGGGATCCAGAAGGTTTTCCATCACCCAAACTTACTAAATAAGATTTGGTACTTTAGAAAAACACACAGTCAAATTTTATTTAAAAAAATATAAAGCATATTATTTGTAGATATTGCAAAATGTCTAATCAAGTTGCAGAATGCATTTCATAGCAGTTCTTATTTATTTACTTATTTTTGGTTTTTTGAGACAGGGTTTCTCCATGTAGTTTTTGTGCCTGTCCTGGATCTCACTCTGTAGACCAGGCTGGTCTTGAACTCACAGAGATCCACCTGGCTCTGCCTCCCAAGTGCTGGGATTAAAGGTGTGCACCACCAGCACCCGGCCACAGCAGTTCTTATACTATGATAGATATAAGACTTGATCTCAGGTGTACTTCTCATCACCAGCTGCTTGGTTCTTCCTACTTGAGGACAGATAACTATTGCGGTTAATAGAGCTGGACATAAAGTTAAGGCATAAAGTTCAGGTTTGATGCCTGTCACATTGGTATGGAATAAATTGTTCTGTTTGATGAATATACACAAAACTCAATAGATGGATGTTATACAAGAGTTTGGAATCAGTATATCAATTATATATTGCTATATAAGTACAGAGCAATGGATATATATTTCTTTAAAGTTTAGTTATTATATTGGAGTGAATTGATTCTCACTCAGTTGTAAGTATGTCTATTTAAAAACTAACAATATAAAATATTGAACAACACCAGAGGTATGAATTCAGATATGAGATTTTTAACCATTATCTGAAAATTCACATGGTTGTGAGTTCAACAAATACATACACCTCATTCATTTGAAAGCAGAATGAAGATATTTAAACTGCTAGATTACTGATGACTATGGAGATATTTTGAGATTGAAACTATGTTCTAAGCATTCAACTCCATGAAGAAATTAAATAGATTTTTTTGAAGTCAGGCATATATTTTTGTATCCTACTAAAGTGGCTATGGAAATGTAGGTCTAATTTCAATATGAACTTGTAATTGAGCAATATTAATTGCATAGAGAACAAGGTTTTGCATATCTTGAAATGAAGAATAAACAAAATCTCAGCATGGTTTTAATACACAAAATTGATGCAAAATTTTTACAAGGCTTTGTACATCTTTAAGCCAATGCAAAGACTTATGCAAAGATATTTTGTAGCTTGAAATCAACAACGAAGGGGAAAGGATTTCCCCAAATGGTCCCCATTTTAATGTAGCTCTCTGAAATCCATCTTGGATATCAAAAAAAAAAAAAAAATCACCTTGCTTCCCAAAAGCATGCTAGGAGTTTGTGCAATGACTTTATTGACAAGCCCTGCCTTTCCTTTTCCAGACTAACAGGCTAAGAGCTATATCTCTTTTTTTCTCTGCTTCTCACAAACAGATTATTTTAAATTCAAATCACTATAATATGACTCTCTGAGAAATCTCATTCTACATGTAAAAGGCAAGTTGTCCTTACAGACTTAAAATTTATAGCCTAAAAGCACCTGCCTGTCTCCTGTTTAGAAGACGCACATGAAATTGCCAATACTTGACCACTACTGACCCACAAAACTTGCAATTTCAAATGATTCAATCTAATGTCTTTCTCCCTCCATACTTCACAGAAATGCTCCATTTATTTATTGTATTGCTGATCAGAAGGGAGATTTTTAAATGGTCAAGATTTTATTTTATTTTTTAATCAAATTATTAGTTTTATTTCAGTTTTTGTTAACTAGAAGACCCTAACTTGTATGTAAAACTACCTCTTAAGTAGGACTTACTTGTGCTGTTCTGATTAATTCTTGGCATTAATATCAGGAGCCATAAAGAAGTACACTCCTTTATAATTAGAAAGGAGAAAAAAAAAAAAAAGCACAAAATGAAGGGTTTTTTTTTTTTTTTTTAAATCTTCCTGTGGAAAACATTCAACAATAGAATGACTTAAGAACTAGGTATACACCGCCCCCCCCCCCCCCCCCCCCCCCCGCAGATCAATGCTTTGTCCAGTGAATGTTCCATATGGAACAATTACAATGGGAAGCTAGACTACCCATCAATGCCCTCAGTGCTGCACCTTGAGATATATGTAGAGAGGGAACAGTGAACAGACTTACCAGCATGTTGTTCAATAAATAAGCAGAGTGTGTCACAGCACAAAGCTCATCAGCCAATGCCTCCTTCAGTTAATGTTTGCTGCTAAGCTCAGTGAGAGCGTTGTTTTTAATGATTACACAGAGGAATGGTAAAGTCCTGAGCAGCCTTTAAAGCCATTAAGGAGATTTAGTCATGTTCAGCAGAGCAATAGACATTCATGTATTTCATTGCTTCTCAATTTCCTAAAAACATGTAAATTGCTGAGGCTTACAGTATGATGGCATACAGAATTAACTTAGGTATAAGCTAACCTAAAGTGCCTATATTTACTACTGTTCTGAATAATGAACTTCTAAAAAGAGGCCACCTCTTTCAGATGATAAATTCTTGGCCTTCTGATCATGTGACCCAACACCTTACAAGTTAGAAAACACCATTAGATAAGAGACCCACCTGTCATCCCCATGTTGGACTCTGAACCTCTTATTTCGAACTGATGACACAGCTTCACTTTGAGATGGGAATTTTCACTGTTATCATGTAGGAAAAGGCCACCCACTGAGTATTCACAGTGGTTCAGTCTCCAAATGGGCAAGCAGTAAGACTTGCCTACCCTGGAAAGAATCTCAAACTACTTTATCTAAACATATATTACTGGTAGCGTTTGAGCCTTTCTTTTTGGGTTATATGAGAGTCAAGAAGAAAATTAAAGGGCTAATTTTTATCAAAGGTTCATCAGCTAAAAACCCAACATATTCAAACTGAACACAAAGCCAGTGATATGCCTCATAGCATGTATTATTCTCTCTCTATTGAGCAGTAAATCCATTCTCTCAAGTAGTAGTGTATTCTTTGAAGAATATATAAACATGTCAGAAGGCTAAAGTGGATCCGGCCTGCCAAAAAATTACCTTACAAATTTATGAGCATTTCAATTCTCTGAGGTGAAGATAGAAGATATTTTCTGAAACAATTACAAAGCAACAGCCAACTAGGGAAAGTGAACAGATGTGCAGCGGCTACAGATATCCAAGAAGGAAGTTCATACATGATCTGACCCAGTTTATTCAGCATACGGTCTGCAATCAACATGGTTGTAAGAACTGTTTCTTCTGGCTCTTCGTATAGACTAGTGTCAAAATATTCATAAATGAATAAAAACAGTTCAACTAAATTATATATATAAATATACATTTATATGTATATATATATATATATATGGAATTTAATGTATTTAGACTTAAATGATATTTGTCTTACTTTTTAACAAATCAGTCAGGTACATTACATATTCAAAAAATATTAGTCAAAATACATTGGAAATTTAAAAAGCAAAAGAACTTTAAAACTAGTCTCACCCATCCCCCTATGGAAGCATATAGTGTGAAGCTTCTAAATCAGGTCTTAGGTGTTGTTGTCATGATGTTTGTGAAAGCATATGGGACAAGTAGTATTTTCACTTCACTTGGCATTCAGTATGTGCTCTGTC
Source organism: Onychomys torridus (assembly GCF_903995425.1). Classification (NCBI taxonomy): domain Eukaryota; kingdom Metazoa; phylum Chordata; class Mammalia; order Rodentia; family Cricetidae; genus Onychomys; species Onychomys torridus. The sequence continues at coordinate 112,625,989 of NC_050446.1, forward strand.
ATGCTTCATAGTGCTACAGACAGATGTGGAGTCAAGCTACTTTCTAGTCCATCCCATTTTAGAAATGACTAATAAAAAGGCATTCCTTGATGCCTGCCTTCCTACCCACCGCTTCTCTCTTTTTGCAAAGAAAAGAAGAAAAGTTCAAAAGTAGGGTTTGCTGATTTCATTCTGTATGTATGTTTTGTTTCTACACATGTGTGGAAGTTTTTGTTTTTGTTTGGTTGGTTTTGTTCTTGTGCTGCTGTGAGGATGGAATCAGAATTGTTTTGATCTGATTTGATATACAATAGGATCAAACACAATGGAATAATCATTAATAGATCTGGTAAATAAGCAAAACAATGAAAACTCTAAAACATAGATAAAAGATGTTAAAGAAGAGAAAAATAGGACCTGGAGAGCTGAATCAGTTGTTAAGAGCACTTGCTGCTTTTGCAGAAGACCCATGTTCAGTTCACATCACCATCAACTACCTATAACTCTAGTTCCAGGGCATCTGACACTCCAGAATTAGACAGACATGTAGGCACAGAAATATATGTAGGCTCATAGACACTCATAGACATAAAATATGCAAATCTTTAAAGCATAAAAAATACAGATACATTTAAATTGTACATGGCTAGAAGTAGTGTTGCTAAAACATCTATACTATGCAAGTAGTACATGGATTCAGTATAATATTTGTGAAAGTTCTACTGGGACTTTTCAAAGAAAAATAGTTCTAAAATGTATGTGTTATTTAAACAGACCACAAAGCAATAACCAAAACAATTTTGAGAAATAAATAAAGGTTCAAGCAGCATACTCCTTCAAGTTATGTTACAAAATTATAAAAATCAAAATATTTCAGTCGTTTTATAACAACAGACATATGAACAGAATACATGCAATCAACAAGTCCAGTTTTTAACAGAGCACAAGTAAACACCATACCAGTAGTATCCCCAGTAAATGACGTTGAGGAAACTGGAGATATGAAAGAATAAAGTTGAAATTTATCTCACCATGCACAAAGTCAATACAAAATGAATTAAAGATCTGAATTTGAGCTGAATACCATAGAAGATTCTTTTTATTTGGGTATATTTTGACTTACTGATTTTTGTTGGTGGTGGTGCTGGTGGTGGTTGTTTGGTTGTTTTAGTTTGTTTCCTTTTTCTTTTTGAGAGAGGGAGAACAAGAAATTGGGTGAATAGAAAGATAGGGAGATGGGGAGGATCTAGAAGGTGCTGAGGAAAGGGAAAGAATATGATCAAAAATATTTTATGAAAAAGTTAAATAAAAAATACATTAAAAACAAGCATAAGACACATTCTGAGACATTGGTTTTAACAATGACTTTATATACAGTACAACTCAATAGCAACGTAAGTGTGTAAAAAATTCAGTTAAATTTAGTAAAGGAAGTGATTTAAACATTTCTTTGAAGGATACATCAAAATGATGAATAGGTACATGAAAATGTGTACAGCATCCATAATCAATTGATAAAAATCAAGTCAAAACCATAGCTAGATAGCACTCCACACCTCAGAGGCCGGAACGATGACTAAAATGAACAAAGAGGTGCGGGATGAGAAGGGAGAAGAGCAAGTGTTGAAAGTATTGGTGAGGGTGTGAAAAAATGGAATCCTTTTATACTGTTGGCAGGAATATAAATCAATGCACCTTTTAGAGAAAATAGTATGAGGACTCTGTTTTCTTTTTTGGTTTTGATTTTTGAAATACGGCCTTATATCTCCTAAGCTAACCTTGAGCTTGCTTTGTAATTGAGACTGGACTTGAACTCTTGATTACCCTGTTTCCACCTACCAAGTGTTGGGATCATGGCTGTGCAGTATCAGACCTGGTTTCTGGGACTCTTCACAAAATTGTAAGTAGTTCTTTACAACAAAAATTAAAGAAAAAATATACGAAGATGATGGACCTGTTAATTGGCTTGGCTGCATTTAACTGTGTATGTATATCAAAATACACACATATATAAAATAAATATAAAAACATATATATATATATATATATATATATATATATATATATATATATAATCTTTTAATGAAATGCTTTATCCAGAGCCTGCACAAGATCCAAGTCCATGAATAATATTCACTCTTCCAAACAGGTAAGAGCAGAGGCATAGCCTGTGTTGAAAACAAAGCACGTTTTGAAATTTGGTTGCTTTTCCGTGGCTTTGTTCAAAAGTGTGAACATTAAGGATCCTCACTGTGTTGCCACTGTGGGATCTTTTCAATCAGCAGTGACTTTAATTATATTCCAATTAACCTTAATTAAGGCAGTTTTTGTGTAACATTGCATCCAGAGAGATCACTAAACAAACAGCTTGACAAACACTGTCATTTAAAACCTTTTCTAAATATGACACTTTCTTAATTGGGAAATAAAGTTGTAAAGATGCTATATTCAGGCATTATTTGAGAAGTTAGAGAGGGAGCTGAGGCCTCTTTTCCAGTCACGTTCCTTAAATGCATAGGTTGCATCAGGGCCGAATGGTGTGACATTGCTGCAGCTGGAGATATACTTCCGGTGGAGGACCACAGGAGTACAAGCCCTGTCCTTCAACTGTGCATTCACTCCAGGTGGGCAGCAAAATGCTATCCAATTACTGATGTTAGCTTCAGTTCTCAGAGAAATATTAAAAAATGAAAGACATTTCATGGAAATAATTTAAGAACTTACAATTGCTCTGTTTGGATCAAGTTGAAAGTCACCACATGCATTATAAAGTTAGCAGAGAATTCTGACAAATTTGACATTTTAAACCATATCTTTGGCATTTTCATGATACTGTATCTTATACTGAAAAAGGTGTTCTTTCATATACTCAAGTTATTATTTGGGTTATTCAGCACATCTTTTTTTATGTTGGGGCTATGTATTTATCATTATTTTATTTTTGGTCTTTGCTGATGGAATTTTTTTATTTTCATTGTATTTAAATCTACCTTAAATATTTTAAAATGAAATGTGTCTTATCAAAATATACAGCATATATACATATAGTGTTTAAATATACATATGTTGTACTATAAACTCACTTTAAGAACAGAATAATAGTTTAAACCTTCTTGTGTTTCCTCCCCACCATGGAAGCCTTCTTCCATACCAGATATGCTTTCTAAATGCAAAGTAATCATCTTCCTTACAGTGAAACTTCTGTCACCTCTGTGTGGCATGGCCTTAAAGTGCATGCAATTTGGGTTACATTTGGCATTTATACTTGTACGACCATATGTAATATTCTTTTACAACTTTAATTTAGGCCCATTAACACTGTGTCATGGATAGGGGAGGGTCTTAGGAAACCCCATCCCTCCCTGAGGATCTATTGGCAGCTAATGGTTGATGGGAGAGTCATTTTCTTCAGCAGTGTAGCCGCTGCAAAGTTGCTGAGCTCCAGTAAATAACCACCTACTCATGCTTGTAAGAACAACCTTGTTTAAAGTCAATGGGTCATGAAAAAAATGAAACAGTAACAGGAAATTATTAATATAGGAATGGGATTTATTGAGAAAAAGAAGAGTTTCAGGGTAAATAAGAAGGGAGGATGAGAGACAGTAAGTGTATGAAAATCACCAAAATGCACTTATGTACAAATTGGTTGAAAGACACCAAGGGGAAACTACAGCAAATCAATATGCAGTGTGGTGGAGCCCAGTCTCAAGGGATATATCTACAAAGGACTCCTGGACTTAAGGCTCAGGCAATGTTGTGGAAGAGGGAATAGAAAGAATATAAGGGCCAGAGGAACAGGGACTATACTATGAGCTCGTGTCTCCTACTTGCATCAGAAACTGCACTGGCAAAGTCTCACCAGCAAATCCACACCCATGAGATGAACAAGCAGGAAAACAACAAATATGTTAACCTACAAGAGGAAATGACCATGAGGCCTCAACCCTACACAAAGAACTATAGGTAATTGAGTAAATCTGGTTGCAGAAGAGGTGAAATTCCCCAGGGAAAAGCACACCAATGGGCTGTCCAGCCCCATAAACATAATACAAGTAACAGTATATGGACTCAACAGGATATTTTGATATATATGCATCCAATTACAATTAATGAAAAAATAAGTCATGAAATTGAAGGGGAGGGAGGAGGGGTATATGTATATGGGAAAGTTTGGAAGGGAGAAGGGGGAGTTGTAATTAAAATAAATCTGGGGCTGGAGAGATGGCTCAGAGGTTAAGAGCACTGACTGCTCTTCCAGAGGTCCTGAGTTCAATTCCCAGCAACCACATGGTGCCTCACAACCACTTGTAATGAGATCTGGTGCCCTCTTCTGGCCAGCAGTCATACATGCTGTATACATAATAATAAATAAATAAATACAAATAAATAAATAAATAAATAAATAAATAAATAAATAAATAAATCTGAAAAGAGTTTTCTGAAGAGAAAAAAGAGCATCAATGTCTTCATCTAAATATGTAAATATAACTCAACTTTCAGTAAACTGTTCAGTCTTAGGTTACTAAAATGTGATGATTTATTAAGCTGATGGAGTATAGAGGAGGCAGAGTACCTTCCAAGACTTCCAACTTTATGCATACACCTTGTCTCTACCTACTTAAGTCAACACTGACATAGGAGCCACTATAGAGACATACAGAATTCAAACATGTGAGTTGACTTCAAATTTGGAGATTATCATGCATGGCCAGATCTGTGTATCTCAGAAGGGAAAATAAGTCAGATAGAATCAAAACTGTCATGTGTTAAGGGTCTGCTAATGACCTCCAAAGAGGGAAGAGTGCTCCCCAGTTCACCTATTACTGTTATTCTGATAAATGGGCATAACATTAAATTGACTCCTAATGACTAAATATCAATATGAAAAGGGGAGTTGAGAATGAAGTCCCATCCTTAGCCAAGGAGCTATTGGCAATTGATAGCTGCTTTGAGATAGTATAAGAATTAGGCCCTGGTAAAGTGACCATACTGTGGTGGAAGGACATATATCCCAAAATATATGGGTAGCACAAATTTGAATTGATAGATTTTTTTTATTTTTGAAAAGATTTGTTGAATTTTTTTTGACTTTTAAAAATATATATTTATTTATCAATTTTTTTTTCATTTTACAAATCAACCCCAGTTCTCCCTTCCTCCCCTTCTCCTGCCTCCTCACCTCCCTCACACTCTACACAAATTTTGGTGGCTAGGGCAGGAGAAGTGGGGTCTGTGAGGAACTGGTGGGAAGAACGCTCTGTGAAGGAGGAATTGATAAAAACACAATATACAGAACTCTCAAAGAACTGATTTAAAAAATAGTCATCAAATAAATGAAGACTTCAGTCCCACAAGTGCAGGAAGCTGACTTCTTTCAACTAGAAATGAGTGTAAAAGAAACAAAAACATCCTGAAAAGCCCCTTGGCTTCAGCCTCATGGGGCCAAGAGCAGTGAGAATTCAGATGAGCTGAGCTCAGATTTCATACCTACAAAAACCATGTGAGTTAGTAAAGTGTGATCAGTGGTGTATTCTGTGAACACCTGTCAGGTAACAGAGACCCACTCCTGCTTAATTTTAGAATTGTAAAATCATTTTATGCTGCTCTGAATGTATTTTTCTCAGTGTGACCAGATGCACATATGAAAGAATTAAACTACACATTTATGAGCAGAATAGGCCTGTACAGTTAGTTACAAGCTGCACACATTCTTGAATAATGATTTTTTTTGCTAAAATAATTTCCATTTATCTTTTCCCCAGCCACGAGAATTTCCTTTGTTTTACAGCTATTCCATGTAACAAACTCTTGTCAAAATTTGATCTTGTCATAAATGGTTGTTAAAAATGTATCTATTTTTATCTGTTATGATGATCATGGAGCTCTTTTTTCTTTATCCATCTGTTTTGATAAATTATACCAAATAATTATCTTACATGCAAGCAGTGAGAACAATGTAATAAAGATGTATTTGTAGTATATTTGCTATTAGCTTTAAGACATACTTCTACATTTTTTTTTAGTCAGAGTCTCATTACTTAGCCTAGGTTGGCCTAGAATTGTAATGTAGACCATGCTGGCTTTGAACTCATGGAGTAGCACCTGCATCTACCTCCTTTAATCCCTCCCAGCGTTGGGACTAAAGATGTGAACCTTAACGGACTTTCATATGTTGAATCACCCTTGCATCCCTGGGATGAAGCCTACTTGATCATGGTGGATAATTGTTTTGATGTGTTCTTGGAGTCTGTTTGCCAGAATTTTATTGAGTATTTTTGCATCAGTGTTCATGAGGGAGATCGGTCTGTAGTTCTCTTTCTTTGTTGCATCTTTGTTTGGTTTAGGAATCAGGGTAATTGTAGCCTCATAGAAGGAGTTTGGTAATATACCTTCTGCTTCTATTGTGTGGAACAATTTAAAGAGTATTGGTATTAAGTCTTCTTTGAAGATCTGGTAGAATTCTGCAGTGAAACCATCAGGTCCAGGGCTTTTTTTTGGTTGGGAGACTTTTAATGACTGATTGTAGATGTAACCAGCTTGTTAAATAAGAAACACAGAACCGATTGCTGAGTTAAAAACCAGGAGGTCAGAGCAAGAGTGGAAAACCTTACCCTTCACTGCTTCTGCTGTTCTTCCTCCCAACCACAGACCTACTTCTGTGCATCCTGTCTATTTAAAGACTTTCTGTTCTGTTTTCTCATTGGTTGTAAACCCAGCCACATGACCTCCTCATCACTGCCTGTTTGTACAGACCTCCAGGTATTCTATGGTTGGTATTGAGATTAAAGGTGTGTGTCTGCCATGCTGGCTGTGTCCTTGAACACACAGAGATCCGCCTAGCTCTGCCTCCCAAGTGCTGGGATTAAAGGCGTGCCCCACTACTGCTCAGCTTCTGCTCTGGCTTGCTCTGACCTCAAGGCAACTTTATTGACATACAAATAAAATCACATTTCAATACAAATAAAATATCACTATAACTGATTCTATTTCCTTAGGGGTTACTGGACTATTTAAATGGTTTATCTGGTCTTGATTTAACTTAGGTATGTGATACCTATCCAGAAAATTATCCATTTCTTTTAGATTTTCCAGTTTTGTGGAGTAGAGGTTTTTGAAGTATGACCTGATGATTCTCTGGATTTCCTCATTGTCTGTTATATTGTTCTCTTTATTTCTATTTTATTGATTTCAGCTCTCAATTTGATAATTTCCTGGCATCTGTTCCTCCTGGAAGACTTTGCTTCTTCCTGTTCAAGGGCTTTCAGGTGTGCTGTCAAGTCACTAGAGTGAGATTTCTCCAGCTTCTTTATGTGGGCATTCAGTGCTATGAATTTCCCTCTTAGCACTGCTTTCATAGTATCCCATAAGTTTGGGTATGTGGTGTATTCATTTTCATTGATCTCTAGGAAGTCTTTAATTTCTTTCTTTATTTCTTCCTTAACCCATTGGTGATTCAGTTGAGCATTATTCAGTTTCCATGAGATTGTAGGATTTCTGTAGCCAGACTCAGAAGGACAAACATGGTATGTACTCACTCATAGGAGGATACTAGATGTAAAACAAAGATGACTAGACTACTACACAACTCCAGGGAGGCTACCTAGAAAACGGGACCCTAGGAAAGACACAGGGATCACCCAATGACAGAGAAATGGATGAGATCTACATGAACAACCTGGACAACAGTGGGAGTAATGAAGGGCAAGATTTGAGGGATAGAAAGCTTAGGGTAGCAGGAGATCCCAGCTGGATCAAGCACAGAAAGGGAGAACAAGGAATAACAGACTATGATAAATAAAAACCACATGAGAACAGGAATAGGCAGAGTGCTCGAGAGGTCCCCAGAAATCCAAAATGATATATCCTCTGTAGACTGCTGGCAATGGTTGAGAGAAAGCCTGATCTGACCTAGTCTGGTGATCAGATGACTAAACACCCTAACAGTCGTCTTGGAATTCTCATCCAATAACTGACAGAAGTGGATGCAGAGATCCTCAGCCAGGCCCCAGGTGGAGCTCCAGGTGTCCAACTGTCGAGAAAGAGGAGGGGCTGCAAGAGCGTGAATTGTAGAATCCAAGATAGCAAAAAGCACAGGGACAAATAGCCAAACGAATGAAAGCACATGAATTATGAACCAACAGCTGAGGAGCCCCCAGCTAGATCAGGCCCTCTGGATAAGTGAGATAATTGAATAGCTTGATCTGTTTGGGAGGCACCCACTCTGTGGGACCAGGACCTGTCCTTAGTGCATGAGCTGGCTGTTTGGAACCTTGGGCTTATACAGGGACACTTTGCTCAGTCTGGAAGGAGGTGACAGGACCTGCCTGTACTGAATCTACCAGGTTTAAATGAATCCCCAGGGGTGTGTTGGTCCTGGAGGACATGGGAACAGAGGGGAGGGGTTGGGGGGAAGGTGGGGGTGGGGGCGGGAGGACAGGGGAACCCATGGTTGATGTATAAAATTAAAACACATAATAATAAAAAAAAGAAAAAAAAAGGTGTGAACCACCACAAAGTACTAATTCATGAGTTTCTATTTTCTCCTTCTAGACTCTAAATTTTTTTCTAAGTTTAGAATTATCTATGCCTTGAACATTTATTAGATTTTATTTTTGGTAATGTTTTTATTCTTTGAATTTTTCATACATCTATAAAATGTTTATTTATCACATCTGTCCATCATTACCTACCTCGTACCTCCTCCAGGGTTGTTTACCCATATCTGCCCATCAAGTTTGAGACCTGGAAAACCTGGGTTTCAACCCACAGAAAAATGAAACTAAACATGTATGTATTTATTTTTTTTTTTAACCTACACAAAACTCAACTCCAAGTAAATCAAGGACCTAACATAAGACGTGGAACTCTGAACCTGCTAGATGATAAAGTAGGGAGTGTGTCCCTACTTTAGGAAACTTCTGAATAGGATTGCTGCGGTGCAGAACTAAGATAAACAGTTGACAAATGGCATCTCATGAAATTAAAAAGCTTCCTTCAGTAAAAGAAACTGTCAATAGAGAGAAGATACAGCCTGCAGACTGGGTAAAAATATTTACCAGCTACACATCTATATATCTAGAATATACAAAGAACTTATAAAATTCTACAGCAAGAAAATTAACAACCTAATTAAAATTGACTATGAAAACTGAACACAAAGTTCCCAAAATAAGAATCACAAATGACTATTAAACACTGTAGAAAGTGTTCAATATCCTGAACATTTAAGAAAATGAAGATTCAAACACTTTAAGATTCCCTCTCACCCCAGTCAGAATGACCTAGCTCAGGAAAACAAATGACGGCAAATGCTGCGTGGTGGACCTGGAAAAGAGAACACTTACACACTTTTGGTCAAAGTGTTAGGTAGCACAGCCACTGTGGAAATCACACTGGAAGTGCCTCAAAAACCAAAAGTAAAACTTTGTAACTTCCTCTTAAATGAAAGTAGCTGAAAATTTCATTATGGAAGCAATTGCATCCCTGGAAGAATTGCTTCAGTGTCAATGTCACTTTTTTCTAAGGCAGGGAAGTGTTTCTCTATAACCATCTATGTGATTTTAGCCCCTGAGCATTGACAAAGGAAAGTTTGGCACAGCTTGGTTATCTACTAAACAAAATACTAGGTAGAAGTAGTGATGGACCTGTGGTACATTTGTTTCATTTTTAACAATTCATCAAAGCTACTTCCTCCCTTCTGTTGTTTTAATTTAAATTATTTCTGACTTGATTTTTTAAAATTGTTTTTCCTTAAAAGGGAGTCTTAGCTCTTTAATTCCCAGCCTTTATTCTTCTTTGGCATAAGCATTTGATACCATTACTTTCTAAGAAATTGTGTCTTACGTATTTCAGTGAGTAGCAGTTTTATCACGGCTTGCTGTTTATAAATTGTTAAATGCAAAAGCAGTTTTTCTTTTCTTTTCGTAGTCTACACAAATATGCGAGTCTTTAGCATGAGATCATCTCATGTTTTATACTTACATTTATTTTTCTGAGTCCAGTGAGCACCCTGAATTTGAAAACACACCCCTCATCTCCAAATATTACACTATGAAGGTATTAATCTTGTTTTGACCATCCTATGCCACTTTTCCACTATCAGAATCCTTTGATTTAAAAATCTTTGTTCTTTCTCTATGAACATAAGAATGGTATTTATTTTATTCCTAAGCACTTAAGGGTTAAAACATAGTGCCTTCTGTACAAAAGGGAAAAACCATTGCTGGGGATGACAACAGATTCACTGTCCTTTTGCTAAGTCTGCTTGACAAGGACTTAAACTCTGTAAAAACTTCAAAAGCTGAACAGTCTCAAATGCCTTTTAAATCCTTTATCTTTCCTTTACAATCCTGCCATGTGTGGGTATTCATTATATGCAACTTGCAATCAAATTTCTGCTGTTCAAGCAGAAAATTGTCTTTCATCAGTTTTAAAGACTTAACATATTTCCTGATCCTCTACACGCAGGTTACAGTTAACAGACACATAGGAGGCTGCAGTAATTTCTCTTGATACCTAAGCTTAGGCAAATCATAAAACATTATTGTAGACTATAAAAGGGGAAATTATTGCTAAGATGCATGGTTTGCAGAGCTCTGTCTCCTATTTCTGAGGAGAATCTAGAACTATACTTGGAAACTATTGCTGTTAGAACTTGAAAGTGACTTTAAATCCTGTGGGTGAACTCTTGAGAGAGAACATACTGGGCCAGATTCACCCATCCTTTAATAAGTGATAGCTGTACCATAAAGACAAACAGTATTAAGGTGACTTTGGATGCCATTTGCTCTATGTTGGCTCAGACATTCCTATAGGGGAGGAAGCAGCTGTCTCATAAAAGAGTGCAGGAGTCCTGACTCAAAAACTTGCAATTTTCTGCCAGAATTTGGAGAGAAAGAAAATCAAAATGAAGTCAATTACAGAGGATACAATGTAATTTTAGAGCCACAATGGAACTATGGAGATGTGAATAATCAGGATTTCTATAAAATAAGTGAGAGAGAAGAAAATCATCAACTCATAAGCAGTTGATATGAAATCAGACAAATATTAGAACAGCCAAAGATACATGCTTTACTTTACAAATGAGATTAGATATAAGAATTAAATACACAAAATAATTATCTTGAATGTAAAAAAAAAACAAAACCTACCAACCCTGAGAATGCCGTCCTCAGTGTGGAAAGCTCCTTCTCTCTTCTCACATAATTCACTTCGTTTGGTGCTCTTCAGAAGCAAATCAAAGACAATTTTTTATTGAACTCATCATACTGCCATGTTATTGTCTCATTTATTGAAATAAGCTTTTTCTCTCATTAAACCTTTCAGAGTTTGTACTCACAAAGATGATTATCTTAACAAGCTTTGCCTAGGTTGAAATTGGGACCTTCTGGTTTAGTGAGAGACCATGTTTCAAAATAGGTACCAGCACCCATACCTTCTGTGCATGCCTCACATGCACATCCATCACTTACATACAATGTAAAACACACTGAAGTGTCAACAGAGATTCAATCTTGGACTTCCTGTGAGTATCAAACTAAGAAAGCACTCATGGTCCTTATGTAAGACAGCATAGTATTTGTATAGAATCTATGCAGTCCTTCCATAGACTTTAAATAATCTATATGCTATTTGGATGGATGTATCCCTCTACAGACTTGCATATAAAAGCTGTGTTTTTCTGCCAAAAGGATAAAAAAAATCCCACATTTTACCCATTTTTCTTCACTTCAATTTTAGAAAGAAAACTATTTCCACCAAAGAATCGCATCCTGAACATAGACTATTATCCCCAACTTCCTTTAAATGAGGGCAATTGCATCTCCTGACTTTTGGGATTTGACCTCTACACCAGGACTGTACTTTTGGTAATTAAGAACTTCACTGAATTTTAGGACCCAAGTGGAGTGTGACTGTACTGTAAATGTCATATATTATTACCATTGGAGGTGATTGTCTATTTCAGCCAGTACAGAATAAGCCAGGCAAAGTCCCACAGCACAAGTTGAATCTACTACCAGTATTTCATTAACTGGTGCAGTGACATCCAATGGTAATTCCAGTGTTGACTGTGGGAAATGAGAATTGGTTTGGCCCACCCACAGGAGACACACATGTGAACACAGATGATGGCTGTTTTTCTTTCTTTTTCTTTTTTTTTTTTCATATATACATTTTTTGGTGCTGGCCTCTAAAAGTGGTTCTCTCCTGCCTTCTTACATTTCTTATGGCTCCCTTTGGTCAAACCTTTCATTCAAGCTGCTCTAGACCTACTCCTTATTCTACATCTCAGCCATCAATCCAGGCAACATTCTTCTAACTTGACTTGTCCTGGAGCAGTCATCTAAGTTTTATTGTGATGTATTCAGTGATTACAATCCCCACTGTTTTAAATAATTCATTGTCTGCTTATGCTTTACCCCTGAAAATTATACGTAGAATATTTAAAAAGTATGAAAAGGGGGACATAACAACAGACAATGAAGAAATCTAGAGAATCATCAGGTCATACTTCAAAAACCTCTACTCCACAAAACTGGAAAATCTAAAAGAAATGGATAATTTTCTGGATAGGTACTACATACCTAAGTTAAATCAAGACCAGATAAACCATTTAAATAGTCCAATAACCCCTAAGGAAATAGAATCAGTCATTAAAAGTCTCCCAACCAAAAAAAAAAAAAAAAAATCCCAGGACCAGATGGTTTCACTGCAGAATTCTACCAGATCTTCAAAGAAGAATTAATACCAATACTCTTTAAATTGTTCCACACAATAGAAGCAGAAGGTATATTACCAAACTCCTTCTACGAGGCTACAATTACCCTGATTCCTAAACCAAACAAAGATGCAACAAAGAAAGAGAACTACAGACCGATCTCCCTCATGAACATTGATGCAAACATACTCAATAAAATTCTGGCAAACAGACTCCAAGAACACATCAAAACAATTATCCACCATGATCAAGTAGGCTTCATCCCAGGGAAGCAAGGGTGGTTCAACATATGAAAGTCCATCAATGTAATACATCATATAAACAAACTCAAAGAAAAAAAACACATGATCATCTCACTAGATGCAGAAAAGGCATTTGACAAAATCCAACACCCCTTCATGATAAAGGTCTTGGAGTGATCAGGAATACAGGGAACATACCTAAACATAATAAAGGCAATCTATAGCAAGCCAACAGCCAATATCAAATTAAATGGAGAGAAACTCAAAGCAATACTACTAAATACAAGAACAAGGCATCGCTGTCCCCTCTACCCATGCTTATTCAATATAGTACTTGAAATCCTAGCCAGAGCTATAAGACAACATAAAGAGATTAAGGGGATACAAATTGGAAAGGAAGAAGTCAAGCTTTCCCTATTTGCAGATGACATGATCGTATACATAAGTGACTCCAAATATTCAACCAAGGAACTGAAACAGTTTATAAACACCTTCAGAAACATAGCAAGATACAAGATCAACTCAAAAAAATCAGTAGCCCTCCTATATACAATAGACAAACAGGCTGAGAAGGAAATCAGAGATACATCACCCTTTATAATAGCCACAAATGATATAAAATACCTTGTGGTTACTCTAACTAAGCATGTGAAGGACCTATATGACAAGAACTTTAAGTCCCTGAAAAAAGAAATTGAAAAAGATGTCAGAAAATGGAAAGACCTCCAATGCTCATGGATAGGCAGGATTAACATAGTAAAAATGGCGATCTTACCAAAAGCAATCTACAGATTCAACTCAATCCCCATCAAATTACCAACACAATTCTTCACAGATCTGGAAAGAATAATACTCAGCTTCATATGGAAAAACAAAAAACCCAGGATAGCTAAAAGAATCCTGTATAATAAAGCAACCTCTGGAAGCATCACAATCCCCAACCTCAAGCTCTACTATAGAGCTGCTGTAATAAAATCAGCTTGGTACTGGCATAAAAACGGACATGTGGACCAATGGAATCGAATTGTAGACCCTGACATTAACCTGAACACCTATGAACATATAATTTTTGACAAAGAAGCCAAAACTATACAATGGAAAAAAGAAAGCATCTTCAACGAATAGTGCTGGGATAACTGGATGTCAATGTGTAGAAGGCTGCAAATAGATCCGTATCTGTCACCATGCACAAAACTTAAGTCCAAGTGGATCAAAGACCTCAACATAAATCCAGTTACTCTGAACCTGATAGAAGAGAAAGTAGGAAGTAGTCTTGAGCGCATTGGCACCAGAGATCTCTTTCTAAATATAACACCAGTAGCACAGACACTGAGAGAAACAATCAATCAATGGGACCTGTTGAAACTGAGAAGCTTTTGTAGAGCAAAGGACATGGTCAACAAAACAAAGTGACAGCCTACAGAATGGGAAAAGGTCTTCACCAACCCCACATCTGACAGAGGGCTGATATCCAGAATATATAAAGAACTCAAGAAATTAGACATCAAAATGCCCAACAGTCCAATTAAGAAATGGGCTATAGAACTAAACAGAGAATTCTCCACAGAGGAAGGTCAAATGGCTGAAAGACATTTAAGGAATTGCTTAACATCCCTAATTATCTGGGAAATGCAAATCAAAAGGACTCTGAGATACCACCTTATACCTGTCAGAGTGGCTAAGATCAAAAACACAGAAGACAGCTTATGCTGGAGAGGATGTGGAGCAAGGGGGACTCTCCTCCACTTCTGGTGGGAATGCAAGCTTGTACAGCCACTTTGGAAATCAATATGGCACTTCCTTAGAAAATAGGGAATCCATCTCCCCCAAGACCCAGCTATAGCACTCTTGGGCATATACCCAAGGAATGCTCAATCATACCACAAGGACATTTGCTCAGCTATGTTCATATCAGCATTGTTTGTAATAGCCAGAACCTGGAAACAACCTATGCCCTTCAACTGAAAAATGTATAAAGAAAATGTGGTACATATACACAATGGAATACTACTCAGCAGAGAAAAACAATGACGTCATGAGGTTTGCAGGCAAATGAATGGATCTAGAAAAAAATCATCCTGTGTGAGGTAACCCATACTAAGAAAGACAAACATGGTATGTACTCACTCATAGGAGGATACTAGATGTAAAACAAAGATGACTAGACTGCTACACAACTCCAGGGAGGCTACCTAGAAAACAGGACCCTAGGAAAGATACAGGGATCACCCAATGACAGAGAAATGGATGAGATCTACATGAGCAACCTGGATGACAGTGGGAGTAATGAAGGGCAAGGTTTAAGGGAAAGAAAGCTTAGGGGATCAGGAGATCCCAGCTGGATCAAGAACAGAAAGGGAGAACAAGGAATAACAGACCATGATAAATGAAGACCACATGAGAACAGGAATAGGCAGAGTGCTGGAGAGGTTCCCTGAAATCCACAATGATACATCCTCTGTAGACTGCTGGCTATGGTGGAGAGATAGCCTGATCTGACCTAGCCTGGTGATCAGATGCCCAAACACCCCAACAGTCAATCTGGAACTCCCATGCAATAATTGATGGAAGTGGATGCAGAGATCCTCAGCCAGGCCCCAGGTGGAGCTCCAGGTGTCCAATTGTTGAGAAAGAGGAGGGACTGTAAGAGCATGAATTGTTGAGCCCAAGATGGAAAAAGCACAGGAACAAATAGCCAAACTAATGGAAGCACATGAGTTATGAACCAAAGGCTGTGGAGCCCCCAGCTGGAGCAGGTCCTCTGGATAAGTGAGACAGTTGAATAGCTTGAACTGTTTGTGAGGCATCCAGGCTTTGGGACCAGGACCTGTCCTTAGTGCATGAGCTGGCTGTTTGGAACCTTGGGATTACACAGGGACACTTTGCTCAGCCTGGAAGGAGGGGACTGGACCTGCCTGTACTGAATCCACCAGGTTTAAATGAATCCCCAGGGGAGTCTTGGCCCTGGAGGAGATGGGAATGGAGGGGAGGGGCTGGGAGGAAGGTGGGTGTGGGTGTGGGAGGGGGGAGGACAGGGGAACCCATGGCTGATGTGTAAAATTAAAACACAAATATAATAATAAAAAAATGGAAAAAATATTTAAAAAGAAAAATAGACCAAATGAAGTAAATATATCAAAAATCACAGTACTGAAAGTGAATTAAATTAATAATCATTGTTTAAGTTGTTATTTAAATCACTTAGTTCTTCTTGTTGCTGTTTTTTAATTCACTTGTTTGTAAGAGTTTTGTTAAAATCTCTAGTATTTTCATACTTCCTAGTCATCCTTTTATTTCTTCAGGCTCTTATTAGATATATATCTGTGTTCTTGACTGTTTACAACTTCATGACTGAAATAATATCCCTTGTCATGCACATTTTACCATCACATAGTGTCTATTTTTATTCTAGTAATGCTTAATATTATTTAAATTACTTACTTAAATATTATTTTGCTAGGTATCAGTTTTAACTTAGTATTTATCTGGTTTTTCATGTCTACTTTAAACTGTTTATGTGATGATGTGGTGGGCTTTTTGTTTGTTTGTTTGATTGATTTTGGTGCTATTTTTACTATATGGAAAAAGCCCATTTAAATCTCTTTTTTTTTTTTAGGTTTTTAAATTTTGAGAGTATAATGTAATTACATTTCTCCCTTGCCTTTCCTGCCTCCAAATCCTCCCACATACCCATCCTTTCTCTCTTTCAAATTCACATCATCTTTTTTCATTAATTCTTATATATAGATATACTGTCTACATGTGTATATGTATATGAATATACATATATTCCTAAATTAACCTGTTCTGTCTGTACAATATTATTGTATATATGCTTGCATGTTTATAGGGATGACCATTTTTTGATGGATAAACAATTGGTGTCATAATCTTTTCTGGGAAAGATCTCAATATTCTTTAATTGCCTATAGTTATTTGTGTAGGGTTGAGGTCTTTTGGGCTTTTCCCCATCAACTTTGGCAGACTCATTGGTGTTGTCCTTGTTCAGCTCATGTTTGGCCAGTCATGTTGGTGAGATGTTATGAATATAGATTCTGAAGTTTTTAGGAGTCAGTCTCACAACAAACATGCTGAGCTGCTGGTTCCTACAGTCTTTCTGTCCACTCTTTGACAGTGTTCCCTGAGCCTTAGATGAGGGAGTGCTTTGGAGATATATCCTTTGGGACTGGGTTCTAGTCTGCATATTGGTTGGTTATGGTTTCCTGTATTTTAATAGACAAGAGAGACCATTTACATCTTCTGAGTCTGGTGGGATTTGTGTCTGATACCTTGTTTTTGTTTTTAAATGACAGTTTTTTATTGCTGTTATTCTTTCTCTGTTTACAGTTATTTGGTAAAGATTTCTTATCTATTTTTGGGGGAAATGACCTTGTAATTAAGCCTGTTGTCTGCCTGTTTGTTTTTGGCCTCCCTAGGTGAGTCCACTTAATCTGGAGCTAGGTTTTCTCAGCAGCTATCAGGTTGAGAACACGGAGCCTCTATGTTCAGTTCAGCAGCCCAGTGGCTGCAATTTCAGAACATTCACAAGTGTCCATTTGTCGACATATCCCCTTTCTAAAGTTTCTACCCACCCAGAGTCCTATCTCCAAGAAGAAAAAGACAGACTAATTTCCTTTACATGTACAGGTAGCCCCTAGAATGCCCTGTGGATGATTCTGTCCTCTTCTCCTGAAGTGACCAAAACTTTGAAGCTACTGCCTACTCTACTCTCCAAGAAAAGAGCAAGTCTCACCCTCTAGTCTGCCGCTGTGTTTTTCTATATTGTTTCTCATTTGTAGAAATGATTGTCTTTTGATTCCAAACACATCATTTAATTTTTTTTCTTGCTCACTCTGTGGTTAAAGCAGATGCCATATTGACCTTAAGATGCTCTGATGTCTTTCTAATTCTACGATGGTGGTTTATTCACTGCTCTCCCTCTCTCACAAGCCATTCCTTTTGACTCTCAAAAGGCTGTTTGGGAAGTCAGAAAGCTGGGGATTGGCTGTTCCTTCTTTTCATTTTCTCTCTAACGATCTGCTTATCCCAAGGCAATGTACATGCCTCTAACTGAGAAGGTAAGAGGTCACAACACAAAGGAAATGATAAAAAGTAAATGTTCAAAAATTACTATTTTGAGATGCTTTCTGTATATGTCCCTAATGAGGACTATACCTAAAAGCCTCGGTTGAGGCATTCTATGTGCATGAAACCAAGCATAGTCTAACCTAGAAATAACTACTGATGAATTTAATATCCATTATTGACTTCTTTCAGTATCTTCTATTCTCCTTGCTCTTTGAGTCCAGAAACTTGAGAAATATAAAAAGAAAAAATTAAGAATACTTTAATCCCTGCTGCTTCCATGGAGAAAGAAACAAGGAGAAAGAAAGTCTGACATGAAGAAGGAAGAGAGGACAGAAGCAATCAGCTCCATGGGGACTTTGAGCTCAGGGAGATTAAAGAGATGATACCTACACAATAGGATAGAAGACCTCCAACTAGCTGAGAATTCATGGCTGTGGACAAAGTTGTCCTGACAACCTAAAATACAGACCTAGAGAACTGGGTGAGTAGTTCATGGCCTATTGAAAGTCTGGATACAATCCCAGCCAGCAGCAGCACTTTGCAGATCTTTATCGATGTCTAAGCAATCATCTACTACAGGATGTGCTTGTCTGTTGGCAAGCATTCAAAGGTCCAGAAATCAAGAAATAGAAATGGAATCAACACAGCTCACTATTACGACTTACATTACACTAGCAAAAGCATTCTTCCTTATGCCTTGGGCTTTATTCTACCCTGATCTGGAAATTTTCTTTCAAAAGAGAGAAATTCTTCTACCAGGAGACCTAACTTGATTCCACTGAAGCAGATGTCAGAACTGGCCACTTTGGATTCCACCTATCTCTGAGTCAACATAAAGGAGAGGATGATTGTGCTGATTAGGTGATTGGCTTTGATTATCATGGGGAGTTTGGCTTACTGAAACACAGGGGAAGTGAGAAACAGTATTTCTCATGCATAGTCAGGAGAGCTCTTAGGGCTCTTACAGCTGAGATTAAATCAGAGGAAAAATGTAACAGCACAGTCATTTCAAGACTACTAATTGCTATCATCTTCAGGAATCAACATTTGAGTCAGCCCCCCACCCCCACCCCGGCCCCAGAAAAAAGATTATGACTAGGTAAGCAGCTTGCTGAGGGCAAAGGACCATGACTACTAGGTGAGATGCCTATTGAAGGCAAAAAAAAATATGGTAAATAGAAAAGAGTACATAGAAATTCTAGCTATGTGACTGAAACCACTTAATTCAGTGGTTCTTCACCAATGGGTGTGACTTCTTTGACAAATCTCTAGCTCCCAAATATTTGCATTGTAATTCATAACAGCACCAAAATTACAGTGATAAAGTAGCAATGAAAATAATGTTACAGTTGGGGTCAACACAACATGAGGAACTGTATTAAAGGGTCGCAGCATTGGGAAGGTTAAGAAGCACTGATAAGTCTTATCAAATGTAGAAAGTAAGATCTTAGTAGTTATTTTGTTACATGTTTCTTTATGTATGTGTGTACAGTGCAAATATTTTTTTGTGTGTGCATGAATATATTTGTGTGCCAGAGGCCAATATCAGGTGTCTTCCTCAATAATTTTCTACCATATTTTTTGAGATAGAGTCTCTCACTGAACCTGCGGCTCATTGATTTGTTTATACTCCTGCCCCCAAACCTTTAAGATCCTCATGTCTTCACCTCTCCTACTAGGATTGGAGGTATGCTACTGTGTGGGTGCTAGAGATCCATTATCAGATCTTTATCCTTGCACAGCAAGCATTGTACTGACTGAGCCACATCTCCGGAAGAGCAAGAATCTATTCATCCTCTTTGCTCTCTTGTCATAGGACATAGGATGCACTATGATTAGCCCTAAGATTCTGTATTTAAGTTTCCATATATTGAGATGCAACAGTGTATATCACCCATGGACTTTTGGTACCCTGTGTGGAGAAACTGAGCAGTTACCACTGCATGTAAGATAATTGTAGTTTGTGAGAACTGTAACTTTGTTATTGTCTTTCTCTGGATATTACATAGATTTAAAGACATATGTGCAGCTACCAGGCTGGCAAGAAAGGGACTATAAAAATAGCTTTATATGTTAACTTATCTTGTCTCTGGTTGCCAGTTATTCAATTAGTCACTAATCTGAGTGTATCTGACTAGTACAGGTGGGCAAAGGAGAAAGAAAACCCAACAGTATAACTTTTCTTGTTCTCTTTAATAAAACCATTAATTTTCCCAAAGTGGGACAATGGGTTAACAGGTAGTCACAGTGCTTTGTGTTTAATCTTCACCATGCCATGTATGGATGAGTAACAAGAATACAGTAAGCACAGAATTAACTTGAAGCCCTTTGAGTACCAAAGTTATGATTATCCTTAAAGATACAGTTCCAGATACCATCATCCAGAATGTTGAAATCTCAATGGTCCAAAATTCCTAAAGTCCCTAAATATCACAATCTCAAATGATTAAATTGCACAATTGTAGTTGGACTTTCTTAGACCACCAGTCTACAAATAATGACTTGGACTTATTATTGATTATGAAAGCTTAACATTAACTTAGGCTTGTCCCACTAGCTGTTATAACTTAATTAACCTGCTTTTATTAATCTACACTCCATCATGTGGCTTGGTTACCTCTCCTTAATACTGTATCGCCTACTTGTTCTATGTCTTACTGGTGTCTCCCCACCTCTCTTCCTCCCAGACTTCTTTTCTCCCCAGAAATCCCATCTACTCCCTCCTGCTTAGCTGTGCCTGCAGCACCATGGAGCCAGAAACTTCTCAGACCTGGGGTGGATAGACCAACTCCAGACCCGGGTCCACAAGCATGAGGCTCCACTGTCACTGACCGGAAGTGGGTGGAGTCAACTGCCAGGTCATGTGCTAAGCTAGTCAAGTGGTAGAGAGCCTAGCAGGCTAAGGTTTGGCTCACCCAGTCAGAGAATGCTGCAGGCACTTGGTAAAGCCAGATCCAGACACAGAAAACCGCAAAAAAAGTATAGTATGCTTAAAAAGGTGATTGGATGCTGAAGAAAGGGAAAAATGAGTATAGACAGTCATAAAAATAGTTTAAGTAAATAAAATAGTTTATTGTATGTAGTTTTAATATGTTAGAATTAAAACCTTTCCTTTTTGATTAGATAAAAAGGAAATGTTGTAGGAAATGTGTATACTGTGTGAAGATGTATTGCTGGGATTAGTTTAATAAGGAGCTGAATGGCCAATAGCTGGCCAGAAGAGAATAGGTAGGACTTCCAGGAAGAGAAAGGACTCTGGGAAGAAGAGAGACAGAGACATAGAACAAGTCAGACATATAGTACAGAGGAGGGGTAACAGAGCCATTTGGAAAATTAGAAATTAAAAAATATGAACTCTTGTAATTCAAGTTATAAGAGCTAGTTGGTAAGAAGCCTAAGCTGAGGTTGAAATTTCATAATTAATATTAAGTCTCTGTGTCATTATTGGGGAGCCCGAGGCCTCCCAAAGAAAAGTATGACTGTATTGGGGAAAACTTGCACACTTAATGTTAAACTAATGAAAGCCAAAATCCCAGGCACTGCAGGTCCCATTGGGGTTTCAGGGAGGCTCCATGTGAACAGTAGAAAGCCAAATTCTGGGGAAAGGACTGATGTGAGTTTGACCAACTGTAACAGTTGCCAATGTCTTCACTTGTATGTTATCCTCCCCACTTTTACATAGAGCACTAGGACTTTATTACTCTGAGAATAAAAGAATTTCAAGATCTCATAACCTTTAATCAAAAGATATTAAAAATACAGAATTTCCCATGCTGTTATAAAGTACCTTAAATGAGGAATTATTCTTGGTTAGAAATATGACTATTGAAAAAGACAGATTCCATAAATTTACCATTAAATCTGACACAAAAATTAATTTATGCATCACTTTGGCTAATGGATGACACTTTGACACTTTCACAAATTTCCCCACTGTTTTAAACTGATCCATAAATTCATGCCTGCAGTGATTAGTTTTATTTATTATCTTGACACAATCTAGAATCACCCCAGTAGAGATTATCAATACGGGATTAGCCTAGAGGCATGTCTGTGGTGATGGTGGTAGGATGGTTGTCTTACTTAGGTTAATTGAGGCAGAAACACTTGACTATTGTAAGTGGCACCATTCACTAGACAGGTAGGTTAACCTGGTGATCCTAAACCATGTGAGTGGGGAAATTAAGCTAAATGCAAATATGTATGCATTCATTCTTGCTCTGCTCTTGAACATAGATGTGACTAGCTGCTTCAAGTTCCTGTGGCCTTGACTTCTCTGCTGTGATACGTTACCAGGCTCTGAGAGATAAAATAAACTCTCTATTAGTAGCTTTTATCAGGTTATTTTTATCACAGCAACAGGAAGTAAAACTAAGACAATTCCATTAGACCTGAATATTCTAGAACACATTTTTTTTTGTTTTAGTGGCTAAAAAATGCAATGTCCTCTAAAAATATATATGGAGTTTGCAGAACAAATGTATTTTAATTAAATCTGCAGGTCATAACAATAGATTCTGAGTTAGATGCAATTAGGTCTCTGAAATGGAATTTCAAAGTATTGTCAATGAAGTTTGGTTTTTCTGTTCATTTACCAGAAAATTTAAACTGAATGTGTTGGCCACACAACATAGGAAGCACAAAAACATAAGTTTTAAAATGTTATTTGCCTCCATCATTCTTTTCCTCTGATGAAATTCCAGGAGCTCTTAATAGATTAAAGCCACAGAAAAATATGCCTAGTAGCATTAGAAGACACTTATGTAACAGTATAGGTGATTGGATGTTAGTACTGTTTCCACCAAATCTGTTCTTTGTGCATGAGTGCACATGGAATGGACTTCTGTGTAGCCCAACAATCCTGAAGCAGGCACAGAAGGTGGGAAGACTTAATAGGTGATACGTGGAAAGAAAATGAGTATGAATAAATTTGCCAAAGAAGAGATATGCATTAAAGAAAAGCAGCTAGCCACTGGTATGCAAGACTTCAAAATATAGATGTTCATGAAAGTCAGTGAATCTTCTGAGAACCACTGTACAATGCACCATAAGGTCTATGATCTGAGGGCCATAAACTTTTCATGCATTTCTGGCCTCTGTGGCTACCAGGCATGCATGTATTGCACATATTTACATGAAAGCAAAACATTCATACATTTCAAATAAAATATATACATTTTTAAGACTTAACATAGGTAGTTTCTTCAATTTTTGTTAATATTTTTTTACCTCTGTATTTGAGCTTCTTCTACAGGTTATATAAAAGAAAACCAGGACTGAAGTAACAATCCTAATATCTTGTCATTCCATGGTTCTATTAAAAAACAAACAAAAGCCGGGTGGTGGTGGCGCATGCCTTTAATCCCAGCACTGGGGAGGCAGAGCCAGGTGGATCTCTGTGAGTTCTAGGCCAGCATGGTCTACAGAGTCAGTTCCAGGAAAGGCACAAAGCTACACAGAGAAACCCTGTCTCAGGAAAAAAAATAACAACAAAAATATTCTTCATTTAAATTCTTTGCAAACATTTCTAAGTCTAATTTTAGATACTGTAACTGAAACTAGTACAAGAAGTTAAAAATTGAGTTTAGTATTTACCGTTTCTAATGGCTTCAAATGCGAGCTGCCTGAAGACAACATTTGACCTTTTGTAAAATAGTTATCCAATAGCTATGATTTGATTTAAGAAAACAGTACACACTAAACCAGTATTGAATTTTAAATTCCATGAAGGCAATAATTATATCTTTTTCCCCTGCTGTATCTCTAGGACTCAAGATTATCCTTACATGTAAAAAGAGAGTGGATGATAGTTGAGTGGAATAATCAGTACATTAATTTCAGGGCCTTTTGTAGACATTGAGAAAATAACTTTCATAGCCTATATACATCTGCTCTTTCAACCTTTTATGTTTATGTTCCTCCTTGGATGGCAGAAGTTCTTAAGTAAATGCTCTGGCCCACAGCTACCTTCTCATTACTGCCCAGGTTCCTGTTCTGTCCTGGGTATGTGTCCTAGAAGCTGCCAACACTCGCTGCTCTGTAGGACATGAAGGATCAAGATCCCTTTGATTCTTTGTATTGCTTTCTTTTTGATCTGCAGTTCATCCAGATATTCAGATTTATCAGTTTTCCTTTACCTAGGGGATGTGGAACTTACTTTTTGAGACAGTATGGTCAGAATTACCACCCTGTCAAAGGAGAAGAACCTATAACAAAAATTTCCTCTATGATGACAAAGTTACAAAATGAAGTTCTTTAATTTCTGTTATTGTTGGTTTGGCTTACTGTTTTTGTTTTTGAGACAGGACCTGCTGTATAACCCTGGCTAGCCTGGAATTCACTGTTGCCTGTCTTTGCCTCCTGAGTGTTGGGATTCAAGGCCTGAACTACCACACCCAGCTAAAATTTAAAAATGTTTAAGGCTCACTTTCATTGACTGTGATGTTAAGTTTTAGTGAAGAATATGGCCAAGGTATAAAACAGCCATTTTAAATTCCATACCTAGATAGGATTTCTGATTCTTTTCTCAGAGATCCTTAGTGAATTCTGCCCTCAATCTGCTCACAGGCTGATCTCGGAGTCAGCAGAAGAACTGAGCCTCAGTCAGTATACAGCATTCATGTTATGTTCCCCAGGGCTTCTGATGTCAACCCACTTATTCTGGCAATGTGGGACTTTGAATTCTGATCTTCAATATCTTTGGAGTAAGGGTCAAAGAAGTGGAAACGGAGTAGGGAAGGAGAGCAAGCAGAAAAATAATACACTGTCACAATAATGTTCCACTACTTACTTGTAGTAGATTCCCAGAAAACTCTGGAATACCAGTAGTGAATTACTCAAACAATAAGTTATGCTTCTCATCCATAATTTTAAGAGAAATAATGAAGTCATGTATCTGATTTATCTAGGGCTATTTTCCTTACCTTCTTTATCTTTTTAATATAAATAACTCCAGAACATTTGGAGGTATTGAATGAGACCAGTAGCTGCCTAATGAACCACAGCAGCCCTACCTGTCAGTGAGACAGAGGGAAGAATGTGGAGCTGAGCAGCTCTGACAGGGAGAGATGGCTCAGCCTCTGCATCTGGAGTCCAGGCAATTAATGCGTTCCTGGGATTTGAGAGGCTCGAACATAAGGCTAAAAGATGAGGAAATAAAGGAAATAAAAGCACAGGTCTAGAAGAGTCTCCACACACTTGAGCTTCAAGTTTGCTCACAGAGACTATGGGCTCCTCTTAGCTTGTGCTGGCTTCTGTATGAGACTGCTAATATGGTACAAAGGTTTGCAGTCCTATTCTCTTCTAAATCCAGACCTTAATGTCCGAAGGAGCCAAAGCTACAAGCAGCATGTTTGGGCTTGAACTTCAAGACTTTATTGGTGGAAATAGGAACACTTGAGGAGATACTGCCCCCTCACAGTGACTATTGTAAATCAAGTTCTCCATATGAGCTTGTATTCTCATGGGAATAAAAAAATGAATCTGAATAGGTAGGTGGATGTCATAGCATTATTATGCAAAGAATCTAATAATACCCAAGGAAAAGAAAGCTTCAGAGGATTACTTGTTTCTTTTTATCAGGGAGTAGGGCAGATGGTAGGGTAGAAGTGCTTCTTCTGTGTGCCTCCAGGGGGCAGCAGCTTCTTGGGCAAAGAGAGGCCAGTGAGGAATAAATTGCATCTAGTAGATGCTGTCACCCAGTATCTTAAACCCCTAAGAAGGGAGAGAGACCCACTAAAATGGACAGCTCTAAAGAGACCTAAAACCCTCAGAAATCACATGTCAATTTAAAAGAAATGATGGCTTTTGGGAGATCCTCAGAACATGAAAATCACTGATGTTAAGAGAATATTTCTCCTCAAGGGTTTTCCTTAGATTTTCCTGGATGAGATTTGGTGAGAGCAGATTTATTTTTAACAAGTGCACACACATGGCATCCTCTTTCTTAGTGACAAGAACTTCTCTTTTTTTTCCCTAAAATGTGCCTGGCAAGCCCTGCAGCCAGAAAAACGAGACCTGCTGTTCCATGGTGCATGACACGCAACAGAGGAAGCCAGTCTGGTTTCCCTCTCAGGACTGATTCAGGGGAGAAATACTTCATTCACATTCAGTCCACACTCCAGAATTTCCTACCCAGTAGTAAAACCTGCATCTTCACTCTATTTTCGTCTTTTCATTAGTGGAAAGGTAGGAAGAAAAGTAGCTTCATGTATAAGACTTCTGATAATTCTATCAAGATAGCTAACATTTTGTTTTTCTTCATCTTCTTTCCTACATGTGGCTGTGAGCCCAGTGCTTGGAGCATGAGCCCTTGAAATTCTAGCAGCCAGGAAGTTGAGGTTTCTGACAGAATGAATATGCATGGCACACATAAGCTGCAATTTATTAGGCTGCTTCACTGGTCATTATTGAGATTTGATTATAATGCTTAGTGGCATTAACATCCTCTCCACATCCCCCTAACAACATTTATGGTCAGTAATAATATTAGCTCAATCCTTGAGCCTTGCTCTGCAGAATGAAGCAACCCGAGCTCATCTTGCCTCATTACTTCTAACAGGGCTCCTGTAGTCATGTCACACTCCACTGACAAGCCAGACAGAATGACATCTTTTAAATATTATCTCTGACATATTTCTCTGAAATGCTAGCCTTTCAATTAGTACTATACACCAGAAGTGACAGATTCCAAGAGTCACTTCTCTATGAAAGCCTAGTAATAGGTGACCCACCAACCTAGTGGGCTAGAGAAAATATCCATGAATAATTTCATTGCAGCCTGTTTGGAGATGTTTCCACAGGACAGGCAGGCACTGGTCAAGATACTTGCATATCTCTCTTTTTGACATTGTGTTCCCATTTTCCAGTTTCTGCATCCATTGTTACTAAAGGCTACCTCCTTCCCCCACAGGCATACCCAGAGTCTTGTCCCACAGGAGCTCATAGGTGATAACCTATTAGTGCAGGACAGCATATGCCCATCTGCTTTGCCTTTGGGACACACAAACTGACATATAATTTATACTGCAGAGACCTGTTGGGATCAAGCTAAGGTTGTGGCTTCATTCAAAATCACACCCATGCTTGGTTTCTTCCCCTCCCTGACTAATTCCCACAATCCTTTACAGATCTCTCCAGGGAAGTCTCCTGTAATAAATCACTTGTCAGGAATGTTTGGCTCACAGTCTGCTTTGGGAAGAGCAGGACCTCAGATGTATCTGGAGACTCCCGAACCCAGCTGTGTGAATCCTCATAACTATTCTGCTTGGGAATTTGCTTGGCTATCACAGAAACATCTAGGATCACAAATCACTTGGATTCCCACACATCCAGTTCCCCTCTTCACCCCTGATCAAGGCCCAGGATCCTTCAGCAGATTGGACCCTGTCAAAGAAGGGAATCAACATGTTTCTGACTGCTTGAAATTGTCAGTTGCGTTCTTAATTCCAGCTTTATGTTCTCACCCATCATTTTAAGTATGTGTTACTAGATGTGTTTTATAGTCAAGGAAACCGGAGTTCAGAGAGGTTATAAAAACTGAACAAATTCCCACACACTAAGACACAACTCGGGATTTTAACTTTAAACCTCAAGTCCAGTGAATTGTGCACAAACTTACAGCAACTGGCCTTGATGTTCCCACCTGAAAGTAAATAACGCTCAGAAGAGGTCACATGACCATTGCATCTAGAATCAGACAGAACCCAGGCCCTTCCAGCACCATGACAATGACTAAGTGCCATGATAATGCCTAAGTACAATGACAATGACTAAAGCCGACCTCCCTTCACTCCTGTGAGTCATTGTTCTTTTCCAACTGTGGCCTAGTTCAGGTTAATCATTCTAACTCCTGGATAAATGCATGCCAATTTCTTGACAAAATTCAGTCTAAAACCAGGCTCCTGTTTTCTTATTTTCAGCTTAGAATTTTATCAAGTCTAGTCTGTTCCCAAGATGCTCCCAGACTCCACTGACCTTCACTTTCTTTTCCCGCAGCACCCTAAGGGGCTTAATTATGTTGACATCAGAGGTGTCCCTGGTGGTTTAATTGTCTGCATTTCTTGATTTATCAAGTGTTTTCCAATATAATTTCTCATTAGAACAAATATGCTATTGTCTAGTATCATATTTCATGAAATGTTAGGCTGTATTTATTGTAAAGTGTACATGTACTGATAAAAAATGTTTTTAAAATGTTGCTTGAAGCTATGATACCATTATTTTATGTTAGCCCCATGCAATGCCTAAA
Organism: Onychomys torridus; assembly: GCF_903995425.1. NCBI lineage: Eukaryota > Metazoa > Chordata > Mammalia > Rodentia > Cricetidae > Onychomys > Onychomys torridus. The sequence continues at coordinate 112,654,268 of NC_050446.1, forward strand.
TCAGTCACATTAGATTCTTGTGGCTTTAAGTGTTTCACATATTCTAAGGATGTGATCATGTCTTCTGAGTTTGGTTGCATTAGTTGTCTGGGGACACAATGTTTTGCTGTGCCTTTGTAAAAAAATTTAACTTCTGCACTTGCAAATGTCTTCCTTCTTAGAAAACCTGGTGTTCCTCTGCATGAGAACAATTTCATTATTCCTCCAAAATCAAATATTGCTTCATTAATAATAAGTTTATACCCCAAAGCCCTATTCTTGTCCCTTCTGTTTTCATTTCAATGTCCAGTTACTGATGGAAATTAAACAAAATAGAGATAATACCAGCCTTGGACATGGAACACAGGCGATGGTGTCTAACCGTTGACAGGTCCAGGCAAGGTTGTTAGGTTTTGATTTTTATCTGACCCAAAGATGTTGTTAGAAGTAAAATGGATCCCAGTTTCACCTATACTAAAGGGGAGAAAACACACATCTTAGTATTAATAAAATGCAAGAATGCAGCTGTAGATGTAGTTTGTCTCTTGAATAGAGAATCTCGCTAACATATTACAAGTAAAAAAATCAAACTAACTTTTTAAAGAGACACATTTAATTATCAATTGATGTGTGCATACACATGCACGTGCCACACTGAACATGTAGCTATGAAGGGACAACTTGAAGGAGTGTTTCTCTCCTCCCAACATGTAGGTCCTAGAACTAAAGTCAGATTTTAAGACTTTGTAAAAGTCTTCTTTAGCCATGAGGACATTTCATCACCTAGCAATTAACTTTCTAAAGTATCATAAACAAATAAAAGAAGTGCAGGACTTACTCTAAAACACTTGTAGGCACATAATTTTTCTTGTTTTTGTAATAAAAAAATAATACAGCTCTATGCGAGACAAAATATTTCAAAGTGCTACATCTAAGCAGTGATTGTGATACTTGCCATTGGCTTTTAAATGGATAATATTTGATCTCACTATATAGAAGAACATTCCATGGAAGTGTTGGAATGTGAGCATTCTAGCCATATTGATAGGTGAGCAAAGGGAATATGTGTGAGATGAAAACGTGAGATGGAGGAAGATTCTTCTTGAATCCATCCTCTACCAAGAATCCATCCAACACAGGTGGCCCATTCTTCTACATGGTCAATCCTTGGTATACATATTAGAATTTCCTGGTACCCTTTACCTGGGTTCTTTACCCATCCTCCACCTACTGTGATTTCCGATGGCTCAGAATAGACCTCTTCTACAATGACCTCGTCATTTGGGATCACTTCACCTATTGTCAACCAATACTTCAAGTGAGTGGGTAAAAGAGTAATTCTTTTGCCTCAGGAATGGTGTGCAGACAATGATACCAACGTATAACACACTAAGGACCAAGTACAAACAAACCAACTAGCCCCAAGAAAGGAGATACTATGCTATAATACATGCTCCAAAGCTTCTGGTGAGATTAGGCTTAAAGTGGTATGCACATTCTGACTTGACCCAATTAGCCCTATGTCATGTGACCATAACCACACTTTCCCAGAGAGCACCACGCCTCAGTAGCTCATTCACACAGGAGCCCCCTAGCTTCAACCCCAGCCCATAGATAACCAAATGAAAGGAAGTTTTACCGCAAGGGCTTTGCCTTTTCACAAGGAGCCTCTTCCTTTTTCTCCATGTGTATTTAGTTCTACTTCCTGCACCTAAATCAGAAAGATGAACCCAGATTTCTCTTACCTTATTCCCTCTGCACTTGTTCTCACCCTGTTTAGAGGAAACTTTGAGCTTTGTTTTTCACCAATACAGTCCAGAGTAAGAGAATACAGGTGTTTCAGCCTTTGCTTTAGAACAGTGGTTCTCAACCTGTGGGTTGCCACACTTTTCACAGGGGTTGTCTAATCCTAACCCATCAAAAAACATAGATATTTGCATTATGATTCCTAACAGCAGAAAATACAGTTATGAAGTAGCAACAAAAATAAATTTATGGTTGGGGGGGGTCATGAAAACATGAAGAACTATGTTGAAGGGCCACAGCATTGGAGAGGTTGAGAACCACTGCCCCAGAATAAATCTTGAGAATATCTGAAGGCTTTCTCTAGAAAGGCTCAGATAAAAGTCATTTTTGAAACTCAGAACTTCATGACATTTGTCCATCATTTCAGCTAGCATCTCCATCATGTATGGTTTTAGATGAGACTTTTATGTTCTGTAATCACTCCACCTGTATGCTTCTGAAATATGCTACTTCTCTGTTGTACAATTCTGTGCAAACTGCTTTTCAAGACAGGACCAGAACCATAGGACACGACCTAAAATAGATCTTGAGGCCTTGTTGGAGTAAGAATCTCCATGGACGAAGAGAATCTGAAAAAGGAACAAAATAATCCAATAAACAGAACCTGAAAAGCAAACATTAGGCTGGCAGAGCTAAATCAGAAACAAAGGATGTGGCCAAAAGCTGCAGAAGTGACCAGAATGGTGAAGACTGGAAATTTACCAATGAAAACCAACTCTATGACTGGAAAATCCCCAATTCAAAAACTTTGATGGACTTATCCTTACTGCAAGCCACCTACATCCTTTCATTTGTTTCCACACATGAGACATATTTGAGTTTGCTCTTGTCTCCCCATGGACAGCCTGTCGTAAAGCACTTTCATTTTTCAAAACTCTTGGCTTCTATGCATGTAGGCACTGAGAATTGCTGTGTATCACAATATTGGCAGGCTTGTGTACACAGCAGCCCACCTCATCAATGATGTGTTAGTTGTTCTATGTCTGGATATTTCTTCTGAAAACAAGTTCTCAAAGAGTTTTCATCAACATACTCTGTGTTGGGAGAAAATAAAGCATAACTTTACTTTTAGGGTCCAAGACCTAAAGATATTTTGTAGGTAATATTTATTATAGCTTATGTTTATTTAATCTACCTTCCAGTTCTCTATTTTTATATATATATTTGTGTGTGTGTGTGTGTGTGTGTGTGTGTGTGTGTGTGTGTGTGTGTCCTTTGCATTTTTCACATAGCATGCACCTGTACACTGTGTTTTTTGTTTTTGCTGGTGATCTGGTTATTATATTACTTATTAATAGCTTTTTATCTCAAATGATTCTGTTCAATCTCTGAAGATTTTTCATTCTTTAAATTCTATTACAGGCTTTCAGCATAATATATTGGCATTCTTTTTATACTTTTATATCTAGCCTTTTATTTATGATTTTCAAACTCTTTTAGGAAATTTAAATAAAAAATAAAAGTTAAAAAAAAACTTCTTCTGTTTTTGGAGTTCTTTGATTTAAATAGTGTTTATTTTTGATTGTATAAATGATGGAGATCTTGGTATGATCATAAAAAGGTTGATCTGTTGCTCGGTCATTATGAAATAATCAGTCTATGGTGTAGATTTTTTTAATTGGATGTGGCTTGCCAGCTCCATGCAATCTTCCAAACAGGTGTCAAGGCTACCTACCTTCACAAAGGTCAAAAGTCTTAAGAAGAGAGTGTTGAAACTGGAAGTCATTTCTCATCTGTGAAAGATCACACAGTAGCAATTTTAGATTTTCAGAAGGACATTACATTTGCTGTTACTACTAAACTGCACAGGGGTGCAGAACCACTCCATGTAATTAGTATCTAAACAAATGAGGTCTGTGTTCCTATAAAACTTTATTAGCAAAAGCAAGGCAACTTCTGAGTTTAAACATAGGGACTTTGACATCTTAAAAAAAAAAACTTTTAAAAGACTCATGAGTTGCAATAGTTACAGGTAGAAATTTTAAAGATTCAAGTAGAAATAGAAGTAAAGAGAGAGGCTCTGCATTTTGCCAGTCCATTTAATTGTATTGTTAAAGAGAATTCTCGAATTGAAGGGAACTCATTTACCTACTTACATGTACTCATCTTCACCCTCTTGTGCCTTCTGGAAAAATTTATTCTATTTATTTTAAAAATATCTGTTTTATTTTATGTATGTGTGTGTGCCTGAATGTTGACATTTGAAATAGTGTACATGTGTACCATGTGTATACAGGAGCCTGAGGGGGTTAGAATGGAAGTCAAATCCCCTAGAACTGGAGTTACAGATGTTTGGGAACCACCCTGTGGGTACTGGGAACAGAACCTGGGTCCTCTGAAAGAGCAGCCAGTGCTCATAACCACTAAGCCATCTCTCCAGCCTCAGGAATTATATTTTAAAGAAGCAACATGATTCAGTCATTCTAAGGGGAAGTCTTTAAAAGAAGCATGTATTATCTCTCTTGAAATCATTTGCTGTTAAGCAGAGACCCAGCCTGCTCTGCACTGACCAGATCATACAGGTAGCAAAGGCAGCTTTCTATTCTGAGGAAGCATGTCACTGGAGACAAAGAGAACAAATTTGTTTGACACTTTCTGGTCATTATTCCCCAGGTGACAGTCACATCATATGAAGTCTAATATGTTATTTATGCCCATTTTAAAGTTCTCGAAACCCAGCCATAGAACATTCAAGTTACTCATTCACAGTTAGTTCCTTAGAGGTGGGGCTAAAAACTCTATTCCAATCTCTGTCTCTCCAGATCTTCTTCACAGCATGCCAAAGCCTCATCTTTTGTCATGATCTGCAAAAGGTCTAGAAGACCAGGCAGCTTGGGAAACCTGATGCAAGCTACAGATCCCAGAAAAACGTCCTCGTGCATTTTGTACACTATTTCAGGAGCTTCACATACATTTTGTGCACTATTTCAGGAGTTTCACACAAGCCTGAATGAAATGTCAAGAGCTCTGTAAGCCTTCCAGGTCCCACGCTCCAAAGATGTGTTCTTCCTGAGAGTTTCTTTTGACAATGGAATTCCCAGCTGCCTCTGAACCCTGAGTCACACTATTCTGGGTCCGCTTAAGCGATCAGACCACATTTTCAGTTATATTGGATAGAGAAAGCACAAGAGAGGCTAAATCTTCTCTGAAAAATACACTTTTTTGAATATTTTGAATTTATTACACACCTCCCAGAAGCCTGAGCCTGGATGTGTTTTAGTTTAGTGCCCAGGAGGTATCTTGCTACTGTTTCAGTGCATCAAATAGGAATTATACTTTATTTCTAGGAAAAAATAAAAAAATAAAACCTCCTCTTGCCCCTACCACAGACAAACCCACACCAGAGAAGCCCAGAAAGCCTTCCCAAAAGGGAATGCAAGGCAGAGTTCTCTGTCCTGTGTAGAGACAACCAGCAACCTCTGTGATGAATATTTATTCTTTAAAGCTCCTGGTATTTGTGCTGTGTACATTGTCATCGTTAAAAATGGGAAGGTAAATATTTATAAACAGCTGTTAGGGAAACGAGACTTCTTGGGAGGAATTTTGAACTCAAATTGCTGCTTGGGGTTTTTCTTTTAAGATGGAAATATGCAGACTGACTCTAAATATAAACCTTCTTGCAGCTCTTGTCTCTCACAGCCCAGATGAGCCTTGGCTAGAATTTAGGATTAGGACTTAGACTATGACAGCTTTAAAAGAAAAGTTGGTCTGCAAGGAAATACTACTTCTCACACATTGCAACGTTCAAACAATAATGACTTTGAGTACTAAGGACTGGAAAGTAACTGACCTGGGCTATTTTAAATGCAGTTGGGGTGGTGTCTGAAACACAGCAAGTGGGGGGTGGATTCCAAACACAGCTAGGGGTAGGAGGAAGTGAGTGCAACTCTTTTGTCAAATTATTTTGGTGGTTCTTAGTATCAAATCACATTCATCTACTCCATTAATTTCATTCCTACATATTTACCTAGGGAAAATAAAAATGCACACTCATCCAAAACAAAGTATATAAGAATATTCACTGCAGGTTTAATTCATAAGCCACAAATTAGAAACTACTCATGTTTCTATCAACAGATGAATCCATAAATGCACTGTGCTAGGGTCATATAATGGAATGTTAACCATGCAACAGAATCAGTTACTGACAGGTCCTATTGATATATACTTCTACATAGACATCCTAATAAACAGCATTCTGCGTACTATGGTTTCATATACCTGAAATTACAAAAAATGTACTCATTTGTAATCTGGAAACCAATTGGCCCCAACTTGCTGGTAATCCTCCTGTCTTAACCCTTTAGTTCTGGGATAAAGCTAAGTCCTAAAACTTGATAGGTGGTGGGTTCCATGAGTATATATACTTGTCAAAACTCACTGATGGGTGTGTGAATTATACCTTAAAATAGCAGTATTGATAGGGAAACTGGTTTTGATTACTTCAATGAAACCACAGTATCTATAGATTGTTGTCCCTTTATTTTATTTTTTACTTTGTTTTGTTTTGTTTTTTGTTTCCCCTTCAATAAATGGCTGTCCTTAGCAGGGTTCTGGCGATAGCCTGACTCCTGTTTCCAAAAGCATAGACTTCCAAGCTCATGCTCATGGATCACTGTAGGTCAGTCTACAATGTAGATCTGATCTTCTCACCAAGCAGGTGGCCCAGAAATTCAAAATTTAGAAGCAGGGCAAAGGTCATCTAATCTTCGCTCGTTTCACCTGGTTTAGATCCTCCAGTCTCCAACCGAGGGAATCACTGTGAGAATCAGAAGCATCAGAACTGATTCCACTGCTCTGAGGGCCTTGTTTCCTTTATGGCTGATCTGATGATTTGGGTTGCTTTGAGAATTCTGCTTAAGGTCAAGAGGGGTGAATAGCGTCATTAAAAGTCGCTGCATTCCAAACATGTGGGGTGGGACTTTTCTTATGAGACTGATAAACTCTCTGGACAGAGCAATCTTTTGAGTTTGTGAGCATCTGCAAGAAGAAAATTTCATACCCTACATCCGGGAAAACGGAAATGCCTCAACCAATTTCCCTGCATAGGTGAGTAACTTTCCAATCCTCTCGCTGAATTTCGGGCATATTAGCTTGACTTATTTATTTTTAGATACACATGATTGCAGTGAAGCATTTCCTCCCCGTCTTTCTTAACAGTGTGAAGTGAGAAACACCTTCCCAGAGAGCCTCCACGGAGGCAAACTAAGCAGCGGAGAGAAAGAACATAGAAAAAAAAAAAAAATCCATGTCTTGCAAATGCCAAGAGGAAAAACAGTCAAATTAGCTGGCAAGTTGATCGTTCATTGCAGTGTTGCGGGGTTGTGGGGAGCGACCGAAAATCTTAAAAATCTTCTCGCTTGAGGAAGCATGCACGACCTTCGCCTAGGATGTCACAGGAAGCAATGTTGAGAGTCCTTTGATCTTGGCGTCCTGCAGGCCTCCAGTTTGTGCTGCCAGGGGACAGAATGCTTCGCGGTGGTGGCTCTGTTGCTGCTCAACTGCCAAGAGGCGGGCATGTATGTGGCTCAGCAGTGTGGCCCTCAGCCAGGGCCCCGCCAGCAGCAGCCGCCCTTAGAGGAGGAGCACCTGTTCTCTCCCGCCTGGCATCGAAAAGGTGCCATCCTGCTTCTCCTCATGCTGCCTGCCCCTGAGTGTTTCCATTTTGTCTTTGCCGATGGCAGGTGCCCGCTGTCTTCTTCCGAGCATCAGCCAGGTACAGGGGGAGGGGAAGCCATGTCCATCCCTGTCCCTGACACACTCCTGAATCCCAGGTACCAGATAGCAGCAGGTGCTGTGACATTATGGCAAACACTCTTGTCTCAGATGAGTGGATTTGTCACACACTGAATCTGCTTCTCTAACACCTCATCAATCACCCATTGATTGTACCTCCTCTGGATCCCAAGCTGAGCTTTCAGCTATATATTGTAAGTCTAAAGTCTTTAACACCAAGTTGGGCACAGCTACCTTGTTTAAAATAGCACAATTCAGCTAGAAGTTCTGACATTCATATTGGCTAACCTTTTTGCTTATTATAATTAGCTACTCACCAGACTCAGACAGTTGCTAGGGACATATTTTCCTTCCACCCACCATTTGTGACAATGGGTAGACATATTTGTTGCTCCTCAGAGAGTAACGTCTCAGTCTCCTCATAAGGGAGGCTGTGGCTGTCAGTATGACAATCGACTTGAGAAGGATACTGGTGATGATTAACTAGCTTGCCCACACACAGCAAGGGACTGTTTATTAACTAGCATTGATTAAGCCTGTAGTCTGTGATCAGCCATGTGTGAGAATCTTCAGGGACAAACACAGGTAGGAAACACAATGATTGTTGTTCAGGAAAACCTTAAAATCTAGCTGAAGAGGTAATGATGCAAATGTTTATGAAGCAAAATACAGTCCAAACCTCTTTGCCTGGTCCCAAAGTTTCTCTGACGTCTGATCACACTGGGGATGAACAGTGCTGCATTGTCCATAACATTCCATCCTGGTTTCTTGCTTCAGATTTGAACTCATATATTTGTCCTAATATGTAACCCCACTCTCACTTTTTTCTCTAAATTAGGAGTCAGCAAATCTGTCCATAATAAAGATGTATGAACTACAAGGTAAAATTGAGCAACTATTTATGTCTGAAAAGTTTGAAGCCTTTTTAATAACATATATTTGAGAAATTTCAAAAGACATTACGCAGACTATACATGGATAGATGGTGGACCAGATACGATCCGGGGTTTGCTGGTACCTAATCTAAATCCTATTAATGTTTCTAGACAAAGAACAAATTCCAGGGTCCCCACATTCTTACTAGGGCATTTATTAAGTAGAATGGTAGAAGGAGGAAGAATATAAATTTTAAAATAAAACAAAATAAGCTTTGCATCCTGATTTTTCAATTTATAACTTGGTAGCACTATGAAACAATGTAATTTTCTTAGACTTGTCTTTTGTAGTTGGTATAGCAATAGATGAATGATTTACACACAACATTATTAAGGGAAGAACACAGAAATGTTTATTTCTTTGTGGAGGTGTTTTGATATTTATTTCTTGCCTAGTTTTTTTTTTCTGAAATTATATATAAACACACAGTGTGTATGTTTTAAAGCATACATATATTAACTATTTATATTATGTTTTAAGGCATAAGTATATATACACACACTGAGTATGTTTTTAAAGTATAAATATAATTAACTATCTGTTCCATGGGTCATCTGTATAAGTATGATGATAGACTTGCAGTGGCAGCCAAAGATCAGTGAATTCTCTGTTCTCTCCATGCCTTTATTTTATATCCCCATCAGGAGCAATCATCTTTTCCCCCAAACTAAATTACATTTTTCCATGGGGTATAGATAGCAGCTTTGCACCCTCCACCCCCAATGCTGAGCTAAGAGCTGATATTTGGCAGGTGCTCACAATTATTTACTATTAATGTAAATATTTCAAACATTTTCATGCTAAAGCTTTTCAGTAGGCATTTCTGCATTCAGCTGCACTTGCTCATTCCACTTTCCAGTATAATTTAGTCTATCTTTTCATCCTATCATTCAGTCAACGTCCATGTCTGTAAATTCAAGGAGCACATTTCAGGGCTCCTAGGATTAGACCTTTCATCATCATCAGACTTAAACACTCCTTGCTGACAGTCCAATCCTTTAGAGTTCCGTGGTAGTGCACATCCCTGGGCCACTACCTCACCCTCTTTTCTCCCTCTGGGTCTCATTTGTGGGATCATCCTTATTCAACGAGCATTAAGAATCTATTTCTGAAGATATAGCACTTGCAATTATCTTTATGCATTTCCACCCATGTTGTGGTTTCTGATAGTTTCTGTATACAAATTCATCATTAAATTCAATTTTTGGCTATGAACTTTTCCATAAGGTCTACCTCCACCATATCACTCAAAGACCTATCAAAGTCAAATTGACTTAAGTTTGTAACCTATTCTAACTTCTCATCGCCTGAAGTCTTCCTTCACAAATGTCTTCTTTTCATATCTAATTCTTCCCACCAGAAAAACTAGAGAACTATATGTTATTTGAATGCTAACATCTGCCTCAACTTGGTAGTTAATCTGCTACCACCCTTTGTATGTTTTGTCTCTTAAATACCTCTCTAATACCCATGTCTCTTGTTACACGGACTATCATTGTATCATTGTAGCCTCCTAAGAGTTATCGGATGCCTAGGAGCTGTGTTAGCTTACCCTAAACCCTGTCTGTTCCATTCCAGAGTGCTGTCCTCACAACCCAAACTCAAATTTGATTATGGAACCTCCTCATTTGTAGTCTTCTACTATATCCCCTTCCATCCAAATTGTGTTAACTCCCAAAAGAAAGTCTGTCTCCTAAGTTCTAGTTAGGAATGTCAAACTGATCTATTCACCTTCAGATTTTTGTTTCAGTATTCAGTTAGCCAGTTAATAGAGTTACTGTCTCAGGTTGATACTCCAGCTAGGCTGTTGGGTCTCTATAACACCTAATATCCCTATCCACTAAGGACTCAGAGGCATTGAGTCTGAGGATTCATGGAGACAGGATCTTCCACTTTCAGCTTAGTTGGCTAGGTTTTTCACAGAAGCTACTTATTCAGTTATTACAATTGCAGCACTGATTTCACAAAGAGACTCAAATGAGTAGTGCTGATAACATCTGTCAACTCATCAGGAGCCAAGTAAAACCATGTGAAATACTCCTTCTTTTTAAGTTTGCTGTAGGTATTCCTCCTGTGGTTTCCAAAGTGCAAAACCAGTTCTAACTCAAAGATCATAGCTTTTAAAGATCATATTCTTTTTTATCTGTTTCTGCAAACATGATTTAATTCTCCAAATAGCCTTCATGACTTGGCTAACAAATGTGCCACTTGGAAACTGACTTTTGTCACATCCTTAGTTAACTGAAAAAGAAGTAAAGAAATAGTACTGTAATCAAATTTTGTTTTAAACTTTATTATTGTTTTAAAAAATCTATGAATGTGATAAGTATTTTTCATTTTTTATAAAGAATTTTTTAATTCATTTTACATGTCAACCAGAGATCCCCCTCTCAGCCCTTTTCCTGCCCCCCTGCCTTCTCCCCAGACCCACCCTCTATTCCTTCCTTTGATGAGGTAAGACCTCCCATGGAGAGTCCACAGAGCCTGGTACACTCAGTTGAGGCAGGTCCAAGCCCTGCCCCCTGTATCAAGGCTGTACAAGGTGACCCACAACAAATCCCTCACACTAATAGTGGGAGACTTCAACACCCCACTCTCACCAATGGATAGGTCTGTCAGATAGAAACTTAACAGAGAAATAAGGGATCTAAGAGGCGTTATGACTCAAATGGACTTAATAGACATCTACAGAACATTCCACCTTCTTCTCAGTACCCTATGGAACCATCTCTAAAACTAACCACATACTCGGTCACAAAGCAAATCTCAACAGATACCTGCTGTGTTTTATTGGACCACCATGCCTTAAAGTTAGAATTCAACATCAACACAAATTACAGAAAGCCTACAAACTCAGTGAAACTGAGTAATGCTCAACTGAGTTACCATTGGGTCAAAGAAGACATAAAGAAAGAAATTAAAGAAAGAATTCAGTGAAAATGAATGTACAACATACCCAAACTTATCGGAAACCATGAAAGCAGTACTAAAAGGAGAATTCACAGCTCTAAGTGCCTGCATAAAGAAGTTGGAGAAATCTCACACTAGGGACTTAACAGCACACCTGAAAGCTCTAGAAGAAAAAGAAGCAAACTCACACAGGAGGAACAGATGCCAGAAGATAATCATATTGAAGGCAGAAATCAATAAAATAGAAACAAAGAGAACAGTACAAAGAATCAATTAGACAAAGAGTTGGTTCTTTGAGAAAACAACAAGATAGACAAACCCTTACCCAAACTAACCAAAAGGCAGAGAGAGAAAATCCAAATTAAGAAAATCAGAAATGGAAAGGGAGATATAACAACTGACCATGAGAAAATCCAGAGAATTATCAGGTCATACTTCAAACACCTATACTCCACAAAATTGGAAAATCTAAAAGAAAAGGACAATTTCCTGGATAGGTAACATATACCCAAATTAAATCAAGACCAGATAAACAATTTAAATAGACCTACAACTCTTACAGAAATAGAAGCAGTCATTAAAAGTCTCCCAACCAAAACCAAAACAAAACAAAACAAAAAGCCAGGGCCAGATGGTTTCAGTGTAGAATTCTACCAGAATTTCAAAGAAGAGCTAATATCAATATCCCTCAAATTGTTCCACATAATGGAAACAGAAGGAACATTTCCAAACTCTTCCTATGAGGCTATGGTTACGCTGATACCCAAAGCACACAAAGATGCAACGAAGAAAGAGAATTACAGACCAATCTCCCTTATCAACATTGATGCAAAAATACTCAATAAAATACTGGCAAATCTAATTCAAGAACACATAAAAAATCATCTACCATGATCAAGTAGGCTTCATCCCAGAGATGCAGGGATGGTTCAACATACAAAAATCTGTCAATGTAATCCATCACATAAACAAATTGAAAGAAAAAAATCACATAATCATCTTATTAGATGCTGAAAAAAAAAGCCTTTGACAAAATCTAACACCCCTTCATGATAAAGGTCTTAGAGAGATCAGGAATACAAGGAATATACCTAAACATAATAAAGGCAATTTGCAGCAAGCTAACAGCCAACATCAATTTAAATGGAGAAAAACTTTAACCAATTCCACTAAAATCAGGAACAAGACAAGGCTGTCCACTCTTCCCATATCTATTCAATATAGTGATCAAAGTTCTAGATAGAGCAATAAGACAACAAAAGGAGACCAAGGGGATGCAAATTGGAAAGGGGAAAGTTAAACTGTCTCTATTTGCAGATGATATGATAGTCTACATAAGTGACCCCCAAAATTCTGCCAGGTAACTCCTACAATTGATAAACAACTTCAGTAATGTGGCAGGATACAATATTAATTTAAAAAATCAGTAGCCCTCCCATATACAAATGCTAATTTGGCTGAGAAAGAAATCAGATAAACATCATCCTCTAAAACAACAAGAAACAATATAAAATACCTTGGGGTAACTCTAGCAAAACAAATGAAAGACGTATGGCAAGAACTTTAAGTCCTTGAAGAAAGAAATTGAAGAAGATATCAGAAAATGGAAAGATTTCCATGCTCATGGATAGGTAGAACCAACATAATAAAAATGGCAATCGTACCAAAAGCAATCTACAGATTCAATGTAGACCCTATCAAAATCCCAACACAGACCTCCAAAGAATAGTAGTTAACTTTGTACGGAAAAACAGAAAACCTAGGATATCTGAAACAATCCTTTACAATAAAGCAACTTCTGGAGGCATCACCATCCCTGACTTCAAGCTGTATTATAGAGCTATCGTACTAAAAACAGCTTGGTACTGGCATAAAAACTGACATGTGGACCAATGGAATCAAATTGAAGATCCTGACATTAATCCACACACCTATGAACACCTGATTTTTTTTTTAGAAAGAAGCCAACTCTGTACAATGGAAAAAAAGAAAGCATCTTCAACAAACGGTGCTGGTATAACTGGATGTCAACATGTAGAAGACTGCAAATAGAGCCATACTTATCACCATGCACAAAACTCAAGTCCAAGTGGATCAAAGACCTCAACATAAATCCAGCTACACTGAACCTGATGGAGGAGAAAGTAGGAAGTAGCCTAGAATGCATTGGCATAGGAGATCACTTCTTAAATATAACACTAGTAGCACAGACACTGAGAGAAGCAATTAATAAATGGGACCTCCTGAAAGTAAGAAGCTTCTGTAAGGCAAAGAACATGGTAAATAAGACAAAATGACAGCCTACAGAATGGGAAAAGATCTTTACCAACCCCACATCTGACAGACTGCTGATCATATATATGTATATATATATAAATGTGTGCGTGTGTGTGTGTGTGTGTGTGTGTGTGTGTGTGTGTGTGTGTGTAAACTCAAGAAACTAGACAGCAAAATACCAAACAATCCCATTAAAAAAATGGGCTACAGATCTAAACAGAGAATTATCAACAGAAGAATCCCAAATGGCCAACAGACATTTAAGGAATTGCTTGACATCCTTTGTAATCATGGAAATGCAAATCAAAATGACTCTGAGATACCATCTTACACCTGTCAGAATGTCTGAGATCAAAAACACTGATGACCGCTTATGTTGGAGAGGATGTGGATCTAGGGGAAACTCCTCCACTGTTGATGGGAGTGTAAACTTGTAAAGCCGCTTTGGAAATCAGTATGGAGGTTTAACAGAAAATTGGGGATCAATCTACCTCAAGATCCAATGATACTACTCTTTGGCATATATCCAAGGGATGCTCAATCATACCAGAAGGACACTTGCTCAATTATTTCATATCAGCTTTATTCGTAATAGCTAGAACCTGGAAGCAACCTAGATGCCCTTCAACTGAAGAATGTATAAAGAAAAATGTGTTACATATGAACAATTAAGTATTACTCAGCTGTAAAAAACCAATAACATCATGAAATATTGCAAGCAAATAGATGGAACTAGAAAATATCATCCTGAGTGAGGTAGTCCAGACTCAGAAAGACAAATACGGTATGTACTCACTTATAACCCACAGCTCCAGAGAAATTAGGAAACAAGGAGGACCCTAAAAGGGAGTACAATTCATCTTGGGAAGGGAAAACAGAGAAGATCTCCATGAGTAAGCTGGGGGTGGGTGGGCAATAGAGGGGAGGAGATGGGGGAATGAGAACATACAGGAATGTGATGATTGAGCTGGAGGAGGGATGGAGTAGGAGAGCAATGAAAGAGATATCTTGATAGAGAGAGACATTTATGGAGTAAGGGAGAAATCTGGTGCTAGTGAAATTCCCAGGAATCCACAAGGATGACCCCAGCTTAGACTACAAGCAATAGTGGTGATGGTCCCTGAAATGGCCTACCATGGTAATCAGATTGGTAAATACCCTAACTGTCATCATAGAGCCTTCTTCTAGTAACTGATGGAAGCAATGCAGAGATCCACAGCCAAGAACCAGGCTGATCTCTGGGAGTCAAGTTGAGGAGAGAGAAGAGGGATTACATGAGCAAGGGTGGGGGGAGGTCAAAATAATGATGGAAAGATCTACAGAGACAAATGAAACAAGCTCATAGGAACTCATGAACTTTAAACCAACAGCTGTGGAAACTGCATGGGAATGGACTAGACCCTCTCTGCATACAAGTGACAGTTATGTACCTGGGTCTGTTTGAGGGGCCCCTGGCAGTGTGATCAGGATCTCTCCCTGGTGCATGAACTGGCTTTCTGGATTACATTACCTATGGTTGGACCCCTTGCTTATCTTTGATGCAGCAGGGAGGGGCTGTGCCCTGCCTCAATTGAATGTACCAGGTTTTGATATCCTGGGAGAACTTAGCCTTTTGGAGGAGGGGATGAAAGGTGTTGGGGGAGTAGGTGGGTTAAGGGAAGTGGAAGGGGGGATGAGAGGGGGAATCTGTGGTTGGTATGTAAAATGAATAAACATTTTAAAATAATAAGCAAATAAATAAATAAACACTTAATATGTCTGAGACAACTAGTCACTGCATACCTAATAATAAATGTTCAATTAATGGTTCTCAATATTAAAGTAGAAGGATGTCACTTCTTCCCTCAGGATTGCTACTCATTTTCCCAGGAAAATGTCTCTCTGCACTACTGGAAGAGATATCCTGTGACTTTAAGAAAAAGTATCAATGTTGTTAATGTTCTATGTAAACAACAGGCTGTTTTTAAGATTTCAAATCTTCATCCAGACACACAGTCCAGCTATTGTTTGTTTGTTTCCTATATTATTTGGTCAGTCAATTGTTACTGTCAGTCCTTTAGATAAAATATTCAGAGTCTTATACAGGTAAACTCAAATACAGACAATTGATTATATCAGTATTATGGAAATAAGAAAAATCTCCCCAGTCAGATTACAAAAGAACAAATTCTAGGAGACCTGAGTTAACAGGGTGTTTGGGCCATGATTATATTTAGCAGACAAATCCTAAGTATTTGTCTAAGTGAATTAAAAGCTTTAGGCATACACAAAACTACCCATGTATGTTCATTCATTGCAGAATTATTCATAATTACTCAAATTAGAAACAGCCAAAAATGTCCTACAGTATACCAACAGATAAATTCCATACATCATGGCAAAAGAATGTTATTTGATACTAAAAGTAAATGAGCTATAAGGCCATCAAAAGATTTGTAAATACATTAAATGTGTATTTTAAGTGGAAAAAAACCATTCTAAAAGGAGTCATGCTGTATAATTCCAATCGTGATATTTTTAAAAGACACAACTATGGAAACAGTAGAAAAGATCAGTGCTTCCTGGAAGACAGGAGAAAGGAAGACAGGTGAGCAGAACCCAGGGGTTAATGCAGCAAAAACACTCTGAAGGATATTGTAATGGTAAATTCAAATATCATTGTATATTCACCAAAATTTCTTATGTATAATATCAACAGAAAACCATGCTGTACACTATAGGCTTCTGGTGATAATGATGTGACAGTTAAGGGCACCAGTTGTAGTAAAGTGCCACCTTGGTGTAGGAGCTAAGAGTCGGGGAGATGATACATGAGAACTTGTGATACTTTCCTCTAGATATTGTTGCCAATCTGAAGCTTTTCTATAGAAGAAGGAGGAGAAGGAGGAAGAGGGATAGAAGGAGGAGGATGAGGAAAAAGAGGAGGAGGAAGAGGAAGAGAAGGAGGAGGAGCAAGAGGAGGAGGAGCAGGAGGAGGAGAAGAACAAGAAGGAGAAGGAGGAGGAGGAGGAGGAGGAGGAGGAGGAGGAGGAGGAGGAGGAGGAGGAGGAGGAGGAGGAGGAGAAGGAGGCAGCCCCAGCCAGCGGGGTCCTCAACAGGGACCTAAAGGGAGGGCTGGTGAATGAGAGGGACAAGAGACACAAAGAATAAGAGCAAGACAGGATGTCTCCAATTTTTTTTTTCTCTTAAAGCATATATAGGTAGGCAAAGGGGGTTGCAAGCAGGAAGGGGGACTTAATTATGGAAGTTGCAAGCAGGAAAGGACTTAATTGTGGGCTGTTCGGCCAGCAGGGAATATTGCTCTAGGGTTTATCGGTTTATCTATATGCTCTTGTCTAATTGCCTAATTCCTTAACTGTAGCTCATTCACCTGATATCTGAAAAGAGGTTCTGGTATTTGTGAGAAGAGGTTCTGGTGCTATGGAGACTTAAGCAAGGCCTAGATCTAAGAAAAGAGGAAAGAAGCCTAAATATGGCAGCATGTGTGTCAAGGGTCACTTAGGCTTATGGCTCCTGTTGAAGGAGGAGGAGGAGGAGGAGGAGGAGGAGGAGGAGGAGGAGGAGGAGGAGGAGGAGGAGGAGGAAGAGGAGGAGAGGCTTTTCTATTAGGAAAAAAAACTAAGCAATTTATCTTGGGTGGAATCAGACTTCAAATTGATTAGACTTCACATAACACATCTTTTACTATCATACTCTCCCCACTCTGCCTTACTTCTAAATTGTTTTTCTCAAGAAATTACTTAGGCAAAAATAAACATCTTACCTTTGGCTCTGCTTCTAAGACATCAACCTAAGACAGATACTCAGACATGGCATGCACTACCTCTGACTTGCTCAAAACTTTTCTTCTACTTTCAAGAGTAGAACTTGGGGCCAGTTTTTGGAAAGAGCTGACAGAGGTTAAGTAAAAATACAGAGCACAGATGCTGACAGGAAAAAAAAATAGCTGGGAAGGAGTTGAAAAGAAATCTTGTCTGCCTTCTCACCACTATACCTAGGGAGATGGAAATATGCCAAAAACAAATTTCACCTACTTGAAAGATTTGTCTGTGTGCCAGATCCTAATTCCCTGGAAAGGAAACAAATTGTTTCTAGTTTCTTGTACTTACTGTATTGGTTTCCTGTGGCTGATGAAACAAACTTCCAGAAATGGAGTGGCTTAAAGCTGCAGATATTCATTCTTTTGTGGGTTTGAAGGCCCCTCCACATGCTGGATGAAGAAGTCCTCTCCAGCCTCTTCAGGTCCTGTGATTGTCAGCTGAACTTTGCTTCCTTGGCAAATGCCCATGACACTCGTTCCTCTGCCTCTGACTTTATGAGGCCTCTGGGTCTGTCTTCTACTTTGTGTTTCTTATAAGAGGGAAATTATTATTGGACATAGAATTCAGAGATGATCCAGGATGGTTTCATCTCAGGATCCCTGGTTAGACCTACAATGATTGTGGTTCCAAATTAAGTCCCACCCACAGGTTCCACAGATTAAGAGGTAGACATATTTTGGAGGGCACAGGGCATCAGAATTTGGCCCACTATATAGTCATTGAATTATTCTTTCTCTTAATTAAATATATTACTATATAATTCATGATAAATAACAGTATTTCTCAGAATTACATATTGATTTAAAATCCACAGTTTTTCAACAACTTATTTATCACTATAGAAAATAAATATAAGAATCATCATCATTAATTAATATTATTAAATTATTAAACATAATGACCACCAGCTATTGCTTTTTCCTAAGTCACAGGCATATCCCATGAAATGTGATTTTTCATATTGTACAAATGAAGAAATTGGATCTTGGATGGATGTTGATGTGATGTGCAAATCTTCTCCATTGTTCTATCAAACTTGAAAACTTCACTGTGATTTTCTCCCTACAAAGAACCAGTATGATGGTTAATCTTCATTGTCAACTTGACTGGGTTCAGAAATCACCTAGCAGACCTGTCTCTGAATGTTTCTGTGAGGGTGTATACAAGAAAGTTTAACTGAGGATGCAAGGCATTCCCTGAATATGAATGGCATCATCCTGTGTACCAAGGTCCTAGATCAATAAAAAGCAAAATGGAAAGGCAAGTCAAATACTAACATTTATCTTTAACTCTTTCCTGACTGTAAACACACTGTGACCAGCTAGAGTGTCTCCCATCCATGTCTTCCTGCCATAATGGACTGTATCTTCAAACTATGAGTCAGCAAAACCTTCTTTCCATATGTGTGTGTGTATACATATATCATATATACATATATATATATATATATATCCACATATATGTGCATGTGTGTATATACATACATATGTATAGATATGTTTATGTATATATGTGTATACACACACACACACACACACACACACACACACACACACACACACACATATAGGAGCAGGTATTTTGTTCCACCCAGAAGTGTTGTGGAATATTAGTTGAAGATGTATTGCATTTGTTTATTCTGTGGAACATTTGTTTAAGATGCAAAGATATATTGCATTTGTTTTACTCCGTGAAGCTGTGTTACTTTGCCTGTCTAAAACACCTGATTGGTCTAATAAAGAGCTGAACAGCAAGGCAGGAGAAAGTATAGGCAGGGATGGCAGGCAGAGAGAATAAATGGGAGGAGAAATCGGGGAAGATTGAGGAGCAAGAAAAGGAGGAGAGGAGGACATCAGTGGCCAGCTACCCAGCTACCCAGCAAGCTATGAAGTAAGAAGAAAGGTATACAGAAATAGAGAAAGATAAAACCCCAGAGGTAAAAGATAGATGGGATAATTCAAGTTAAGAAAAGCTGGATAGAAATAAACCAAGCTAAGGCTGGGCATTCATAGGAAAGGATAAAACTCCATATGATTAATTTGGGAGCCAGGTGGTGGGCTCCCAAAGAGCCAAAAGAGTTTAAAAAATTACAGAAAAGTAAATAATAAAACTCAGAAGCAGAAGTGCCTCCAACAGAAAGGAATTTGCCTTGCTTCCTCACTGGTCTGAGTACAAGGCAAATATGAATATTATTATATAAGAGCAGATTAAGAAAAATTGAGGATGCCATGGAAGTCCTTCTTTTTCAACATCAAGTGATATAAGGGAAAGAGCAGCAGGGTTTCATCTTACAAAGGCAATAAGATTCCTCTTCTTCCTCCTCCTCTTTTTCTTCTTCTTCTTCTTCTTCTTCTTCTTCTTCTTCTTCTTCTTCTTCTTCTTCTTCTTCTTCTTTCCTCCTCTTCCTCTTCACATCCTAAGTTTCAGTAAGTAACAAACTTTGCTAAGGTTAGTATCTAACCCATCAAAGCAGGCCACTTCCACATTGCTGAAAGGGCTACTTAAGGAGCGCTTGAGTAAGAAGAGTGATTTCACAAGTTCATGGTAAAGCCATGTTCCTTGTTATATATTTGCAGGCTGCAAGTGAGAAAGCAGCTGGTTAGCTCCACACCACTCCATTTGCTGTCTGTGGTCCACCCTGATCACCTTACTCTCCCACAACAGTTTTCTCCTCTATTTCAAAGCTGGGAGTGCAAACTCAGAGATCATGAGCATTGAGTACAGTCCCATCTCATCTCTGTCAGAGCTTCCTAACGAGGGACTATCCATTATATTTAGTTTCTTATACAATACCCATTTCCACAGAAACATGAGCCAGTCATTATTCACCCAATGCTAATTACAGATCAGAGCCTATCTTTTTTTCTTGCCATTTCCTCTTCAGCAGCAGCACCAAATGGCCAAATGTAATATGTGAGACTCCTCAGCAAATGAGGTAACAAGTTACAGTTTTCTGTAAGACATATGTCATCAAATCAGCAGACATAATTCAAAGTCTTCAATGGTGTCTTTTCCAATTGTGAAACTCAGTACCAATATTTGCATTACCTGAGATCTTGAGAAGCACACACATTCACAGGGCCCAAGCCTGATCCACTATGTTGATGCAGGTGGGGTCCAGAGTCTGGCCTCCACAAGATCTCAAGGTAACTGACACGTATGGAAGTTTAAGAAATAGTTTGTGAAAGCAGTGGCTGTCAAAGGTTAGTGAGCCTCAGAATCATCTGGAGGCTTCCAACAGATGGCTAGACTCCATCAGAATGGAAAGTTAGATCCTCAGATTTATTGGTGAGGGACAAGACCAGAGAAAGTGCACAGATCTCAGACTCCTACGACTACCAATGATGCTGGTCCAGTAGCCACAATTCAAGGACCACTGTTCTATGGTGCACTCACAGGAAAACCCATGAGGTTGTGTGTTTGTTATTTGTTTGTGTTTGTTTTGTTTCATTTTGTAATTTCTTTGCTTCAAAGAATTGCATGGAAACTTTTCCCCAAAGAAAAAGATAAACAAATACAATATTTATTACATTACCCTTAGGCCTAGCTTTCCCATTTGCCCTCTCACTGTGCAAGAGACAGCACATCTGCTCCCTACATACTGGGAGGCTGCTGCATTTCTTCATGGATTCCTTAAGGATTGTAATTTTAAAGCCTGTTATTTCTCTAAGTTCATTCTTTCTGCCTCCAAACCCATCCCAGTTTTCTCTGTTTTCTTCATAGTAGCAGTAGGCAAAACATCCCATGGCACATTTTGTTGCTCTGATCATAAAATTTTTCAAAGACTAGCTCTTGTCACATCAATTATACACTCCTGCCCAGATTTTCAACAGCACCAGAGTCTTATATATATATATATATATATATATATATATATATATATATATATATATATATATATATATTTAAATCATTTGTTTAAACTAACTGACACTCTGCCTTGTTTGGATTGAAAATTTGTTTTTCATACTAGCTACACTACTCTTTTCACTTAAAAAATTTCATGCTCAAAACTAACCTATACTTTAAGGACCAAAGGAAATACCATGTCCAGCCAGGCTTGTACACCAACCACCCTGCCCACAGTACATACTGCTAATTACCTAACTCTTTCCAGATCAGATGCCAAATATGGCTTCAGAATACTACTTACCCTGAAATTTTGGACTATTGCTACCAAGTAAGTGGGTACTGATAATGAAGCCTTCTGAGTTTTCATGGTATTCTATTATTTTATGAACTTTGTTATTCAAACTATGCCAGAATCCACTGTCTGGTGACTATTTCCTTCTATGTACTAAATTATAAGATGGGCTGGGAGAAGGCTTAGGGTCTAAAGCAGTGGTTCTCAACTTTCCTAAGGCCGTGACCCATTAATACAGTTCCTCATGTTGTGGTGACTTCCAACCATAAAATTATTTTTGTTGCTACTTCATAACTGTAATTTTGCTACTATTATTTATCATGATGTAAATATATGTGTTTTCCAATGGTCTTAGGTGACCCTTGTGAAAGGCTCATAAAACACACACACACACACACACACAAAGAGGTTGAGACTCACAGGTTAAGAGCAGCTGTCTTAAAGAATATCACTTGTCTCCTAACTAAACAGAAAGTTCTGTAAAATGTTTTCAGGGATGCTACTCTTGTCTTCCCATACTCCATATCAATCCAAGTTCCACCGGGTTTTTATCTACCACATTGATGAATAATACTAGAAATTTTTGATGGGGGTTAAGGTTCAGATCTTACATTTCCCCCCAGAATTCATTTGTTAAAGGTTTGTTCCTGAATATAGATGGAACATTTCAGGGGCAACTGCATTGTATGGGCTCTGACATTATCATGACCAGTAGATTAGTCAGCTTATTGATTCATAACTTAATGGGCTTTTGGAAGTTGGTAGAAACTTTTGGAGAGCAGGTCTAGGTGCAGGCATCAGACTAGTGAGGGCATTGATGCCCTTGGAAGTTACATTTTATTCCTGAAGTCTCCCTTGCCAGCTCTTTTTCTGCTTCCTGGCCATTATGAGGTAGACATCTTTGGTCTACTGCATGGTCCCCATCATGATGCTCTGCCTTATCACAAGCCTAGAAACAACAGAGCCCAGGGACCCCGGACCAAAACCAGGAGCCAAAATGAATCTTTCTTCCTTTATGTTTGTTTGCCTTGGATTCTGTCACATAATGGGAAGCTGACTAACCCAAAGGGAATAAAAAAGAGCCCGTTCTCAGCTCTCAAGAAGTGGGAGACAAAAGGACTTGTGGCATTTATATCAGCTTTAAAAGGAAACAGGAGGAAAAGTCCTGACTCAAGGAATACGTTTCATGTAAGAGTAACAGCTCAGGTACCTGCCATTTGGAACAGCAGCACCCAGCAGATGACAATTCTAATCTCAGTTTGAATTAACAGTTACAGGAGCTATTAATTTTAAACTAAAATAAAATCTTGACCTCAACTCCGTTTTATCCCTTTCATATCTTGACATGCAAAATACTAAGGAGGATGGGAGGGGAGGCACAGAGGCTGTGATTAAGTCTGCTCCTTGCTTCCATTATCTTCTCACTTTTCCTGGGCTCTAATTGAAACATCTTATTTATAGTGTAATGTTCTTAAGAATTTTCTGGGTGTATTTAAATGGGGATAGTTAATTGGGACTGTTCTAGCAGAAGTCAGTTTCAATCTCATCTTCCTGGGTGGTGGTTTTTCTCTGCTCCTGAAAAATAATGTAATTTCCTCTCCCTCAGTCTAATTTTCATGTTCACTGTTACAGTTCTGAATTCTGTGACCTAAGGCAATCCAAGCTTAATAACTTTTTACTTTAATAATATTGCTATTATTTTTAATCTTCACATAAACTTGGTATTTTGTTTGTCCCACCACTCTTGTAAAAACAGATCAGTAAAGTTTAACACAGAGAAAAATTTTAAAATGGTATGAATTAAAAACAAAAAAGGAAAAGTAAAAATTCAATGCTTTTTAAAATATATAGGTGCTTCACTAAATGTGCTTCAAAAATTAGTAGGAAGTACTTTTCACCTCCATGAAAAGTTATTTTGTTCATTTACTCTTGTTCTATGTAGTCAAAGACTTAGGAGATAGGTACAAGTGTCCTATTTATGAATGGCAGGAATAATGTGATGCATGCATGCAGGGACACATGCAAAACTAGGTTGATTTCTATGCAAGTTTCTCTTATTCTCTCCTAATTGCCTGTCCTGGAGTAGGTTCTTGAGGATCACTGCATGAAATGAAGTTGCTATGACATGCTCCTGGAGAAGCCAATAGAAGGTGAACAAGACAAGGGAGGAGAAAAAAGGTTGAGCATGATTTCAGGTGTGGTCATAACCCCTACTTGATCCACATAGTGTTCTGAGTACAGATGACAAGTAGAATTTTTTCTTCCTGACACAATGGAACTGAGAGTGCATGCTCACGAGTTAGTGGCCACATGGAACTACCCAGAGCATGACATGTCTCAATGACTCCGAGGAAAGCTTGCCCAGTGCTGCAAGCAAAGCTTTGTAATAGCTTTAGATGCCAGGAGGAATTTTCTCTAGCCATCTTCTACATCTCCTTATTGCTTCCGAAGGATGGGCTTTGAGGAAGAAATTCTGCAATCAAGACTACTCATTATCAATTTGACTGGACATAGAATCACCATAGAAACACACCTCTGGGTGTGCCTCTGAGGACATTTCCAGAAAGATTTAAATGCAAATGGAGCCATCCAAGGGCTAGGGTCTGAAACGGAATGAAAGAGAGAGAGAGAGAGAGAGAGAGAGAGAGAGAGAGAGAGAGAGAGAGAGAGAGAGAAGCACAAGTGTGTCTCTTTCCTTTCCCCTACTGAACAAGCAAGGTGACTGACCAGTCACTTCAAACTCCTGCTGCCCTGTGATGTCAGTGTGTCAGACTCCATCCCTTTATAAGCCATAAGCCCAGTTTACCATTCTCCTGTAAGCTCCCGTGTAGGCTGTCCTCCTTGTACTGTCCAGCACCACCTTTCCTGGGGCCCATGACAGGGCCCTCCCTGCTGCTCTATTGTCCTCCCCTGGCAGTTCCCTCCAGTTGTCTCAGGTACTCCATTACTGTCTTTATCTCCCCTTCCTTAGAAATGCTTCCTCCCTTTTATGATCGCCTGTTCAGTGGTATACACTACACACAGACGAATGTAAGTACAGATACATATGAATACACACATGCATGATTTTAAGTATAGGCTCCATATATAAATGAAAATGTTCCGGATTTATCTTTCTGAGCCTGAGTTCACTTAATATAATGATTTTCAGTTCCATTCATTTTCTCAGAAAGTTCATAACTTTGTTTTTTTTCTAAAGAGCTGCCTAAAATTTCACTGTGTATATGTACTATATTTGCTGTTGCTGGGCATAATAGATATTGTAAATCACGCAGGAGTAAACATGCTTTCACATGCATCTCTGATATGTTATTGATTTAAAGTTCTTCAAGTATGGAATCACATAGCTGGGTCATACATAATTCTATTTTTAATTTATGAGAAATGAATATTCTTTATCTTTTAGATCAATGTTAAAATCATTGATGGCTATAGTTTAGCAATTGATGTACATTTAATTTTTATATGAATTGGAAGTTATAATGTATGATTTATATATTTGAAAAAATCATCATGAATTTACTTAATATTTAGTAATATATTTGATCTCATCTGACTAATTTTAATTTGAAGTCTGCTGTATCAGACAGTACAATAACTACATCACGCTTATTTTAAGTTTTTGTTTACTTGAAAGTTTTCTGTCTTTTGTCTTTTAACTCTCAGTCTGTTAGTGATTTTAGCAGAGAGGTATGCATTTTGATGGCCACAAATACTTGGATCTAGGGTTTTTTTGTTGTTCTTTGCTTGTTGTTTTTAAAAATATAATTTTTGTAATTCTATGAGAATTTCATAACCATAGACAGTGTATTTGATCATATTCACTCATACTCCTAAACTCCTTCCAGATTAATCCTCATTCACACACTTGCTACATTTTTGTCATTTTTTTGTTGTTATTTTATGACCATGTCCAACTACTGCCACCCATACACTGATAGACATGAGAGCTTACTAACCTACCAGAGGACACACCTTCAAGAAAACTGACTGACTCTTCTCCAAAAGCTATCAACTGTCAACAACTCCTCAGATATGGGTAGAGGCTCCCGAGTTCCATTCTCTCTCCTCCATTCTGGAATGTTGACTGACATAATTATGTCAGGCCTGTGACCTATATTTTAATCTCATAAGAAAGCCTGTGGCTCTTCATAGATACTTGGGGACCATTTATATTTAAGGTGATTATTAAATATGTTTGAGATGTTTGCTCATTCTGATAATTCTTTGGTTGTTTTCGTGGCTGCCTGGATTAGTATTTGTTCTTTACTTCCTTGTTTTTGAGTTTTGGTGGTTTTCTGGTTGGCTGTGATAAATATGATGGATTCACTCCTAGCTCCCTTTTGCTCATACATTCCATTCATGAAATGTGTTTTTTTTCCCTTACTGTTGTCATTTTTAATTTGAGAATGTTTCCCTTCCTCCTCTGTGTATAATATCACTTTAAGTATGTCGTATTGGCTTGATGGTCAAGAGCAGCCTTAGTTTGTACTTTCTTAAAATGTTATTTCTCCTTTAATTTCAAAAGAAATGTTTGATAGATATAGCAATTTTGGTTGATAGTTATACCTTCAACACATGAACTATCATTCCACCATGTCTTCCTGTCTTTTGGAGTTGATAGCCATAGATTTTTATGATATTCTGATGTTTCTGGCTTTGTTGGTTAGTTGGTATCTGTCCCTTACAACTTTTAATACAGTTTATTTACTTTGAATTTTTAACATCTTGGCTGTATGTTATGCAGAGACTCATGGGGTTCTAAATGCCTCTTGTGCTTAAATGCCTGGTTCTTTCTCTGGTTTCAGGAAATGTTCAGCTGTAATGCCACTGACCGGATTTTCTATACCTTCACTTCGCCATTTATCTGCATTCTGCTCTACTTCTTACGACCTCTTCAGTTTGATCTTTTGATCAGGTATCAGAGTTCTTAGACTTTGTAGAGATGTTCACTGTCTGTCTGACCCTGTTGATGTTGAGTGTAGTATTTTAACAGTTTGTCCTCTATCCTGATGTCCTTTCTCTCTCTGGACACTACTTGTTGTAACACAAATTGCTAAATTGTCTTATTAATTTAAAAAAAAAAACAACCTGGAGCTAGATATTGGGGTGAAAGTTGAAAGATCAGAGAAACAGAACAAGCCAGCCACAATCTTACCTCTACAAAATCCTCAGCCTTAAGAGAGAGACTTCCTGTTTACTCACGCTTTATATACCTTTCTGTGCCCTGCGACCTTCCTTCCTTCCTGGTGCTGGGATTAAAGGCAAGTGCCACCATGCCTGGCTCTGTTCCCAGTGTGGCCTTGAATTCACAGAGATCCACATAGACCTCTGCCTTCCAAACAATAGGATTAAAGGCATGTGCTACCACTGCCTGACCTCTATGTTTAATATAGTGGCTAGGTTTGTCCTCTGATCCCAAGGCAAGCTTTATTGGGGTGCACAATATATCACCACAACTTGTAGTCCTTTCCACTGTCCTTTTAATTTTATCAGTTTCATTTGAATTTATGAATTCATGAAGTCATCCACTTGTTTTTATGCTCTCATACAAATGATCATTTTTACCAGAAAATGGTTGAAATCTTCACCTGACTTCTGCTTACTTCTGTCCTTGAGGTCTCCTACTGCCTTTTCATAATGCTCACATTTCTGTGTCATAGTTTGTGCATATGCTGGTTTCTACATTTCTTCTAAGCTTTTGTTGTTGTTATTGATGAATGAATCTTCTTCTTTAGCGACCTATTCCTGGTATAATACATACATAAAATTAGGTAAATTTATGACAAGGAATAGTAAAACCATTTTAAAAATACAGCTAAAACTCTTCTAAGTGTGTAGCAAAAACGTGAAGAAGCATCCTGGGAAAAGACGGGGTAAGGAAAAAAGGAGCAAAGGTACATGTGGTAGCAGCATCTTTGGAGTCCTTGAAAACTGGAGTATTGAAGTTATTTTCATGGTGGTGGCAAGGAAGTTCCAGACCACAGCCTTTCCTTTGGTTTAGGTTGTTGAGTCTACCTCAGACAAAATGTCTGACATCCACTAGAATGGAGAGATCTCCACTGCTGTTATTTTCCTTCCTATTGCTGACCACACCTAGCTCTGAAGTTTGTGAGCTGGGACATCTTTCACCCTCTTACAACTCTTCAGCCCCACTGAGTTGTCTAAAGTTTTAGCTGACAAGGATCTCCCAAGTAGATTAGAGTTATGTGAAGCAACCACAGTGGTACAGGGAAGGTCCTGCCTTCCTACTTTCAAGACCTAAATATGAATCATTCCAATAGAGACATGTAGCTTTGTGTTTGATATACATTAATAAAGGACTGATAGGTAGCTCTGGAATTTGATCAACCCATTTGACTCAGGCTCAAACTATCAAACCCAGGGCAATCCTCAGCTACTGAGATCTGTTCTTATTTCCAAGGGCAGACTACTGTGCACTTTACCACTTAAGATTGCCTCGTATTGCCTGTAAATTTTCCTTGTCATTTGGACACTCCTGTTTGCCACAACTGCTTCTCTGTGCTTTCCTTCTCCAAGAGGGTATAGAAAGTCAACTTCAAGCTCCTTGATCTGTTGGTCTGTGACCTCATATCCCTAGGGTAGCAATACATTATCTCCCAAGAAGGTACCCAGTAGCTGCTCTCCCAGTCATAATGCTGACAAATGGAATTTCTCTCTGTTGCTGTCTTGTCTGCTGGAGCAATCATTGTATTATCAAACCTGCAGATGGATTTAAGGCTGCTGAAGGCTGTAGGCTTGTTCTGAGGCAGTACTGTCCATCTTTCTTCTAGCTTATACTTTGGAAGCAACTCTTGGCACTCACCTCCTCCAGCCAAATACTTAGTAGCTGTGGTTGTGTTGAGCATTTGTTTCTGTGTTGTGCATCATTTTTCTCCTCTTTCCTAGTATCTTTTTACTTTCTTTGTAGATTTATGAAACTATTCCTTTATTTATCTTTTTTTTAGGGAAAGTGTTTATTTTTGTTGTTGTTGTTTTTACTCCGACTCTCTTCTTCATTTGCTAACACATAAGCAGACCACAGTCCATCTTTCCTGGTACCTAGTTTGATTTATTCTTTATAGCAGCACAGAAAGACTAATACATGTGGGTGGGATGACTATGCTGGTCACAGGCTCTCTAGGAGTCATCTTTGAAATAAACTGAAGTTAAAGAGAAAAGAAGGCTTCTGGATTCCTAGAAACTTAATCTTAGCTTCTAAGTTGGCTTATAAAAGACTGATGGAGGGGAATATCAGTTGTAAAACCATGACAATTCTCTCATTTTGAATCTGGGGAAAGAAACTGCACTTATGCTGTGAGTATTGACAGGATAACTTATTAGATGCCATGAATAACAAACTCATTTATCTTCAAATCTTCATCGGTAAATGCATTGTTTTGAAGCTGATTTTAAGTGCACTTTTAGCTATTTTGTTAGATATTGTTTTACCTGCTCAAACATACTTTATAGTTGATATATAACATGACTGATAGCATGTAATCATTAAATTTGTTTATAATATAAGCAAATTCTATTTTAATGCACATAATTACAGTTTTACAGTTTATTATTATTATGTATACATTGTCTCCTCAAAAGAAATCTACAGAGTTTTTTAGTGTACAGCTCAGTAATGAGAGGAGCTGTAAAATAGGACTTTATAGTTTTTATCTTCCACCAACCCCCACATGGTTTAGTTGGTTTTATTATGAGTTGAAACACTTGGCTTGCTTTCTCTCTCCAACAGTGTCTCCTCAGTGCAGGCTCTGTCGTTAGCATGGGGCCTGCATCAGGGAGTCTGAAGGAAGTCAGAAGGATTATGACATGGTTGGATTATACATGAAGAGTCTGACTGGAAAAGAAATTCCATTATCACCACTCTGGAAGCTGAGATTCTTTCTTCACATCAAAGAACCTGGAGAGGGAGAGAGGAAAAGTCTTCAGAATGGATCCCTTTCATTTCCACTTCAGTTAACTGCGGTTGAGTGTTCAGTACATTCTATACTCTCAGACCCTGAAAGAGCTTGTAGCTGACTTTCCTATACTGGGAACTTAATTCAAGCAGACCTGACAAGAAAAGCCAGGAGCCTCAGCAGACTCTGCTTTTATAGAGAGGGATTTTTTTTTTAATCCAAAAGTTGCTTATTTTTCTAAAGAAAAAAAATTCTCCTGATGAGATAAGTTTTAAAGTGTGAAAAATGTTGACATTTTTCTTTACACATCACAGGTTTGTGGTGTTTATTTTTATTTTTATTTTTTTAGCTAACATAATCTTTCTATGGTGAATTCTGTAGGCAACACTCAGATTCTGTCAAAACCCCTGGGCTATTACCATGGTTTCAAAAACTTGTAGCACTCAAGTGGGCTTACCAGGGGCACAGCTTCCCTGTTGTGTGAATTGCAGCAAAAAATTAAAATGTAGCTGATGCTAGAATACTGTTGACAAGCTGATGAGGCCCATGTCCTCAGAGTTCCTCTTAAGTCTCATTCAAACTGTCAGAAAACGTCTATACCTGCTCTAAACTGCTGCCTGAGCAGAAAATTAGGACCTTATGAGCACCTAAAAAAAGTTGTGAACGAAAGACAACAAGCATGGGCAAATAAGGAATGTGTAAGTACAATAATATTGTGAGCTAGTATAAAATGCACCAGTGACTTTAGATCCTGCTTCTGATGTGGGAAGAAATGAGAGCAACAGGGACAATCCCACAGGATAGAGGAGAATATCTGAAATTAGGGCTCTCCATCAATCCAACACTAACATTTCTACTTCAAAACAAAACATTCTTGTCAAGTGATGGAGCTCATCGATAACCCCACTCTGGACGGTAAGGCAAGAGTAATGCCAGTCCAAGTCCAGCCTGGGTTACAGAGCCTTGTCAAGGCATTCCTTGATAGAGAGAGAGTGGAAAAACAACAACAAAAGTGACTTGACTACCTTGTCCCTCAGTGTTCTAAAGAAAGCAAAAAGCATAGAGAAAAGTCCAAATTTCATGTTCTGTGTCTCCAGTTTTCTTTCTTCTTCTTCTTCTTCTTCAGTTTCTAGAGCAGGACCCTCATCAGGATGACCTGGGGAGCCTGTCAGAAATACAGACTCCACCACCTCCTGAACCAGAAACTCTGGCCTTCTGTGCAGCAATCTGTGTTTTCACAGGCTTGCCATATGTTCCTAGTGCACATAGAGGTTTAAAAGTCACTGCTCTTGTATACATAATTGGTCTATTAGTCTGTTAATTTATTCTCGACAGCACAAAACATGCCCCCACACCTACACTTTCTGAAAAATCTCCCCTGTCTTACTTTCAGATATTTTTTCCCTTCTCTCCTTTCACAGAACTAGTCTTTTGTTAAATGCTTTCTTCATAGAAAACAGTGGAAAAGAAAACTTAAGACCTCATTCCACATGAACCCACTTACCTAACAATTAAAGCCCTAACAGGATCTCTAAGAGGTACTCTCAAAGTTTCAGTACCCTATGCATGTTCAAAATTAAGACAGGCCTACTGAAACAGGTGGTGTATTGGGTAGAGGAATCATCTTGTATCACTCATGACAGTTCTACCACACTAGCCCTAGCATGGAGCAGTGGAGAGTCAAAGTTAGCCTTTGGCTTCTCCACCAGGTGGAGAAGAATGGAACAAAGGCCAACCTTCTGGGTTTTGGAGGGCTGCCAAGGACTGGCTTTTTCTCACCCTATTAAGAGGCCCGGGTAGCAGAGGCATGACTGCAGATGCCTGGGGACTAGTGAGAAGACTCCAGGATTTGTTGCACCCTGAAGACACTCATAGTCAGAGAAAATACTGCATCACTGGCTTCTTTGGCAAGAGGAAATGAAACCAAGGAACATGTGGTTGAGATTCAGACTTCTGAGGGGTTGCCAGGTAGAGTGCTGTCTGCCTGTCTGACTCGGAGTGCTGGTGTAACAGGAACACTGTGTACCTAGTTGCTGAGGAGAACCATTGGGGCTCAGCAACTTGCTGGAGGCCTGGAAATTCTGTGTTATGACAGCAACAGTCTGACCCCAGAAAGAAAAAAAGAAGGCAAGTGCCTGAAAAGAAACCAGTGCCGCACTCTGAGAAATGATGCCCCAGATCCAGAGAAAACACACTCTCTCAAATGTTTGAAAGGCCCTAAGAATCTCTAACTGAGCACCTTGGGGAAATTCTTCTCTTGTGTAAAGAATCCATGAATAATGGAAAAGTGAAATGTTTTCCCAAATGTGTAGTCACCACCAAAAACCAGTAAAGATATGAAGAAAGATGGGAGTGTGGCCCAATCCAAAAATAAATAAATAAACTAAATGAACAAACAAATAAATAAGCTGAATAGCCCAAAGCTTAGCAAGAAGAGAGGAAGATCTATTAATTTACTGCACAAGCAATAATCACCTTAAAGAAGTGCAATCTACTAAGTGAGAACACAACATGTATGGCCTATCAGCAAAATGCAAGGGCAAGTAAGAGTACTAAGAAAGTGCTAGAATTGCAAAGTGCCTTGGTTTTATTGCTGTGAAGAGACACCATGATCAAGGAAACTTATAGAAAAAATCATTTAAATCAGGGACTTGCTTCAGAGGGTAAGTCCATGATCATCATGGTGAGGAGCATGGTGGTAGCACCTTAGCATGGCACTGGAACAATAGCTGAGAGCTTACATCTATCTGATTGTTTGAATCTTAGATGGTCTTTTAATTATAAACCCAGGTGTCAGGGTGAAAGCTGAAAGATCAGAGAAGCAGAGCAAGCCACAGCCAACACCACCTCACCAACTCCTCAGCTCATCCTCTTTCCTCAGACTGAAAGCCTCTGAGTCCTCACCTGAAATGTTCTCACCTGAACTGCTTTAGTTCATGTTTCCTCATGCCTTATATATACCTTTCTCTGTCCTGCTGTCATTTCCTTGCATTAAAGGCATGTGTGCTTCCCAGTACTGGGATTAAAGGTGTGTGCCATCACTGCCTGGCTCTGTTTGCAATGTGGTCTTGAGCGCACAGAGATCCAGATGGATCTCTGCCTCCCAAGTGATAGGATTAAGGGTGTGTGCCATCACTGCCTGGCCTCTCTGTCTGATCTAGTCATTGGCTCTGTCCTCTGATCCTCAGGCAAGCTTTATTATGGTATACAATATATCACCTCAACAGTAGTAATCAGAGAAAGAGCAACTGGGCTTGGCATGGGCTTTTGAAATCTCAAAGCCCACCCCCAGTGATACACTTCCTTCAACAAGGCTACACTTCCCTGATCATTCCCCCAAAACTGTTCCAGCAACTGAGGACCAGGCCTTCAAACATATGAGCCTATGGCAGACATTCTCATTCAAATCACCACATCAAAGGTAAACAAACAAACAAACAAACAAAAAACCTAGCCAAATATAAATTCTTGATTTAGAAAGTGCATTGACTGCACTTAGAAATCTGTTGACTCCTGATGGGAGTTCTTACCTTCTTGTAGGAGGGAATGTGGGATGGGTTGAGGGAGGTGGCTGGAGGGGTGGGAGGAGGGAAGAGCAGGATCTGTGATTGGTATGTAAAATGAATAAAAAATTTCTTAATTAAAAAAATCCAGTGGATGCATTTAATAGTAGACTTCAAACAGAAAGAAGAATAAATGCTCAAGGAAGAATGTCAATGATGGATGTAGACCTTGGTTTAGGTGTGCAACAGAAAGAAGAACAGATGGAGAACGTATTAAAGACATGATGATACAAACGTCTCCATTTGAGAACTAAACCAGAAAAACAAAGGAATTGAATAAACTGCAAGTAATTAAGATTGAATGAATGACCTAAACAGGGTGAAACTGAAGTTTACTGTGATAAAACATTTGAATGTAAGGCAGAGAAAGAATCATAAAGCAGAGATTTCATATAGTGGCCATGAGAATGACAGTGAGTCAGGAACTAGAAGCAGCACAGGCAGGAGAGTGATACACTCAAAACACTAGTGAAATAAAGCATGTCAACCAATAATAATATGCCAGACAAAAGAGTCCTCCAGAAATGAAGGAGAAGGGTTATGGAGATGGTTCAGCTGGGAACTGCTCACTGCAACAGCA
The DNA here is from genome assembly GCF_903995425.1 of Onychomys torridus. NCBI lineage: Eukaryota > Metazoa > Chordata > Mammalia > Rodentia > Cricetidae > Onychomys > Onychomys torridus. Next base: position 112,687,936 of record NC_050446.1, read on the forward strand.
TGAAGCCCTGAGACTGGATCTCCAAAACTCACTTTAAAAGCTGGGACTCAGCTGGAGAGATGGCCAGCAACTGAGACTACTTGTTCCTGTAGAGGACCTTGGTTTGATTCTCAACAACTCCATGGTGGTCCACAAACATCCATAACTTCATTTCCAGTGGACTTGATGCCCTCTTCTATCCTCTGCGGGTACCCAACCCATTCATGGTGCACATTTGTAAAGGCAGGCAAAACTTACATACAGAAAATAAAATGATTGACTCTAATTTTTAAATAAAAAAAATTAAATAGATAGATAGATAGATAGATAGATAGATAGATAGACAGATAGATAGATAGATAAGGCTGTGCAGTATGCCTATAATTCCAGCATTTTGGAGGCAGAGACAGGTGGATCCCATGTATTCTCTGGCCAGTGAAATCATTGAGAGATGCCATCCCAAAGCTAATGTGATTGAGGACATCTGAAACTGCTCTATGTGCAAGACACGTCTACACAATGTACACACACAAACACACACACACACACACACACACACACACACACAATTAAAAATAAAAGATAAATTTCAGAAGCATTCTTAGACAAATAAAACCTTAAGGAGTCCATTAGTAGTAACCTACCAAAAGTGAAATACAAGGTTGAAACAAAGGGCTACTAGAAAGCCACAACAAACTATTTCTCCCCTCTAATTCCCCTAGGACTCCCCCAGCACATCACTCTCCCAACTTCATAGCCTCATTTTTTCCCCTTTTTTAAAATTATATTTGTGTTTTAATTTTACACATCAGCCATGGGTTCCCCTGTCCTCCCCCTCCCACCCCCACTCCCACTTTCTCCCCCATCCTCTCCCTTCCATTCCTATCTCCCCCAGGGCCAAGACTCCCCTGGGGACTCATTTAAACCTGGTGGATTCAGTCCAGGCAGGTCCAGTCCCCTCCTTCCAGGCTGAGCAAAGTGTCCCTGTGTAAGCCCCAGGTTCCAAACAGCCAGCTCATGCACTAAGGACAGGTCCTGGTCCCACAGACTGGATGCCTCCCAAACAGTCGAAGCCACTCAACTGTCTCACTTAAAGAGGGCCTGATCCAGCTGTGGGCTCCACAGCCTTTGATTCACAATTCATGTGCTTTGTCTGGCCTTTCGTCCCCCTGCTTTTTCCATATCCTCATTTTTAAAATTTATTTTTATTATATTATTTACTAATACTAGTTTTCAAACATTTTAAGTGTGATCTTTGAAAAATGGATAGGCCTGTGTAATGTTTGTTGATCGTATCCATCCACCATTACTTCCCTCCAAGTGCCTTCCTCATCTCCCCAATATCATGTCTCCCTTTTGATTGCTGTTATTAATAACTCTCTGAGCCCAGTTAATCATGCCCATATGCACATAGGAATGGAGCTTTTCAATGGAGAATGAGCAACCTACCAATGACCAAGTCCTCAGAGGAAAGTGATTTTCTCAACTCAGCAGTCATCAGCTGCTAATTGCAGGTGTGCCAATGATGAGGCCTGGGGCCCCTCCCCCATCAATGCTGGAATTTTGACTGGCTTGATCTTGTGTAGGCATTGAGTGGGTAGACACCGCTGCTGTGAGGTGATCTGTGTAATAATCATGGCTGGAAAAAGTCATTTGGTGTATAATCTAGTATCCCCCTACCCTTAACATTCTCCCCAGAAGTCCCTTTTTAGTTGCCTAGCCTCCACTTGTGCTCCAAGTTAGACACATGAAATAAAAGCTTTGAAGCTAGAATCTGCTTATGTGAGAGAACCCGAGGCATTAATCTTTCTGAGCATGAGCTATCTCATGCTATATAATTTCTCCAGTTTTACCCATTTACTTGAAACTTCCATTTGTCTTTATAGCCGAGTAATATTTCCTTTTATGTATGTATCATATTTTCTGTTTGTCTTTTGATGGAGATGTTATATAATCCCCAGTCTAACCACAAACAAAATACACATGGAAGATACACAAGGGAAAATGAGAAAGAAAACAAGAATGTCAGTACAAAAATTAAAAAAAAAAAATAACAAAAATGAAACAGGAGAAGAAAGAAAAATAAATATAACACATAAGAAAGCAATGAGCAAAGTAATAACAGTAAGTCATTTCCTGTTCATAGTTATTTTAAGTGTAAAAGGACTAAACTCTGAATTAAAAACAAGCTTGCAGTGAATGCAATAATTACAATGTGATATCAAATTATATGCTATCCATGAGATTCATTTTAGATATTAGGATATACATAGGATCAAAAGTAATGGTTGGAAATTTTTTCCATGCAAGTGGTAATTAAAAGGTACAAAGAATGACCATATTTTCATCAGACAAAATAAACTATAATTCAGAAACTCTGAAGAAACAAAGGTGGACATTATATAATAATAAATGTGACAGTTTGGCAGGAAAACACCACCATTAGGTGGTTATATGCACCATCAACAAGGCATCAAGAGAAACAGACAATATTGTTCTACCTATAGACTTAGATAACTCACTTTCAATAATGGTTTAAAAAAAAAAACTCAACAAACAAATCAATAAGGAACTCAAGGATCAAACATTGTGATCAGATTAAATCTAAAACTCATATCCAGAACACTCAACCTAAAAACAGAATATAAAATTCAGAGAAGTCTTAAAAATTCAAGGATGCTGAAATCTATATCAAATATATTTCCTGGCTGTGTTTGGTAGTGTACACCTTTAATATCAATACTCAAGAGGCAGAAGCATGCGGATCTCTTTGAGTTCAGGGCCATATTGGTCTACAAAGTCAGGGCTGTCACACAGAAAAACCCTATTTTGAAAAACAAACAAACCAAAAACAAACAAGCAAGCAAATCAAATTTGCTGTTGATGTTCTGTATGTTAAATGTGTTGCTCTGATTGGTTAATAAATAAAACACTGATTGGCCAGTAGCCAGGCAGGAAGTATAGGCGGGACAAGGAGAGAGGAGAATTCTGGGAAGTGGAAGGCTGAGGCAGAGAGACGCTGCCAGCCACTACCATGAAAAGCGAGATGTAAGGTAGCGGTAAGCCATGAGCCACATGGCAACTTATACACTAATAGATATGGGTTAATTTAAGATATAAGAACTAGATAACAAGAAGCTGGCTATGGCCATACATTTTTAAGCAATGTAAGTCTCTGTGTGTTTACTTGGTTGGGTCTAAGAGACTGTGGGACTGGTGGGTGAGGGAGATTTGTCCTGACCATTGGCTAGGAAGGACTGGAGAAAACTCCAGCTACACAAATTTGTTTCCTCTCATAAAACAGAATAAAAGTATAAATCATAATTCATAAACATTTGGAAGTTAAATAGGTCATCCCTGAGTCAAAAGTCTTAGGTAAGAGAAGAAACCACAGGAGAAATTAGAAGCAAAATGAGATAAATGAAAATATAACATATTAAACTTTTCTTATGCAATAAAAACTACTTATAGATGCTATATCAAGAAATACCTACATTCTAGAGGGAGAAAAATCTTAAGACAACAAGGAACTAGAAAAAGAAGATGAAATGAAACCCAAAGTCAGCAGATGGAAGAAGATAGAGCAGTCAAAAGAAATAAAGAAAATAGAAAAATAAAAAGTCCATTGGATCTATGAGTTGGTTTTATGAAATGATTAACAAAATTGTCAAGTCCATAACTAGACTAAGAAAAACAGAAAAGAATGAACTAGCAAAAATCAGAAATGATAGGAGATATTACAATGAATGCTACAAAGCAATATGACTCTTAAGAAGGGAGTGTCAGTAATTATGTACAAATTGGATAATTTAGAAGGAAAAAAATAACATTTATAATAGCTTCAAAGAGAGTAAAATATTTAGAAATAAATCTACCTAAGGAGAGAAAAGATTTGAACAATAAAAACTGCACAAATAAATTCACAGAAATATAAAACACACCAATACTGAACTATGGATATATAAGGAATTGAACAGATCTATAACTAGTAAAATTATTGAACAGCTGACTTAAAACATCTCAGCAAAGAAAAATGCCAGAACAGATGTCTTCACTAGAGAATTCTACCAAAGAGAAATTAAAATGAATTCTGGTGAAATTTTTCACAAAAAAATGAAAAGATAGTAACTTTTCTAAACTGATTGTATGAGACAAGCATTACCTCAATATCAAAATCAATGAAAATGTAAGGAAAGAAAAGTTTAGGGTGAATGTGTAATGTTGATGTAAAAATTCTCAACAAAAATCCATAGTATGCCAAAAGGATCATTTCCACTAGTGCCAAGTAGGATTTGTTCTTAGGATACTATGACTCTTCTGTAAATAGTAATCAATGCCATATACTACACTAATAAATTAGTGTAGAGATGTTTGAAAACAGTGTAATACCCTTTCATAATAATTTTACAAAAGCTAATAGGAGTATAAGGAAATGATCTTGACATAATTACATCCACGTATGAACTTGAGTTCCCATCACAGCCAATAGCCAATAGTGTAAACTAAAGCACTTATGAAGATCAATGACAGAAGGATTTCCATTCAAATGACTTCTACTCTATACAGTACTCATGCCAGAGTTGTCAGCTAGCAAAAGAAATGCAAGTCATTCAAATTACATATAAAAAAGTAAACTTACTTCTGTTCATAGGCAACACAAAATTATTCAAAGAAAACTAAAATTGCATGCGCATAGCCAGACCCAGTGGCCAGCTAGTGTACCCATAACTCCAATGAGGAATTTTCACTTCAGTATCTGCTGCAAACAGTTTGCAGCTTCTCAGGAGAATTGTTCCCCAAAGAATCTGCCTGGAAATGTCTGGAGGTTTTCTATTTCCCTAGTGTCAGCACCACAATCTGAAGGTAAGAAAAAAAAATCCTGTGACCTCAGTGACGACTACATGTTCTAAGACTTTCCAGAGATGTCAGGCCAAAGCCCCATTTTTCCTGGCTTCCTCTGTGGCCCACTTTTGCTTGCTTCATTTCCATGTAGGTTTTCATCTGTACAAAAATCCTTACCTTGGGTTCTATTTTAATAACTCAACCTATATCTTTATCATTTGAAACTAAGAAAAATACTCAACAGGTCTTATAACTATAGTCAGTTAATGTAAATATATTGTTCTAAAATTAATGTCGATAGCTGTGTGTGTGTGTGTGTGTGTGTGTGTGTGTGTGTGTGTGTTCTCTAGGAAAGGTGCAAAACCTCACAGAGATCTCAAGTAAGGGAATAACTATATTTATTGTTCTTTTGAACCAGGATTCAGGAAAACAGATGTGCCAGCCACCTGCCAGCATGTGGAAGATGCTTTTCCCCAAATTTGCCAATGCAGGCAATGCACAAAAGACTTCAGATCTATAAGATGCATCCAAGAAAAAGGAATGGAAGATGTGGTTAGCAAGGATGCTCCAAGTTCTAAAGTCCTGGGCTTCCTGACAGCCAGGCTGCACACACACCAGGCTCCTGCTGGGCCCATTCCATCACCTCTTGCTGCTCATTGTTTGACAAATATCAAAGCTTTCATGCTACAGATGACACATATCTCCTGTGCTTCACAGAATAGTGCCCAGAAAATAGATTGTGGGCTCCGAACTAGAACAAATGCAAGACTTTTATACTGGTCACAAGGAGACTCCCCAGGAAACATAAAGCAGGGAGACAAACACTGCTTAGCTAAATACTCATGATATTTCAGTTTATTTATTTGTGGCAAACTAACCTTTAGAAGGAGTTTGGATTTTTTCAGACCAATATTAACAGAAATTACATATATTTGCTAAAGATTTGAGAAGAGACAATGAAGAAGGGAAAGAGAAGAGACTATTTTTCAAAAAAAAAAAATCAAAAAGAGATTTCTAAGGAACACATAAACAGAAGGCATTAACTAATCAAAGTCTACACAAACTCAGAACTGCTCATTTTCCCTTATTAATTAGAACTCAGTCATCATCACTGATGGTATAGATTCTGATTCATTTCAGGAAGAAATATAAGGTAACTGTTTTTGAATAAGGAGACAAACTTGAGAATTGGTTAAAAATCTTTCAATTGTAATTAATGAAGAATAAAAACAAGTTTACTGTCTTGGTTACTTTTCTAAAGTTACTTTGCTGTGATTAAACATCATGACAATGGCACATTATGAAGGAAAGTATTTAGTTTGGCATATAGTTTCAGAGGGTTAGAGTCCATGATGGTTGACTTTGACTAATAGCTTAAAATGAACCCTGACATTCTTGAATCATATTTGTGGCAGCTTTGATTCACTGTTCCTTTTTAGGAACAAAAAATATTTCTTAGGCTTTTTCTTTCTATAAGTTGGAAATTTAGCTGGGGGGGGGGTCTTACCCTGAAGGTACCCCTGCCTTCATTTCATTTCAGATCAGGCTGTTCTTTAACCTCATCTCTTTCAGTACAAGCCTTCACTCTAACATTAAACGTATTGATGTTCTTTTTCTCTGTAAACTGTAGGTTTTGTATTTCTTAGACCTGCATGAGAGTGATTACCAATAACTACACGATTGTCAGTGGTAAGATATCTTGAAATATCCTTTAATTTAGACTAAAATAAATTCTTAGGATAAGGGCAAAACATAGCCACATTCTTTGCCAAAATATCACAAGAAAGGTTTCTAGCTCCATTGCTAATATGCTCTCCTTCTGAAGCCTCCTGTCCTGGGCTTCCACAGTCCATTTGTCTCCCATCACTGTAGTCTTCCAAGCTACTGTCAAGATGGGCTATTAAACCCTGCTCACCACATTCATCATCTTGCCTAGTTCAAATTACCAGAGTCATCCACTTTCTGCCCAAACCCAGCAAGGTCAGGCCTGTCACAGTAGACACCACTCCCTGGTACTATTTCTGTCTTTGTTACTGCTGTGATAAAACACCATGACCAAAGCAACTTAGGAAAAGAAAGTGTTTAATTTGGTTTACAGTTTCAGAGGGTTTGAGTCCATGATAGCAGACTGAAGAAGCAGCAGAAAGCTCACATCTTGACCCAAGACCACAAGGCCAAGAGAGGGCACAGGGAATTAATTATAAGAGTTTTTGAAACCAAAACTCCAAAGCCTGGCCCACAGTGACATACCTCCTCTATACCTACTAATTCTTCCCAAACAGTTACATCAGCTGGAGATCAAGCATTCAAATATAGAAGCCTGTGGGGGCCATTTTCATTCAGACCATGACAGATACAAAAAAAAAAAAAAATACTTGTGACAAAATTAAGGATTACTTGGTGTGTGTGTGTGTGTGTGTGTGTGTGTGTGTGTGTGTGTGTGTGTCTGTGTGTGTGTGTGTGTATGTGTGTATCAATGATACATGTGAATATATGTGTATTGTATATATATTAACTTAAGGATATATAGATATGTTTATGTGATAAATAACTAGGAAGATCATGGAAAGGATGTTGGAAAGAGACTATGCTGTCTTTTTCTTAGAAATGTCTTTTTCCTATATGCACAAATAACCTATTAAAAACCATAACCCACAAATCACAGTAGCTAATAACATAATAGGCAATATAGTTTCTTTTATGGAGAGTAGGTGATTAAACACTGAAAATTATGCTAACTAAGCTAAATTCTTATTATAGATGCTATTTATTGGAATCCTCCAGGTGCTTTGAAAATATTTTGATGATTATAGCTTCAATGATATGCCACATTGGCTCTCAAGTGTAAGTCCGGTGTCCTAGCTCAGTGCTTTAAAGAGATGCCTGCATTTAGTGATACAAATTTGAAAACTTAGAGAAAATATATGCAGTGAGAAAGGCTGGGCTTTCCCATTCCAAAGATGACTCTCAAGACTACCCTGAGAAGACTAAACACCACTGAACAATGGAGCATTTACTCCTTGTGAGAAAGGAATTCCCAGGAAGATGAAGATCTCCCAGTCCAGATTGAGCCTTAGTTAATACTGACTTGTTTTAAGAAGTATCATGCTTAATCTCTTTGAAAATATCAGAAATAAAAAAAACCATATCTCTAAAATGTTTATTTAGAAGCAAAGCATAGCATCCTCCTAGTAATTCTCAAGGATGTAGCTGCCAGGACTAAAAATATCTCCAGGGGAGGGCTGTGCAGATGGGGAGTGGAGGGGGTGTGTGGGACACAAGAACCCAGAAGAGCAACCATCTGAGCAGATTTCACACAATTAATAGGGAGTTTGTTGGCTGGTGGCTGTTAAAAATAGAACCTCATTTCTGAGGGGTGGGTGCCCTGCTCCTGTGCCCTGGAAGGAGCCTGCTGAGAGGGATGATTAAAATGAAAGATTGTGCTGCTTTAAGGAAATGTTGGCATAAAGAAATGGCACCGATTACTGATGCTCCAGCCACCTTCTAAAAGGTTTCTGAAAATTGCTTTCCTTGGATAAAATACCAAATATCTGTTCCCAAATGTTATGAAGCACAATAAATCACATGACACTGACACATCCAATATGCCATATCAGAGACCCCGGATCCAAACAAAGCCACATCGCCTTTTGGTGGTGGTGGGGGTCAGTGATTACATTTCTTTCTCTTGTTTTGTATTAAGGTGGCAAGATCAAAACTTCTCTCTCATAAACAAAAAATTAGATCTGCTTCCTCCCTGTGTGAAATGAGAATTCAAATCACAAGTTCTCAGTGTCCAAAAGTAACTGGCACTCTGACCATATACCTTTTTAACTGAAGTTGGTGAACCCCAGAGAGGGCAAGCCACTTCACCAAAGTCAGGGGCAGAATTAAAGCCCACATCTCCTGTATTCAGTTAGTAATGAAGTGCTTCCTGTTAAACAGAGATTTCCAAGAGCATTCAATATAGTGTTTACGAGACTGCATTTTTATTGGAGAATTTTATACATGCATCTAATGTGTCCTAATCGAAACCACCCCTCCCCCTCTCCAATTCCTCTTCCAAGTTCCCCTCCTAGTTTCATGTGCTCTGTTTTCTAATTCCACTGAGTCCACTTAGTGCTACCTGTATGTGCATGGGTGTAGAGCCATTCACTGGCACTTGGGCAGCCTCCCTAGATTGCAGTTTTACTGGAACCAAAGTTTAAGGAAAGTATAAGTGCCAGTATAAAGGCAACAGGTTTGGAGGAATACGGAGGCAAAAGAAGGGGGGAATAGGTTTCTTGGCGCACAGAATGCTTCAGTGTTAATGTTCTGTTCCCTGTGGGTACATCATTTGTGGCACTTCAAAGACAGAAGTACTGAGGTGTGGTACAGTCACATCTGTCCAGGTGTAGAAGTTGCCTTCACCCCACCCTCAGTGACAAGTAGATGCACCTCCCAGCTACAGCAAGATACAACCGCTAAGAACCTATGGCTGCCGACATCTTTGGAGAATTTGTCTGCTCTCTTAGAAATAAATACCTAAGAGATTTTCAACAAATAGTTGATATGGGGATGCAGTTAAGTCCCTGTCCACTTGCCTCCACTTTGTACTTTTTTTCCCATACTCGGTAGCTTCCTGGTGGAATCATGTTGAGGGTAGTAGACTGGAGTTGAGATCTCAGCCCTATTCATTTTGCTCCTTCTCACTCTTTTACAAGTCTGTCTGTTCTGGGGATCTGTCCTGAACGAACTTACTGCTTGTATGGAATCTGCCCTGAACAAGGAGATGATAAAAGGCTGAACTTGCAGCATCCTGTGTTACTTTCATTCTACTTTCAACATTGTCTCTATGCAAATGTGTCACAGAAACAGATTTTTGATGTTTCTTCTCCAAGCAGAAGCTTGCATTCTCTCAATCCAGCATTATGGAATGTTTCTCAGGTTTCTATGTACTTGGTTGTCTGCTTTCTGGTTTTCTCATGCAACTCTCTTAATCAAATCAGAATTTCTAGAGGTAGCACCAGGGTACTTGTTATTTTCAATTCCTGGCTTCCCAGAATTCCCCACATCATTGAATTTGCAGTCCAGGTTCTAAAATATAAAGCAAATGGAACCAGAATACTTCAAGCCTTCTGTGTGTGAACAGGACACAAATGCTTGCTATCATCATCATGGCTGGACCAAACTGGGACAGGAGTTTCCCAAGAGAAAATCAGATTATCTTTAAGAAGAGGGAATGTGAAGAATGAGAAGAAGGTCATTCAAGCAAAAATGGACAAATAGCCACAGCTCACGCATTCAAACCAAACACTACTCTAATGCTGGCAAGGTCTGGGAGGTAACAGATGCTAAATAAATATTTACTAAATAAATGAATAAACAATGAGATGATCTTGTAATGTCCCATATAATTCAGACCAAAGAAAAAAATCTCACATTTCTTGTTTGGTCCAAGAAACCCTACTCTCTATCACTGATAAAAATATGGCTTATTAGGAAAGAATGAAAAAAGAAAGAAAAGGAAATGGAGAACATAAAAATGCACTAGTCAAGAATTATTAAGTACTTTGTATAGTTTTATTAAATTTTAGGCTGATAAACTGGCCCTTAATCTTTTGCCTATCCTTGTGATTAATGGATAAATTCTGTCCTTGTCAACTGGCTATCATGTTCTTTTTGTTCGTTTGTTGTCATTGTATTATCACCATAATATTATCACTATTACAGTCTTCCAGGACACTGTGGCATGGTAGCCTCACACATTGCTCCCAAAGTTCAACCTTCCTTTTTCTCCCAAAGCAAGAAGAAAGTGTATTTATTTGGCTTGGGCTTCTGAGTTTCAGGGCACAGAGAATGATATGGGTCTTTTGACTTTATAATCTGAGTAAATACAAGGAGAACAGAATCAGAGCCTACTCAAAGACTTAAAAAACAGGAATATTTGGGGAAAGCTTCCAGTAAAGAACTGTGGTCCTCTAAGAGCATGTTGAAAATCACGTCAGTCAGAGTGTTCCAATTTTACAAAGGCAAGTGCAAAGGATGTTGAGCTAAAACTTCCTTCCTTGGGATGAAAGGGAGCAGTGAAATGAGCAAATGAAATAGTACAACATTGCCTGCTTCATCTTGAAGCCCATAGGGGCAGACAGACCTTTGTTCTCCATTCTATGTATAGGTCCTATTGAGGTACACTAGCAAGAACCTTCAAATTCCAGTTGGTCAGAAACAGTGATATCAACCAATCTGTGGGAATCCATTAAGCTGGAGAAGATCGGGCAAAACTATCAAACTTGTACTCAATGTGAAGGACTTGCTGGAGCAGAAGGCGGGGGTGAATCAAGCTAACACACTTTTAAGACTTGAGCATATTGCATTCAGTGTATCTACTAGAGGAGAAAATTAAGCTATTGGGAAGTAAGGTAGTCAAATGGAAGGTCAAGTATATGAACTCTGCAAGCTCAGTGTCCACTCAAAGAAGCTGCAAGGGAGGAAAGTCACAGGGTAGATGGTAACTAAAATGTCAGTAATGACAGCTCCAGAACAAAGGGGCTCCCCAAGGAGAAAGTAAAAACTAAAAAGAGTAGCTCCTAGAACTAATGAAGACCTGAATTCACAAATTTCAAATGTTCACTGTGATTCAAGCAGAATAAAATAGAAAAGAACACACACTCACAGGTGCATTATGGAAATCTTATCCTCTAGAAATGGCAAGTGTTTTCTAACTCAGAAAAATAATCTCTGTAAAATAATATCATCAATGAGAGAGGAAAGAGGATCTTTATCTAACATCAGCTAAAGCTAACCTAGACGTCATTCCTCTAGTAAGGTAAACAGAAGGAATTTGAGGTGAGGAAGTGATTTGGAACCTATTTGAAAAAACTCTCAGAACTTATTGAGAAACATACTGAGAAGATAGCATCCACACAATAAACAGAAAAACTGAGAAACATAAAAAAGACTAGTGATGATCCAATGTGACACTATGTGTATGTGTGGAGAGAAGGGGGTATACTGTGTGCTTCTGTCATCTAGCCTTGGAGAAGTGATCACAGAGAAGGAGGAGAACACTTCCACTAGCCTTAGTGAAATTTAGGAAAAAGGTGAGGAGGGAGGAAGTAGGCTTTCTTTAATCTCATGTTTTTGGACACAGTCAAGGCATAAGTAAGCAGTGATATTCTCTTCTAGGGTGGTGGACTCATTATTTGAGTATTAAGGAAGTAGATAGTTATATGTGTGTCATGGTAAGCATGCAGAGGTCAAAGACAGCTTACTGAAGTTTCTTCTCTACTTTACTAATGTTGGCTTGGAGGATAAGACACAGGGAGTCAGGCTTGGTGCTATGAGCCTTTATCTGAGGAGCTATTTTGCTGGCCAGGCAATCTCTTCTTTGATGAATAGCAGATGATGGGTAACTAATTATTTAGATTAAGATTACACAAAGTAACCTGAGTGCCAAAGAGGAATGGATGATTCTATTTCTGGGAAAGAGAATAAGCAAGAAGAGCCAAACAATGAAAAAGATAAAAACAACACATGTTGTAATACATCTGAAATAAAATAAAAGCAACACTTGAGAATCCATCAGTCACTGAATAAAATATAAAACCAAAGCCTCATAAAAGAGACAGGCAATATATCTCTTAACAAAACATAGCTGGATATCATTTACAAAGAACATTTCAAATAACAAATGGAAACAGAGTGAGGAAACTCAAAACAAAATAAAAGTAACTGCATTAACATAAACAAAATGGAAGTCAAGGGTCCTGGACAGGGCTCAACAACACCACACAGTGACATGGTACAGCTATAGATGTGAAGCCACAGATGTTATGAGCCAGCCCCAGAGCTGCTCAGAGCTCAAAGGACTTCTTTTAAAAGCAAATGGAACTTGTTGAAAATATAATCAAGTTAGAAAGAGCTGTGTATTTCAGAACTGAAAACATAAAGAAAAAGAAAAAGACTGTAAAACACAGGCAATAAATTGATATATCCAACACTTTAACCTTCCAATGCAGTTGGGAGGTATTCTTGGAACTTAATAAAAACAGTAACAACAGCTGCCCACATGTTTCAGTGCAGAGGATAAAACACAGGCTGCACATATATGGCCACTGCTCTGCTGTACCATCGAGATTCAATATCTCCAGCTTATTTCTGTAGTTTTATTTTTTTTAAGTGTCAGTTATGTATATGGCCACTGGGGGTGGAGAGGACCTACACAAATATGGAAGTGGACAGTTTTTTTTTTTTTTTAATAAGCTGCATTCTCTGGTTATAAGCTAATAAAATTAGAATTAAGTAAGGGGCAACAACAAAAACAAACAATAATGATTGACAATAAAAGAAGCACAAAGCAAGACAATCTTTGATCAAAAAGGAAATTAAAATCTGTCGAGGAGGTGGTGAAAAACAACAGCCCCAGACAAAAGCTGAGAAGAAATGAAAGTGCTATTCAGAAATGTACAGCCTTAATAACTCCCATCACTACAGAGAAAGTTGCCTGGGGATATAATGTTTCATTTAGATATAAATACGAAAAGCAAAATTAAATAATCGTTAAGGAAATGGAAATTTTCAATATTTCAAATGGGGAAAAGTAGAAGTAATGATTCCACAAGGTAGGTTTTGAAAGCGCCAGTAAAATAAAACAAATATATCAAAAAACATAATTTGTGATTCTGATAAAGAACAAAGAGCAAAATCCACAATAAGGGAATGAGGAACAGATGAAAATCATGGCCTTGGATACAAAGGAGATAAAACCATGAGAGAAAACATCACTCTACATTCATGGAGATGAATAGTTTTATTTCTGCTCTTAGCAAAATTTACCACTTTTTCTCCATTTCTACTTATTTCATTTTATGCTTTTTATATACCCGTTTTGATCAACCATATTCAGGTCCATTTTCTCTGTCCTTAGTTGGGTAAGTTTTCCTTCAATCATGAGTTATTTCAGAAGCCAGGCACAGTATTACATACTTGAGAAACTGAGACAGAGGAATCAAGAGTTCAGAGCCAGTCTGCCTGCCTGCACTATATAGTGAGAGAGGGAGAGGGAGAGAGAGACACAGAAAGTGTAAAAACTGGCTCAGGGTGTCTGAGGATTGTTGATTTCAGGTCAGATTCAGTGAAATTGGGCTTCGTCCTTCCTTCTCATCCCTATTTCCAACATTCTTGGGGCATCGTCCACATGTGTGCTAGGTAGGCCATGTATGGCAGCTCTCTTGTTTCTTTTAATATTAAAAAATTCTACATTTGTTATAGTATAACCTGAAAAGGTTTGATTTTTCTAGTTTAAGAATTTTTTTAATTTTAGCTTATTAGCAAATTGTTTCTGCTCCAGGCAACAGTTTTAAATAAAAAGTAAAATGAATTGTTTTGACAATCTAGCTGAGAGGAAGTTTTAATTATCAAAGGCATTTGATACACCCATAATGCAGCTCCTATGTTATCTTTCTGTAGTTGTGACCAAAATTTCTGGGAGAAAAAAAATAGCAAGGAAAAGCTTATTTTGGTTCATGATTTCAGCTCATCATGATAGACGGCATGTTATCAGCTTACAACATGTTGGCCATGAAATGGAAAGGGCAATGATGAGCTGGTTGATTTTCTCATACTATCCCTTTATTCTACCTAGATTCCTAGTCCATTGGGATGGCTCAATTTAAATTCATGGCAAATTCTCCCCTACTAATTCAGTTCTTTCTGTGATGGAAATGCCATCATAGACACATCTAGAGGTGTGCTCTATCAATATTCTAGGCACTTCTCAATCCAATCAAGATGATAGTTGAAATTTATATCCAGAAGTTCACCTCTTGGGCTCAAAAGATGGCTCAGTGATAAAGTGTTTGCCACACAAAAGTGTTCTCAGATGTCCAGAACACATGAAGTGAAGATGGCCAATCCCCTCAAACTACCTGAAATGGTGAGCTGTGAGTTCAACAAATAATCCAGCCTAAATGTATAAGGTGGAGAGTAACAATGGAGGTCTGGAGTAGGCATTATTGGTGTCTACTGTTGGATACTCTCTTGGCCCAGATCCTTTAAAGTCCTCTTCTTTCTCCATATCAGGCCTCCATTTTCATGACCCTGGTTTACTAAACCTGTTTCAATATAAACTCCACAATTAAGTGCCATGTTTTCCAAGTGGAGCACCAAAGCTTCCTCACTTCACTGTCTCCTGACCTCTCCTATGCAGTGTGGAGGTGTTTTTTCGAAGGTGTTTCTCCAATACATCTCCACTGTGAACTTCCCTCCAACCTTCTTATCTTTTTTTTTTTTTTTTAATTCAATTGCAGGTGATATGCTTAAAGCTGAACCATTGTTATCATGGCTTTGTTGTTGGTTGAGTTCATCTAAAATCTAATGGGATGGTTACACAAAATTAGTTGGGAAAGCAACCCCAAGAAACATACTGGAAAGAGGATAAGGAAAGGGGATAACAGTGGTCCAAGTCATGGGTTTTCAATCAAATTCCCACTGAAGGTTCTGGGAGTCAGAGTATCATAGATCTCTGAATTGTTCCCACTGGGATGAACAGATGGAGGCACTTACATCTCTGTGAATGGACATTAGTTTTGTGCAGCTTGTCAGTCATTTATTGAGGGTTGTTCTAGGTGGAAGGCAGTTGATTACTTGGTCCTCTCAGTCTGCTATGAGAACTTGTAGGAAGAACAGACTCCAGGAGCCAAAAGAACCGTCAAGTAAGGAAGAAAGATGCTGGTATTTGATACGTTTATTTACTATTGAGTGGTGAGGGACCAGGAACAAAGGGACCTCTTGTTGTACTTGTTCCATGTAGTTTTGTGGGGTAAATTCCATCAAACCCCCCAAAATAGAAAACACTGAGTTTAAAATTCTGTTCCAGTTGCAAGACCCTCAAAACAACCTCTTAGTTTGATTTTTTTCACAATGAGTTTATTCCTCTGGCCAGTCAGTCTCTGTTACATCTCTGCTAATCATCTGTATCTATATTGTTCTTTCACCATTGTGGTGATATTTTATTTGTATGTTAATAAATAAAGTTTGCCTGGAGATCAGAGGACATAGCCAGACATAAACAGAAGTCAGGCAGTGGTAGCAGACCCCCTTAATCTAATCACATGGCAAGCAGAGTCTCTGTGTAGTTAAGGACACTAGGGAACAGTCAACACTAGTGACACATGCCTTTAATCCCAGTAGCAACCATAGAGACCTGGAGGTCTGTACAGACAGACAATGACAAGGAAGTGAGGTGGCTGGGCTAAGAGCCAATGAGAGGGCAGAACAGCAAGGCAATAAAGCCATAGGTTAGACAGGAAGAAGCTTTCTCTTGGGAAGCTACAGCAGCATGGTGAGTTAAGGCTAGCTGGTGTCTCTTATTATTTCCATAATCTCTAAGGCTTTCACCTCTATATTTGGCTCTGTGTTTCTTATTTAATAAGACCAGTTAGAAATTCTTCTACGCCTGATTGTTTACACAGCTTTAATTCTCATGTCATGGTTCATCATTCCCTTTGCCTTTACTTATGCTCTTTATTACCATTTCTTATCTGCTGATATCTTTGCATCTACCGCAAGTCTTACCCACATCAGAGACATGGGCATTTCTTGAATAATTGATTTAATAAGTTTCACTATTCTTTGTAAACAGATGTCTAGGATATTTTCCACAACAATGCCAGATGCAAAGATCCTTGTATTTTCTCCTAGCTCTCTATGAGATATAGGCTGTCATTACCTGAAAGTTTGTATTAGTTTTGACCAGTACTTTATCATGGCAGAAATGTGACATGACACCTTCCATTTGTCACAGTCATTTTATTTCCTGCAACTTCTATGCCTATCACTTTGTATTTGGTAAGCTCTAGAAATGAACAAAGAATAGAATTTCTCTCTCCTCCTCCCTTTTCTTCTTCCCACATTCTTTCTCTTATAGCACATATATGAGCATAGAAGTTGAATAACGCTTTCAGTTGTTTTGTTCTCTCTGTCAGGAATTTGATTCCTTTTTCAACAATGCCTCTAAATTTCACTGTTTCTAGTATCTCCTGAGACAAATGTTCAAACAAAATGCATGTGTTAGAATGGCACAGGTTGGTGTATTTTCACATGGGAACTCTTCTGTGGCCACAGTTTCTTCCTCAGTCAGGGGAGTCAGTACTGCACTGCCTACCTTTTCCTGTTGTGACTCTTCTAGAAGAACCTATGATATTCCCTAAAGATCTTCCTCTGCCAGAGTTAATGCACAGTGTGTGCAATCACTAAAAGTTACTTCTGACCTGCAGAAAGCCAACTTCTCTCTATTCTTTTTTATTATTCCCCATTGGTGCTAGTATCATTTCTGGTGAGTAGTAGCAGCACAGTCTTAAACTATCATCTATTGTATCCTTTATGATGTCAGCACCCTTGTTCTTTGTACTTTCTTCAAGTGTGTAGAAAAGAATTCACTTGAAAGGTCCTTTATAAAGGGTATTCAACCAGGTGGTGGTGGCACATGCCTTTAATCCCAGTACTTGGGAGGCAGAGCCAGGCGGATCTCTGTGAGTTCCAGGAAAGATGCAAAGCTACACAGAAAAACCCTGTCTCGAAAAAAAAAAAAAAAAAGTATTCATTCTGCCCTTCCTGGAAGTATGTTGTAGAGTATTATTTTATGCTGTAGAACATTTGTTTAATGATGCACAGATGTGTTGCATTCTTTTATGTTGCATTTGTTTACCTCTGTAAAACTGTGTTACTGTGCCTGCCTAAAACACTTGATTGTCTAATAAAGAGCTGAATGGCCAATAGCAAGGCAGGAGAAAGGATAGGTAGGGCTGGCAGGCAGAGAAAACAAATACAAGAGGAAATATGGGAGGAGATGATCAGGAAGCAAGAAAAGAAGGGGCTAGCCACCCATCTACACAACCAGCAATGGAGCAAGCAAGAAAGAAAAGTTATACAGAAGTAGAGAAAGGTAAAAGCCCAGAGGCAAAAGATAGACTGGATAATTTAAGTCAAAAGCTGGCTAGAAATAAGACATGCTAAGGCCAGGCATTTATAAGAAAGAATAAGCCTCTGTGTGTGAATAATTTGGGAGCTGGATGGTGCTTCCCCCCCCCCCCTGAAAAAACAAAGACCAAAAGAGTAAAAGGAGGAAAACAACCAACAACAATCTGGTGTTCCAATGTGGAGCTAGGGTTAAAAAAAAAAAGAAACAACTATAGAAGTGTTCTAATAATACCTGTCTCTACCATGCTACAACCCTTTGTGCAGAACAGTATCTGGTACATTAACTATTCTTGATTATTAGTTGAGGTAATAGGATATAAATCACTGTCCCATTTATATTTGGGTATTTTTTACTTCTTCCTAATATTTGAATTTGGCAACTCAATTTTAATACCCTAACTTACTAAGGTAATATTTTACATTTCACAAATGCTGAAGTTCTCCCAGACCTCACAGCAAGGATAATAATACAACTTGAGTTCATTTGAGACTTTTTTTTTTGAGATGCTGAGGATCGAACCCAGGGCCTTGTGCTTGTTAGGCAAGCACTCTACCACTGAGCTAAATCCCCAACCCCCATTTGAGACTAATTAAAGGTATGCACTTTACCTGCTGTCCTACTGTGTACTCAGCCTGTTTTAAGTTTAACCTACCTTCAGAGAACAGTGCAACCAACCTACCATGTCTTAGATTTTCCATAAAACCATTGTTACATCCTATGTTAAAGTTATATTTTTAATCTTGAATCATTTACTCTTCCATGCCTCTAACTCAGAATTATGTATGTTTGTGTTGTGGTAATTATTTGCTGAAAGGAGCCAACTGGTCTGTAGCAACCTTATACAACAAATACCTACCATAAGTGTTGAAAACAATGTGAGTATAGATTGATAAATTCTCTTTGTAGCTAATCTGTGTAAGTAAAAAGACTTCTCTTCTCATAAAATTCTGTTACAGATTTCTATAAAGTGTCCTTCATTCCTTTACCATGAAGTTTTTTCTGTGCTGTTCAATAAATATGAAAAAAAATTCTTTGATAGGGACAGTTAGACATTAGGCACAGGCATACATATCAGACAAAATACAGGTAAGCCAGCAAACACAAATTACAGACAGAAGATACAGGGAGAGAAGTGGAGGATTCAAATTTGTGCTTAATCTTAGTCAATTGAGTCCAAGAGGAACTGCTTTGTTTTCATTACTATGCATTGTAGTATCCTCTGATATTATCTTTAATATGATAACTGATGCATATAAATATAAACTACAAGTGTGAAGTAGCTGAGTACATAAATACATAATGAATTTGGACAACTAATGTATCACTGTATGTTTATTGTTGTTTATAATGCTCCTGTTCTATTGCCCATTTCCTCTCATGAATTTGCTTCCTAGGCTACATCTGTCCTTTAGAGCAAGCGTTCATCCCTACAAAGGTACAACAACAAAAAATTACGTGTTCATGCCTTACTTTAGGCCCTGACCTACACATATGTCATGCCTAGCAGCAAATTTTGGCTCCCCCTCCCCATCCATTTCTGAGACTCACCGTGATCTGGTTCTCTGTTACTCTCACAGTATACTCAACATTATTCTATAAGATACTGCAATCTGCTTTAAATATATGGAGTTCTATTCTTATTTTGGCATTCATTTTTGCATTAATTCAAATTTATATCTGTTTATCTGGAAGGTTTTGCTGTCCATAACTCTGAGCTTCAGCAATCACTAGTATGTCAACTCAATATCTCTTGACCTCCTTTTCTACTCTTCTACACACAGGAGATTTTGGAAGAAAATAGAGGTTTAGCCATTATCTTCTCCTTAAAGTCTTACTCTGTATCTTTAATTAATAAGACCCTTTGCCCTAAATTTTCTCACTTCATAGCTGAATGGTCCTTTCCTTTCTAGAAAGAAGAGGAATGAATTTCTATATTAATTTTATTTTCAATAGTTTTCAAAATACCTTTTGAATTTGGCATTGTGTTATCCTTAGTCATCGTCTTTAAATGGCTTCTAAAGCATTCCTGGTGCGTGGTTTGATCCATGAATTTGTGAACTTTGAAATCTCTGATCCGACTACCTAACTTTGAATACTGTGCTTCTCTGTCCAGATGATATATTCTCAAAGTGTAATTCCTCATTCCCCACAATTGAATGGAGGTTGGAAGAAGAGACTAAGTCAGAAAGTAAGCACGTATCATTCTAACATTTAGGTGAAATGACAGAAAAATCACATCGTTGAATCTTGGCAGTGTTATTTCTTGTTTCTATTTCTGTAGTCAGCTTTTCCATAGATATTCTCTGCCTCAAAGAACAAATTTATAAATGGGCCCATGTGGTAAGGTTTATACCAATCCCTTACCATGGAATTAGTGAATGATCAAAGTGTCTGCCTCCATTTCTCATTATAGTTAGATGCTCACTGCTGCTTTCTGGCCACAAGACTAACCTGAGCTCCATGTTTTAACTCTATGGGTCATTCTCAAACTAGGTTCTACAGAATTGTAAGCCTCTTCCCCCATAAACAAAAGATGTTTCATATAAAGTGAAAGGCAATGTAAGTGAAAAATGACTATGGGAACCTCCAGGTGCTTTATCAGAAGCTCAACCAATACATCTTAGTTTTTGTCTGCCCTGTGTATGGCCTTTCTGACAAAATACACAAAAAGCAAATTTCATTGATAAATATTTAAAACTTTAGCCAGGCAAGGTGATACAATGCTGTAAAACCATCACTGGGATGCTATAGGCAAAGGATCAAAAGTTCAAGGCTAGCCTTACTATATAGTCCAACACCAGCCTAGGCTACATGATATCCTGCCTGAAGACAAAGAAAATAATTATAAGCAAATTATACTGATGTCCAGCCTTCCTCATGATAAGTTTCAACACAGAGGACTAGAGAGATGATTCAGTAGTTAAATGCACTAACTGCTCTTCCAGAGGACCATGGGTTGATTCTCAGCACCCACATGGTGACTCACAATTGTCTTCAACTCCAGTTCTAGGGTAACAACAACCCTCTTCTGGCCTCTCTGAGGGCACTGCACAATACTATGCATAGCCATACATGCAGGCAAAATACTCATACACATGAATTTGACACAGTTATCTATATATTCAGCAAGTACTCTAATTCATAGTGAATGGAATACTGATCTAGAATAATTTAATTATGTTTTCCTTTAATCTCTCCCAATTAGTATGTCAAATCACTGCTTTTTCCTCCTTTTTACCCCAGAATTTGGATGTGAGGGTTCCAAATCAGTTCTTTTTTCTCACTAAATTATTTAAGAATATTATTGCACGACAGATAACTGGATTGGGAGGACACATGTGCCAGCCATGGTTGAAATGGCTGGGTAAGTCTCCCACCCACCAAGCACATCAGAAGCTGTGTGCCAAAGCTATAATTATAATCAGATTTGTCACAGCTTGAGCATAAGGCTCATAGGTGACTGTCAACTGTCAGTGATAGTGATGATTCAGGCTGGTGGGGAAGATCTGTTTGACGATAGTCTCTCTAATCCCATGGCAAAAACAAGAACCTAAACATCTACGTGTCCAACTTGCTGCTTTCCTGCTCCAGTACACCCCATAGGATAAGGAACATAGTTGCTACCCCACAACTGCATCAGGCATTTCTGATCATCACCACTTATTCCCCTCTAAACATGAATATCAGAGGCTCTTATAGGCTGTAGGTAAAGTATTTCAATGTTCCATGAAAAACTGACCCAAATTCTATGATCGAACAATGATCAAGTGGCCTAAAATAGTTTCATGCTCTTAAAAAAGAAAAAAAAAATAGCCGAAATGAACTGTTTTTCATTAGTCAGACTGTAATAAATCCTATTTTTTAATTGAAGATGAAGAAATGTATGTGCATATATGTGTTTGCCATCATTATTAAACTTAATTTGGTGCTTATTGATTTGTAAAGTAAATGAAGAATCACTCTGCACTTCTTGTCAACCAAGTGAAGAAACACTAAAACTCACTCGAGATCTATTTGAACAGGTGCACACAGGCATTTTCTGCCAAGGAGATGAATCTGCCAGTTGGAACTAAAGGGCATGTTGTGTTTGTTGGGTTTTGTATTCAGCTCACAAGGGCTAATGCATTTCTTGGAGGTGGATCTGGTGAGATGGCTGTGGAGGAAGGTTGAGTCACATAGATGTACACCCACATACTCACACAGAGCAACATTGAGGGATGAATCAGGTGGCACCTCAGAAGACCTCCATCCCACTCTCTTATTTTTAGCCATAGAGTAGAATGTGCTGAATACAGAAAAGCAGCATGATTTCCTCTAATCTGCTTCAACTAGAGCAGCAAATTCTAACCAGGCTGGAATGGCAGCCTTTGTGAGTGGAGTGTAGCTTCATTACGAGTACATACTAAAAAATAGAAGACACATTTTAATGGAGTTTTAAATTTTTGTTCACATCACAATATTTTTAAATACAAATGTATGTTTAGTTTCAGTAAGAAATGAAATGTTTCTCCATTTTTTAAGTTCTTCCCAATGATATCAATTTATAAAATGGTTGACTAAAATGAAGTTGTAGATCTTTGTTCAACCCAGAAGAATGAACACACATCACAATACACTTTACATCTTAGGTACACCATAAAGAAATGTGCCTAACTCCAGAATTAGGAGGGTCTAATGCTCAAATTACAGTGTCAATTATAATTATTATGGGGCCATTTATCTCTGGTAGCCACTGAAAACTAAATGAGCATTAAGGTCTTGTATTATAGAACCAATTAATCAGATGGTACAGCATAATAAATAGTGTAGATTATAACCATTAATGGTTATAAAAGCCATTTATAATAGAATTGTATGAATCCTTTGGGTATGAAAAAGAAAAAAATCTCACCATAAAAACTAAAAACAATATTAATATTTTAGTGTCTCTATGTCCCAACTTACTACTTTTGGTTTGAAATATTTATAAATATATATGTGCGTGTGCAAGTTCAGTTTATATCTTAAGCACTGGGCTCTAATGGCAGATTGCCTGTTTTCATATCCTGGTCTCAGAGTCATGATATGTGGGCAATTTACTGTGACTATCTATGCCTTAAGAGCATTTTTTTGTAAATTGTAGCAAATAATGGTATGAAATTTATAAGGTTGTTAGGTCAATTGAATGATGAGGTACAGATAATGTGCTTAGAAAAGCTCCTGACACAACAGAAGCACTACATGAACACTAGCAATAATGCTAATTGTGATGATTATTGTGTGTGTGTCTATTTCTGTAGAGAAAATCAATGAAAAAGGAACAAAAGACAGCACACCACCATTTAATTCTGAACAAGTACTTTGATTTCATATTCAAGCATACAACTTAATGAGCCAATCTAAACCTATAGAAAATCATTTAATTCTCCACAGTTTTAGCTTCACAGCCTGTTCTAGAGAGTCCCTCTTGTCCTTTACTAATTTGCTATATAGATGTCTGAGACCATTGTCAGACCACTTCAATTCATTTTTGTTTTATTTTGGCTGTTTGTGTAAGTATATTATTATTCAGTAGCTCCAAAATATTTTTAAATTAATCTTTTCATTCTTACAAGTAAATTTGGGCCTTTTTGTCTCTATCACCTAAGTTGGTTTGGCATTATTTTGCAATCATAGTATTTTTATGATTGGAGAAAATTTGAAAACTTCATGATATTAAACCTCCCCATGTAAAACTTAGGATATGTCTCTATTTGTTCAATTCTTACACATCTTAAGATTTTTGTATTTTTATTTTTTGAAGTTTCTGCATATATTTTGTAGATGTTTAGCTTGCTGCCACACATAATTATGTTGTGAGGGTATTATTTTTCTTCATTTCATTTCTCCCTAGTTATTTTTTATATGAAACAGCAATGGAATTTTCCAAATTTCATTTTGCACCTAGCAAGTTACTAGTTCTTTGAGGAATTTATTTGTCAATATTTTCAAATTTCTGAGATTAATAGTCAAATCACATACAAATGCCATCTATATAAGTGGTTCAATAATAGTTTTTATTTTCCATTTTAAATTAATCCTTTAGAAATTCTCTTCAAAGAAGTCAATTAACATGAGAAGTCTATATTTCTTTATTTCTTTTTATTTTTTTAAATTCTTCAGGAACCACAATGAACTTTTCTACTAAGAGAAATGTGGTCTGGTGAGATAATTCAGCTGGTGAAATCCTTGTAGCACAAGTCTGAGGATGTAAGACCCATCTCTGGACCCACAGTGGAAGGACAGAACCAACTTCTCAAAATTGTCCTCAGACCACTATATATGTGGCCTGGCATAGTATACATGCACAAACATACACACACATGCACACACACACACACACACACACACACACACACACACACACACTACTACCACCACCACCAATAATAATAATAATAATAATAATAATAATAATGATGATGATGACAATGATAATTTGTACAACAAGAGAAATAAATATTAACATTATTAGTTGGATGCAAATACCACCACCTCTGGCTCTTACAATCTTTCATTCCCTCTTCCAAAATGACTTCTGAGCCATCAGTGAGGGATATAATACAGATCACCCATTTAGGACTAAGCACTCTTCATTATCTCTCTCTGTCTCTCTAACTCTGTCTCTATCTCTGTCTCTCTCCTTTTGCTCTCTCCCCGTGTGTGTGTGTGTGTATGTGTGTGTGTGTGTGTGTGTGTGTGTTTAATTTTTTTATTTTTGGGGAGTTTTTCAAGATGGTTTCTCCATGTAGTTTTGGTGCTGTCCTAGATCTTGCTCTGTAGACCAGACTGGCCTCGAACTCACAAAGATCTGCCTGGGTCTGCCTCACAAGTGCTGGGATTAAAGGCATGTGCCACTGCCACCCGGCTCCAACTCACATTTTAAATAGATAGCTCCAACTGTCATATGTTTTAAGGTAAGGGGGGAAAGGCACTGACAATGAAATAAATCAATATTTTTTGTGGTGTTCATATTCTGAATATATTTTGAAGTCAGAGTAAGAAGGATGTTCCCAACAGACCTGTAGAAATGTACTTAGCCTTTCTAGTTTAAGTTTTGTTATTTATAAAACAGGCATGATTATAGTGTCAACTTGATAAAATTGTTGGAATAATTAATTAGTATGCATAGAAAAATACCTAAAATGTACTCAGAAGTTTTTTTATAATTTTATATTCTTTACACTTGTATTTATTTATTTTTCTATTATCAGCTTGATACAATATAAATTCTCATCCTAACGTGAAATGTTTCATTGAGGCTTGCCCAGTGATTGAGTAAACCCAAAACTTATTGTAAGCCACAGTCATCCTAGGGTACCCCCTGCTATGTAGCGTCCCTGGTTCTGTGGGTAGTTGAGTTAGAAATGATTCTAGTTTGTCTCATAAATTCACAAGTTTTGTGGAGAAATTAAGAAATAAAATATTCCATCCCCAATTTGTACTTTTAATTTTATATTTTATTATAGTTAGAAATATAAACCTGTAACATCAATAAGTATGTCATTTGCTTCATGTATTTAGTGAGCTTAACACTTTTTTCTTTTTCTTATTATAATTATTATTTTATTTGTGTTTTAATTTTACATATCAGCCATGGGTTCCCCTGTCCTCCCCCTTCCCGCCCCCACCCCCACCTTCCTCCCAGACCCTCCTCTCCATTCCCATCTCCTCCAGGGCCAAGACTTCCCTGGGGATTCATTTAAACCTCGTGGATTCAGTACAGGCAGGTCCAGTCCCCTCCTTCCAGGCTGAGCAAAGTGTCCCTGTGTAAGCCCAAGGTTCCAAACAGCCAGCTCATGCACTAAGGACAGTTCTTGGTCCCACAGCCTGCATGCCTCCCAAACAGTTCAAGCTATTCAATTGTCTCACTTATCCAGAGGGCCTGATCCAGCTGGGGGCTCCAGAGCCTTTGGTTCATAATTCATGTGCTTTTCGTTTGGCTATTTGTCCCTGTGCTTTTTGTAATCTTGGTCTAAACAATTCATGCTCTTACAGTCCCTCCTCTTTCTCCACAATTGGATACCTGGAGCTCCACCTGGGGCCTGGCTGAGGATCTCTGCATCCACTTCTATCAGTTATTGGATGAGAGTTCCAGCACGACTGTTAGGGTATTTGGCCATCTGATCACCAGACTAGGTCAGATCAGGCTTTCTCTCAACCATTGCCATCAGTTTACAGAGGATGTATCATTGTGGATTTCTGGGGACCTCTCCAGCACTCTGCCCATTCCTGTTCTTCATTTATCATGGTCTGTTATTCCCCGTTCTCCCTTTCTGTTCTTGATCCAGCTGGATCAAGATTCATTTCTCTGTCATTGGGTGATCCCTGTGTCCTTCCTAGGGTCCCATTTTCTAGGTAGCATCCCTGGAGTTGTGTAGCAGTCTAGTCATCTTTGGTTTACATCTAGTATCCTCCTATGAGTGAGTACATACCAGGTTTGTCCTTCTGAGTCTGGGTTACCTCACTCAGGATGATTTTTTCCTAGATCCATCCATTTGCCTGCAAACCTCATGATGTCATTGTTTTTCTCTGCTGAGTAGTACTCAATTGTGTATATGTACCATATTTTCTTTATCCATTCTTCAGTTGAAGGGCATAGGTTGTTTCCAGGTTCTGGCTATTACAAACAATGCTGATATGAACACAGCTGAGCAAATGCCCTTGTGATATGATTGAGCATTCCTTGGGTATATGCCCAAGAGTGCTATAGCTAGGTCTTGGGGGAGATGGATTCCAAATTTTCTAAGGAAGCGCCATATTGATTTCCAAAGCAGCTGTACAAGTTTGCATTCCCACCAGAAGTGGAGGAGAGTTCCCCTTGCTCCACATCCTCTCCAGCATAAGTTGTCTTCTGTGTTTTTGATCTTAGCTACTCTGACAGGTGTAAGGTGGTATCTCAGAGTCCTTTTGATTTGCTTTTCCCATATAATTAGGGATGTTAAACAATTCCTTAAATGTCTTTTAGCCATTTGAACTTCCTCTGTGGAGAATTCTCTGTTTAGTTCTATAACCCATTTCTTATTTGGACTGTTGAGCATTTTGATGTCTAATTTCTTGAGTTCTTCATATATTCTGGACAGCCCTTTGTCAGATGTGGGGCTGGTGAAGACCTTTTCCCATTCTGTAGGCTGTTGCTTTGTCTTGTTGACCATGTCCCTTGCTCTACAAAAGCTTCTCAGTTTCAAGAGGTACCATTTGTTAATTGTTTCTCTCAGTGTCTGTGCTACTGGTGTTATATTTAGAAAGTGATCTCCGGTGCCAATGTGTTCGAGACTACTTCCTACTTTCTCTTCTATCAGGTTCAGAGTAACTGGATTTATGTTGAGGTCTTTGATGTACTTGGACTTAAGTTTTGTGCATGGTGACAGATATGGATCTATTTGCAGCCTTCTACACATTGACATCCAGTTATGCCAGCACCATTTGTTGAAGATGCTTTCTTTTTTCCATTGAACAGTTTTGGCTTCTTTGTCAAAAATTATATGTTCATAGGTGTGTGGGTTATTGTCAGGGTCTTCAATTTGATTCCATTGGTCCACATGTCGGTTTTTATGCCAGTACCAAGCTGTTTTTATTATGGTAGCTCTATAGTAGAGCTTAAGGTCGGTGATTGTGATGCCTCCAGAGGTTGTTTTAACTGTTATAATAACCAAAGAAACCTAAAGTTGCTATGTTTTGCTTAAATTTCTACAAAGAGTTGAATGCCTCAAAAATGGTTACTATGAAACAAATGTATTTCTATAAAAGCAGTTAAGTGTTAGTGATAGTCTTGGAATGAATTTAGGTTTCAGCAGAAGTTTGAAGAAGTCAAAATATACACCTGTCCTTTAATTGGCAGTCTACTGGAAGATACAAAGACTAATAAAATCCTTTTGACCAGCTGGCAGAATCAGTTCAATCCTCCCCTTAGTGGTACCCTATATACCCAGACATTAGCTAAAATAGAAACAAGCAAGTCCTAGAACTGCTTCCTAGATAAGACACTAGAAGGAAAGGAGCTGGTGAGATGGCTCAGTGTGCAATGTGCTTGCTTGTCCTTGAACCCAACTACCTGAGTTCAGTCCCAGGTGGACTCCAGATTCTCCTCAGACCTCTACATGTGCACTGTGCCATGGGAACAACCTCTTACTCCTAAACAGAAAATAAATAAAAGCATTAAAAAATATAAAATTATAAGCCAGAACCTGGAAAAAACCTAAATGCCTGTCAACTGAAGAATGGATTAAGAAAATGTGGTACATATACACAATGGAATACTACTCAGCAGAGAGAAACAATGATAGCATGAAATTTGCAGGCACATAGATGGCACTAGAAAATATTATCCTGAGTGAGGTAACCTAAACCTACAAGGACAAACATGGTATGTACTCACTCATAAGTGGATTTTAGATAGAAAGCAAAGAACTATCAGACTGCAACCCATGTGTGTTTTTAATAAAATTTTAAGTAACTCTTTGAGAATTGTATGCAATGTATTTTGATCATATTCACCACCATTCCATTCTCTAGCTCCTCACAGATACACCCAACTCCACACCCAATGTTGTATCATCTCTTTAGTTTCTTTTTGTTTTTAACTGTAATAGAATTACATCACTTTCCCTCTTCCCCTTCTTCTCTCTTACTGCCTGCACGCATTCTCATTGTAAGACTCTGTATTAATCTTCATTTACTATAAAAAGAAGATTCCCTGGTGAGGGTTGGGAAGCACACAAGTCTATGGTATAAAGCCAAGTATTTAGAAGGTAGTTTGATATTATACCAGCAGAATAATAGTGGTATATTCCCCTCTAGGATGGATGGTACACACAGCCATGAGTTCTTGACCCTAGGATGCGATTCCTGGATTGGTTATCCAATACCAATTGGATCTCCTAGATTTAAATTGCTAGCATTTGTTGACAAAGGTTTCAGTATCAATGAATGTTCTCTTCAGTAGTCAAGTGGACTACTGACTCTATTTGTTTTTAACAAGTAAGGAATATTGCAGGAGACAACTCAGTCTATGTGTTGATCTAGTCAGTTCTTTAGTGCTTTTTATCACTGATAATTAACTAACCATAGTGTCATTAAGATTCTCAATCTTATTAGCAAAACTTTATTCATTAGTATAATTTATTGAAATGCTATAGTTCTATTAATGCTTTAATGTACTCTTAATGTCTTTTCAAGTAAGTCAATACTCATTATAAATCTTGATTAAATTTTCTGCATCCAAAATGTCAATACTTTCCAGAACAGTCTTTCAAGTATGTATTGTCCTATTCCACTTCGCTCCTTTCCAATTTTCTACTTACACCTTTATTGTTTTTTTTCTGTTTCATTGTACATTGTTCATATTTTAAAAATATTGCTTCATTGAATGCTTTCTTGATTTAATTTCATTTTATTTCTTATTTCATTTAAAAAACATTTTTTCATTCATTTTATATACCAATCACAGCAATTCCCCACTGTCCCCCCCACTTCCCATCTACTCCTCTCCCCACCCACTTCTCCTTAATCTCCATTCAGAAAGGGGCAGGCCTCCTGTTGGCTTAAACAAAGCATGGCACATGAAGTTGAGGCAGGACCAAGGCTGGGCAAGGTAATCCAGCATGGGAAACAGGTTCCAAAAAGCCATATAAATGCTAGGGACAAGTCCTGATCTTATTGCTAGGAGCCTTACAAAGAGACCAAGCTACACAACTGTCACACACATGCAGAGGCCTAGGCCAGTTCCATGCTGTCTCCCTAACTGTTTCATTTTAATATATATAAGTAATAAATGAGTTACAAATTTGCCTTACAATACAACTTTTGTTATCAATGCTAATGTTACAATTTTCACTTTATAACAATTTTCTAAAAGTTAATTAATTATTATTTTACTTTATTGGATTTAGAATATTTTATTTTATTTAGTGTTTATATATTAAATTTTTAAGTGATATCTAATAACATTTTACTTTAGTATACTAATACAAACTTTAAATTTTAACTTTTGAAAATGTAGTAGTATTTTCTTTCCCAGTGACTTTTTTTATGTATATATAACTATAAGTTTGCTTCTAAAGACAAATGTTAGTATCTAGCAACTAATTCAATAACATTAATAAAGTTATTCAAATTATCTACTTAGAATTTAATTTTTGTGTAATTGGTCTGAGAAAAACTGATATTTTAAAAATCACTCTATAATTTTAAAATGTATTTTCATATAACTTCTAATAGTTTCTCATCTTATATTTATGATCTGTAAGAGTGCAACATTGTTTTATATAGTCAGTGGAGGCTCTGTCTCCATTAATAATAACAATGATTTTTATCAATTTCCCTTCATCTTACTTTCCACTTTGAATTTATCCATTTGCTATCAATTAATACTTCTCTTGGTTGTTTTCATTTGTTTGTGTTTCTTTATACATCATTTTCTTTCCAAACTGGGTCCCAAGAAGCCAGATGCAGTTGTTACTTGAGGTTCTCAATAAGGAATTGAAGAAGGATCCCATTTAGACTCCAGGTGCAGAAAAATATTCATCAAAGACTAAATACTAAATTCTAGACACTTCACTTAAGTATAAGACAATACCCCATTTTACCCTCTGAAATAGAATGTTATGCTATACTATATCCCAATAAAAGGTTACCTCCCCATCATCATTAAGATGCCCTGATTAGCCCGCTTGACACAGTCCTAGGTGGCAGAGATGGAATATTGAACTCGATCCTCTTTTCCTTTGTCAGCATATGTTCTCTATCTGAAGGAAAACCAAGGTCACCCCTCCCCAACTAGGCCAAATTATTATTGGAAGTAGTCAGTTTTAGATCAGCAGAATTATTTCTTTGGCATGGCTTTCCTTCCCTAAAAAATGAGATTTGACATCTGAGCCTAGAAGAAAGTTGAGAGAAATAACCTGAAATATCCTTAGCAAGTGGCGCAGGCTAAGCTCAGTAGAAGTGTGATTTGGAGTAAATTTCTGTAGATCATTGTATCATGCCATTTTCATGTTTAGAAGTTGCCATAAAATCTACTTCATAGCATTATTAGAGACTTAATTCTAAAAAAATCTACTAAATTTGCTGCAATTGTCAGTACTTCATTTTTCATAGAAACTGTTTATCTAAGTTGTTAATCCTTTTCCATCATATATCCTCATAACATTCTCATTGAGATTGCATTAATACTTTCTCCTCAATGCTTCCCTTAATTTTTCTTTTCTAATTTTTTAAAAATAATTATTGCCTGGTTGAGAGAAAATTGTCAAGGATCTAAGTATTCAGAAAAGGTTTAAAGAGGAGCATGTATCTTAGCCACCTACACCCTTTGCCCTACACTCCACATAACCCAAGTTGCATTGCCATTGTGAAGGCAATCCTTTACTGGATTCTGGCTTTCTCCACTGTCTAGACCTAACTATTGGCTATACTCAGTAACTAATGTAAATGAACCCACACCGTTCTGCATTTACTACTCTGCATTTCAACTGCTTTGAGCCTGAATTTCCCTTTTTGCCAAAAAAAAAAAAATCCTAATGGTAGCTTTTTCACAGGGAGAGTTGAGCTCAGAGCAATTAGTGGTAAACTGGCTGTCTTCTGGGAGAAGCTCAATAAACGATGGGGTTGTTTTGTTTTGTTTTGTTTTTTAAATAACTCTTTTATAAAGCATTAATGAGGCTTATGCAAACTAATATATAGGACAAGCTTTATACAAAGTAGGAACTTTTAATTTCTGCTTTCTTTGCTCAGTGGGGGGAAAAGGCCATTTAATGGGTTGATGGGAATACTCATGTTAATGTATTTTATGAAGTAGAATAGGCTGTTATTTCTTTTATCCATGCTAGTAATAATGTCTAGCAGAAAGACTCAATCAAAAGTGGCAGAGTTCATTGACTAAATAACAGGCCAACACAGGTTACTTTCCTCTTTCTTCCCACCAATGATCAGTGCCTGGCACTCCTAAGTGTTTCTTTTGAATTTAATTCCTTATAAATCTTCATAACTGTGAGGATTCATACATAACAGAGTCCGCATAGGAAATAAATTTTCCCTGATTATAAGAATGGGTGGAGAATTTTAGGATTCACATTTGTATGAATATATGCTTTAGGAAATGTCAAGGGGTGTGAGGAGGGAGGAATGTGGAGTACTGATTAATAGGGACAGAGTTTTAGTTTAGGAAGATGAACATATTCTAGAGATGGATGGTAGTAATGGCTACACAAGGTGAATGTACTAAATGCCACATTAATTAAACATCTAAAAAGTTGGAAATGGTAACTTTCCTGATGCAGATTTCATCACAACATAAAGAATATGTAAACAGCTCAAATATTTAGGGGATTTGTGTGAGAGAGGTAGAAGAAGAAAGGGATGCTGTGGCTGTTGCAATCCAGGGAGTAATGTGAGGAAGCACACAGAGGGGAAGAAAATACATTGACAAAGCACATGTGACCAGTCTTGTCAGTTTTTTCATAGTTGGCCCCTTGTCTCAAATATAATGACCATTTACCATGCCTTGAGTTGTGTATGTGTATCTCATTCCAGAGAAGAAAGTACACAGTTCCTCACAGTTCTCTTTGCTTCCAATTCAGCCTTGGAATCTGGTGACTCACAAATGGATAACGATAGTTATTTCATTCTATCCTCATCTCTTTAAAGAACTGGAACATACCCACATAGAATTCATGCCAGGAAAGACGGGACAGAAGTACATCCTTAGTTCTGGAGTTCTAAAATGAAAGATGAAAAGTTGTACAACGCTTCAACTAATAATTTCATGGGATTATTCCTTACAAACTGGCGAGCAAAAGGAGAAAATGGGAAAGGAAGAAGAAAAGGGGGAAAGAGGAAAACACTTTGCTTTAAAACAAACAACTTCTATTTCCACTACTATCCCAGACAATAATAACAAAAAGGTATCTTGAGTGAGCTTTTTTGTTTTGTTTTGTTTTTTGGATATTCCCTCACAATCCATTACAATTATTCCAGGAAGGAAGTGAAGGAGCTGCTCAAAGTCCAGGTAAAGAACACATAGAACAAACACACAGTCATAAAGAAAGAGACAGAAACCATGTCTTATGGTTTCTAATATAAGTGTGAGCTGTTCTGTTCTTTTTTAAGCTGTGAATGAGAGCTATTTATTCTCTGTTTATGTGTCAATGTACAGCACGAAAACAGACATTTCTCTAGGCTTGCCCACATGTATGACAACACTCCCAGAGCCCAGAAGTGTATTCCTCTTTCAGTAAGCCTAGGCAACATTGGCTGAATGTGATTTCACATTCTCTGGACTGCAGCCATCTCTTCAGTTTCTCCCTATTACTGAAATCTCATTGTCACAGCCAGGATTTGTCTTCATTGCCTGTGATAAGAGAGGAAATGAAACACTGAGGTATTTGGCTTTCTGTCTTGAGCTCCTTAGATTCTCTTCCTTGTGGTCTGGCATCTCAACTTCATCAGATGCTAGGTATGAGACCCCTGCTTGATCATATGGCATATCAAAGATACTGACAGAGCAGCGGGTACAGCTGAAACCCAGTTTTTAATTACCACCATTCCAAACATACATCATAGTATAGTCAAGAAAACTCAGAAAGTGTTTAAAAACTGCATTGTGATAAATCCAAATTTGGAGGGTTGTCACATACTGTTTGCATGGTCCCAGTCCTAATACCTGAAGGAGGAAATACTTCCTCAACATATTGAAATCAAATGTAGCTGACTAAAATATGAGCAGATAGCCTACGTCTTCTTACTAGAGCCCATGTGTTCAAGCTCTTCCCCTTGAAGAAACATAGTCACTGAATTAGAAAAAAAAAAAGGATAATATTTAAACTCTCACTTGAAAAGGGAAAGGTAAATATCTTGCTTTTGACATTGTTGTTTCTCTATATTCTTCTTCTGTTTTGCTTTTGTTTTTGAGACAGGGTCTCACTATGTAGCTCTGGGTGACCTGGAACTCACCATGTAGAACAGGATGGCCTTGTATTCACAGGGAATCTAGGAAAAAAAGTCTTGGAGAAAAGGTATCATCTTGTGAATTAAAATATTAAAAGGATTGCTCTAAAAAAATGAGAAAACAAGACATAGTGGTACCCACTAGTGATTCCAGCACTCAAGAAGGGTAGGCAAGAAGCTATTGAGTTAAGGTCAGCCTGCCCTACACAAAGAGGCCTTGTGTCAAGAAAAGAAAAATAACTATTAAATCTGACTTTACTAATATATTTGAATTACAAACCAGAACAAATCATTAGTCACTTCAATGTTTTATATTAATAAATCTATATAGTCCCAATCATAAGCATGTAATGAAGAGACAACAGTGGACCCATACTTGTTTTTCAATCAGTACCTTTCCTAAATGAACTACTCTACAAGCTGAGAATTCTACTGCAGTGAGAAAATGCTGCAGTTATTCATTTCATTGCCAAATCAGACCACATTAAGAATATAGAGAGTACATATTAAATATAAATCTACTGATAATGCTCACTGGATATGGATGATAGCTCTTTCTTGCAGGATGAGAGAGATTCAGAGTGCCTGCTTTCCAATAAAATTGTGTATTTGATGTGAAGCTTTCTATATACCTTCTAAAATGTTTAATTTTGCATTAAAATGGAAGCTAGATTGTATGCTTCTGCAAGGAAGAAAACCTGAATTCACAAACAGAGGCCCATGACATGAGATACATTCAAAATACTTTACAAATAGAATATGCCAGCGTTAGCAGAAAAGTCTGCTTTGGGGAGAGTTCTATTATGAATAAAGTTGTTGTTTGTCACTTTTATTTTACCAAGAGGCAAATTAGTCATTGCATAGCCTGTTCTATTTTTTTTCCTTGAAATCAGGTCACTTAATCCCTTCTGGGATGTATTCAAAATGAGAGCCTATATTTTCCTCTCAGTTTAATCTGGAGAGATTTCAAGTTGCAGGTCTTCATATAATAGGCATATGGAAATGGGGTCTAAAATATCTGACATTTTAATGACATAACTTCATTCACAATGGCATTACTTGTGAATACCATTTAAATGAAAATGTAGGCGAGCCAAATCCCCACATGACCTCAGCAGCAATGAAACTATTTTGCAATGTGCATTCTACCTCCTATACCCTTTACACAGCCGGTAACCTCCAACTGCCAGCATTTGTCAAAGGACACCTGGTTCTGAATGCAACATATTATCTGTTCCTTGGATATAGGAGCTTATATTCATTTTTCTTGAACAATAATTCATGTTTAATACAGTTTAAATTTAGAGCTACAGCTAACAATTCAGGCAGCTCAAAAGGTAAGATGGGAAGCCAGTTGTTCACACCATCTAGTCATCTTTCTTTGTGTTTCTAGATACAATGTCATCTGGTGAGGTTAAAATGTGAGGGTGCTTGAGGAAACATTGCATAATTAATTATTGATATTCTTTCTAAAAGAAACCTATACAGTATATTTTGCCTTGCTAAAATTGAAACATAGACTTCAATGCTTGTTAGAACCCTAATCACAAAGGAAAAAGATTCAGATAAACCCAGCCTAGAGACAATGCATACCTACATAAATGTATAGATCCAGACATACACCAGCAATAATTTTCAAGGGCTGTACACTTTCCAGTCATCAAAGGAGTACCATTTAGAAAATAAATGATTAATGCAATATAAAATAAAAATTAAGCCAAGACCTGCAAAATAAAGCCGCATTCTCATTATTTAAACACTCAAGGTCACATTTCAATCATCATGAATCAGTGGAAAAGCATAATAGAAAAAAAGTGCTATAAAATTTTCTGAGCCAGGCGTTGGTGGCACATGCCTTTAATCCCAGCACTCGGGAGGCAGAGGCAGGTGGATCTTTGTGAGTTCGAAGCCAGCCTGGTCTACAGAGTGAGATCCAGGAAAGGTGCAAAGCTACACAGAGAAACCCTGTCTCGAAAAAAAAAAAAAAAAATTCTGAATGTTTTCTCAACCCCAGTTTTTTTTTCTTTACCACTGACTGGCCAGTCTAGGGACCACACATTAAGAAGCAAATTTATAATATTCTTGGCTTGTGTTTTTCCTTGTTAGCTATTGGGTCTATATTTCAGAATTCTGAAACAGTGAGCCAATAGTTGCACTTCAGTAAAGCAAACATTTTTCCCCCATGTGTGCCTCTATATGTCTGAGGTGGCTGGGATGGGGAATCATAGGGATGTGGAAGGTACTATAATGCAGAAAAAGGTCATGGGCTGTAATTCTTACCATAAAGAAATACTATCTACTAGAAAAAGAAAACCCCAGGAGCCTCTTAGCAATATGTCATCCCACCACAGACCAGAGGATAATGCCATGGACTTCTTTTAAGGAATAATTTTTAATGTGCACCAAATACTATTAACAGGCTGAAAAATGTTTTATATATGCAAATTCTGCTGCTGTTTTCCAATCAGTAAATAATGCTGTGTTTATTCATTTAAAAATGCTGCTTATGGTTTTGGAGAGATGTCTCTGATGTTAAGAGCTTTCGCTGATCTTGCAGAAGACAGGAGTTCAGTTTCCAGTACCTGCAGGTGGCTCACAACCATTTGTGAATCCAATTCCAGGGATCTTCTGACCTTTACTGATATACATATGTACACCCAGGCACACAAGCATACACATTAAATAAAGTTTAAAAACCTTCTGCTTCTGTCCTTTTCAACTATTTCAATATTCATTCATTTTCTCAGTAAAGTCTAGAGATACAGCTACTACTAAAGGGAGGATGAAATCCCAGTCACAACTTTCAGAGAAGCAGTAGCAACTGGAAGCCATGATCATAAAAGAAATTTGAGTTTGTGGCCAGTGAAGGAACACTGCTTATTTTTTTTCCTACAGAAATCACTCTAGTTGAAGATAACGAAATATTCAAGAACCTACTGCTATATCCCATTGAACTAGTTTCTGTAGGTTCAGTGTTTGTTAAAAAAAAAAAAGTAGCTTGATTATGGAAGATGTGAAACATTAGTTGTATCTCACGTGTTAGATTAGGGAAAGTAGAAATGTCCACACAAAAGCTGAATATTTATTGGCAGGTAGTCAGTTTCTAATGGGCATTGTTAAAAAACAACTCTGAAATATGGCTAAAGAGAAAAGGTACTATCATTAATTACTGACATTTACCATGGGCACATAGTAGGGAAATCATGGTATAAACATAATCATTCTTAGCCAATGGTATGCTTTCTGGAGTTTTCCAAGAATTTAAATGAAAACAGGGGAATTTTAAAAAATGGATCTCTGTAGACCATGTAACTCTGAGCACCTCATCTGCATAGTGAAAAGTAATTAAAGCTGAGTACATAAAAGTGAGATTTAAGATGAAAAGCTATCCACCAAATGGATAAGGAGCAAGACAGCAAAGCATGGGCTATGGCAGAACATCATTTAACAAATGTTACAAAACGTCATAGAACACTAGAGCTGAAAAATTAACTTAAAAATATCACAGTCCAATTCCTTCATTTTAAGTTTATAGGAAAACAAATACATGAGAGTCAAATCTGTT
Organism: Onychomys torridus; assembly: GCF_903995425.1. Taxonomy (NCBI): domain Eukaryota; kingdom Metazoa; phylum Chordata; class Mammalia; order Rodentia; family Cricetidae; genus Onychomys; species Onychomys torridus. The sequence continues at coordinate 112,725,246 of NC_050446.1, forward strand.
ACACCAAAGTATCTGTGACATACAGAAGAAAAGGATGGAGGACCATGATTTTCTTTCTCTGTTTTCCTAATCTCCATTTCTGACATCAGTATAATTTAGCAAATCATTACACAACAGCATGGAGGTTGAAAAATCACAGGTAAGACAGATTTTTACACTGAATTGCTGGAGAAAAAGAGATTCACTGTCACTTGAATTCAGATAACAAATCATTAGTCTTGTGATCAAATATTATAATTAAAATACAGTGTCAGTAGGAATGGTGTTAGTATTTCTCTAAGTAGATGAAATAATGTATTAGAATGTTGTTAGGACACCAAAATAAAGATCTCTGAAATCCCCACAATTTCATACACCAAAAGTGTCTTGATTATACAGAGTATATTTGTGCACCCCAACAAGTACCAAGGCTGCTGTCCTATATACATGAGCTGATCATCCCTTCTCTTTATTCTAACTATTTAATGGATTTGCTGAGAAATGGATTTTAGGTTTTCCTCACATACTTTTGGCTAAATCAAGTTACAGAGCCATGCTCACTACAAGGTAAAAACAGATCCCACCCTCCCACATATGTTGAATAGGAGATGGAAGGGAGCTGTCACAAATGCTGACACCAATAACAGGCAAAGTAAAAGTTAAAGAAAATAAAGAAAAATGAGCCCCCAAATAATTTCTACCTGCTGTGAAAACTCATTCTGTTACATCTTAGACTCCCAGACTTTTATGACTTTGTGCAATCTCTGAAGGGCCTCTAACCCACAAGAATGTAAATAAAGCTGTTTTTCTCTATCTCCATATGGCATGTAGCTCACAGGGAAAGATAAGAAAGTAAAAGTATATTTTAAATGAAGACAGGGGTGTATTTAGGGCAACATTATGCCAAACAAACAAACAAACAAACATAAACATGAAAGACATTCATTTAGTAAATAAAATTCTAATTTACCTATGTAGTAGAAACATAGAGATTTACTGGTTTTGGGAAAACCATCTCAGAAGTCAGAGAATGAGACATGATGCTTGGTGAAACTTATGAGTGTGTATATGTCTTTCTGTATTAATTAAAAATAGTCATATTTGAAACTTATTTTCCTAAACAATTATTTCAGAGGCTCTTAAAAAAGTCATAGGTGACTTATGTCTATATGATTTTCATTATGTTGAATCTCTAAATAGGACTAATCTAATATCTCTCAAGTTTGAAAGAAGAAAGAAAGAGGGGAATAAAGCCCACTTGATTTAAGTTCTAAATGTCAGGTGTAAAAAGAGAACAAATGACTGAAATTGAAAAAAAATCCTGCTTATTAGCCTTTTGTTTGTTATCATGGTGCCCAATGGTCCACATTTTGTATATTCTAGAAAGATAATGGGGATGCTTCTTTCATTGCTTGTCTCAGTGTCTCAGAACTGCAACAGCAGTGGACAGCAGACTTGTCTGAACATTCAGACTGTAGGAGGAGGCAAATATTATGAACCTCATATTTAAAGTAACTCTTGTCTTACAGGTCCTTTGCTTGCTTAGTTAGATTAGAGTTACCCCAAGTCCCTAAAGAAAGAAATTGAAGATGTCAGAAAGTGGAAATATCTCCCATGCTCATGGATAGGTAGGATTAACATAGTAAAAATGGCAATCTTGCCAAAAGCAATCTACAGATTCAATGCAATCCCCATCAAAATCCCAACACAATTCTTCACAGCCATGGAAAGAACAATACTCAGCTTCATATGGAAAAACAAAAAACCCAGGATAGCTAAAAGAATACTGTACGATAAAACAACATCTGGAGGCATCACGATCCCTGAGTTCAAGCTCTACTATAGAGCTACAGTAATAAAAACAGCTTGGTACTGGCATAAAAACTGATATGTGGACCAATGGAACTGAACTGACATTAATCTGCATACCTATTAACATATAACATATGATTTTCAACCAAGCAGCCAAAACTGTACAATGGACAAAAAGAAAGCATCTTCAACAAATAAATGGTGCTGGCATAACTGGATGTCATCATGTAGAAGACTGCAAATAGATCCATATCTGTCACTGTGCACAAAACTTACTTCCAAGTGGATCAAAGACCTCAACATAAATCCAGTTACTCTGAACCTGATAGAATAGAAAGTAGGAAGGACCTTGAATGCACTGGCACCAGAGATCATTTCCTAAATATAACACCACCAGTATCATAGACACTGAGAAAAACAATTAACAAATGGTACCTCTTGAAACTGAGAAGCTTTTGTAGGGCAAAGGACATGGTCAACAAGACAAAATGGCAGCCTACAGAATGGGAAAAGGTCTTCAGCAACCCCACATCTGACAGAGGGCTGATATCCAGAATATATAAAGAACTCAAAGAATTAGACATCAAAATGCCCAAAAGTCCAATTAAGAAATGGGTTATAGAGCTAACCAGAGAATTCTCAACAGAGGAAGCTCAAATGGCTGAAAGACATTTAAGGAATTGCTCAACATCCCTAATCCTTAGGGAAATGCAAATCAAAACAACACTGAAATACTATCTTACACCCATCAGAATGGCTAAGTTCAAAAACACTAAAGACAGCTTATGTGGAGAGTATGTGGAGCAAGGGGAACACTCCTACACTGTTGGTGGAAATGCAGACTTTTACAGCCATTTTGGAAATCAATATGGTGCTGTCTTAGAAAATTGGGAATCAACCTCCCTCAAGACCCAGCTATACCACTCATGGGGATATACCCAAGGAATGCTCAATCATACCACAAGGACACATGCTCAACTATGTTCATAGCAGCATTATTTGTAATAGCCAGAACCTGGAAGCAACCTAGATGCCCTTCAACTGAAGAATGGATAAATAAAATGTGTTACATATACACAATGGAATACTACTCAGCAGAGAAAAACAATGACGTCATGAGGTTTGCAGGCAAATGGATGGGACTAGAAAATATCATTGTGAGTGAGGTAACCCAGACCCAGAAAGACAAACATGGTATGTACTCACTCATAAGTGGATACTAGAAGTAAAGCAAAGGATAACCAGACTGCAACTCACAACTCCAGGGAGGCTACCTAGTAAAGAGTATCCTAAGAAAGACACAGGGATCACCCAGCAACAGAGAAGTAGATGAGATCTACATGAACAAACTGGACTTTAGGGGTGTTAATGGAAGGCAAGGTTCAGGGGAAAGAGAGCTTAGGGGAGTAGGAGGATCAGGAACAGAGTGGGAGAACAAGGAAAGAGATACCATGATAAATGAAGACCCCATGATAAATGGGAATAGGAAGAATCAGAGTGCTAGAGGGGTCCCCAGAAATCCACAAGGATACTTTCACTATAGACTACTGGCAATGGTCGAAAGACTGAGCTGACCTACTCTGGTGATTGGATGGCCAAACACCCTAACTGTCATGATAGAACTTTCATCCAGTGACTGATGGAAGCAGATGCAGAGATCCACGGCCAAACCCCAGGTGGAGCTCCAGGAGTCCAGTAGGTGAATCAGTGAAAGAGAGGAGGGATTATATGTGCAAGAGATATTGAGACCATGATTGCAAAAAGCACAGGGACAAATATCCAAACTAGCGGAAACACATGAACTGTGAACCAATAGCTGAGGAGCCCCCATTGAACTGGACCAGTCCTCTGCATAAGTGAGACAGTTGATTAGCTTGAACTGTTTAGGAGGCTCCCAGGCAGTGGGACCAGGACCTTGTCCTTGGTGCATGAGCTGGGTTTTTGAAACCTAGGGCCTGTGCTGAGACACTTTGCTCAGCCTTGGTGCAGGAGGTGGGGACTGGACCTACCTCAACTAAATCTACCAGGCTGGGCTGACTCCCCAGGGAAGACCTTGCCTTGGAGGAGGTAGGAATGGGGTGTGGATTGGGGGGGAGGCCTAGGGGGTGGGAGGAGGGAGGACAGGGGATTCCATGGCTGATATGTAAAATTAAATTAATTATAAAATAAAAGTATTTATTAAAAATAATACAATAAAATAATTAATTAAGTAACTCTTCTGAGGACCAAGATAGGATGCTTGGGTGATCTTCACTGACCTATGATAATTAGTCACCTCATTAGATTCTGTCATGGCACAGTAGGCAGGCCTGCTGTGAACTCATACCTGCTTCTTTGAGGTGGAATTTCCTAGCCACAGAGCAGTGGTTGGACCAACTGTGTAGTAACACCAACTTATTTTCCAAAATGGCTTTGCCAGTTTCCAGTCCAGTCCCCTCATCCACATGTGAGAGGCCCTTTGTTCTAAAGTAAAAACAATGTCAAGTAACAAATTGGGGCACATGCCAACCCTGCTGAAGAAAAGCTCACAGGAGGAAACTGCTTGCAGGGATAGGATGGTAGTAGTTTCACCCTGACTGTGCTCTGAGAAAACTTAGAAAGGACTGTGGCATAGCCAGAAGTCATTCTGGAAAAGGAGCCCCACACCTTGGTCTTAAGGCTGCAAAGAACCACTACTAGGGAAACATAATTCTCCCACCCCTGATAAATGATCAAAGGCTTTTTCTAGATAACACAAATATGACATGGCAGAATCTTGGCCCCAGGCTTCTCCTGACAGCTTGACATTCACAGCAAGGGCTGTAACAGCTGGCCCTATCCCTACATGATTTGGGGACCACTGCCCAAGGCTCTGTTTACTCATTACATAAGAAAATATAGCCTGGTTCCATGTAGCTTTGTAGGAGGCCCACTCTTATTCCAGAAAGCTAGTTTACAAAGTACCATCTAAGGGAAATTAACCCTTACCTCTCACACTGGAGTACCTTCCTTTTGGAGATATACATATATATATATATACACATATACATATATATATATATATATATATACATATACATATATATATATATATATATATGTATATATATATATGTTTAATTTCTAACTTATGCACAAAGTAAGCAAGAGGGTTTAAACTGAGGCTGTTGTTGTCTTTTTATTTCTCTTGAAGCAAACTAGTTTTAATATATTAGTAAAGCAAAGCCTTAGAAACAAAATGTTTCTAGGTAAGCAGCTGGATTTTAGCCAGTCTCATGCAGCTATCTGATTAGACCATTGAAAAGTGAAGCCAATTCCCCATTACACCATGTGCAAGTAAGACAGATGCAGACCTGCAGTGGCTCAGATGTCTTTTCTGTTATGCTTCCCTGGTGAACCCTCAGAGCTCTGCCATACTAATTGCTGTGTACAGTGCTCCTACCCTCCAGTGGTTCTGAATGCTGCCCCACTTGTGAGCTTTGCTCAAATACTCCCTACAACAGTTTCTTAACTTTTATTTATTTATTTTTAAAGCAGTTGTTCTAGTTTCTTTTCTCTTGCTGTCATAAAGTACTCTGATTTGACCAAAAGCAAATTTTGGGAGAAAAGGGTTTATTTAATTTTATAATACCCAGCTCACACTCCATCACTGAGGGAAGTCGGGCAGAAACTCAAGCAGACCCTCAAGTATGAACCGTGGAGTAATATTACTGACTGGCTCAGACACTGGCTTTCTTATGGGAGCCCAGACCCAACTTTCAGGGATGGTGCTACCAACCATGGGCTGGATCCTCCAACATCAATCATCAGTCAAGACAATCTTTCACAGACATGGTCACAAGCCAACTGGATGGAGGGATTTTTTTCAACTGAGGCTCTCTCTTCCTAGGTAATTTGAGTATGCGTCAAGTAGACAGTAACAACTTGACAGCCCAGCAATTATAGAAATTATGACATGTCATATGCATGCATATAGATCACTGAGCATTAAGATTTGCTTTCTGACCTAACATACCATGAATTTTCAATGTGTTTCAGGAACATGATTGCTGAAATCTCTCTACATGGTGAAATTCCTATCTTCCTTCTACAGTTTTACAACTTTTTGCTTATTTCTTAGGCTTTAAATTTCAAAGCATATATACTTACAAAATATTTCCCAATGATTAAAATCTTCCTTTAATATATTAATTAACCTCTTTATCTTCTATAATGCTTTTTTTGCTTTAAAATGATTTTGTTCAATATTTTCATCACTACTAATGTTCTTTTTAGCTAGTTTTGGTGGGTACTCTACAGTTTTATCTTCAATTTGTTTTGTGTGTGAGCTCTAATTCAGATGAGTGTTTTTAAAAATTCATCTTTCGCCATCTGTAGAAAGAGATCCAGATTCATTTTACTCGGCCTGACTTGTACCAATTTGTTATTTGTTTATGTACTTGCTTGTGGTTTTTCAGCCCCATTTGAATCATGTTTTGTCCCCATTCCATTTTCAACACTTCCTAGCATAGATTTGCCTTAAGTTTCTATATTACTGCTTCTGGGGACCTTAACCTGAGTTCTTATTAAGAAATCTAAAGTTTTTGTGGTATCCTAGACCGCTCTGGCTTCTACACACCTTTCTCCCTGTCTTCTCTGGGTTCCCGTAGCTCTGCCTACTGTCTGGTCATGAGTCTCTGCATCTGCTCTCATCATTTGCTGGATGAAGCCTCTCAACTGATGGGCTAGACACTGATCTATGAGTATAGCATAATATAAGGAATCATTTCATTCACTTCTTCTTTTTTTTTTTTTTTTTTGGTCCAGTTGTGTCACTGCTCATGGAATCAACCAAGCAAAGTTCATGCAGGCTCACAGAGACTGGAATCCCAATCACGGAGCCTGCAAGGGACCTGCTAGGACTCTGAAAATACATTATGGTTGTGTAGCTTGGTGTTCTTGTGGGACTCCTAACAATGAGAGTGGAGGTGTCTATGATTATTTTGCCTACTCTTGGGACCCTTTTCCTTATACTGAGTTGTCTTGTCCAGCCTTGATATGAGGGTTTATGCCTAGGCTCATTGCATTTTGTTATGCTGTGTTTGGTTGATATCCCTGGGAGTACTGCTCTTTTCTGAAGGGAAACAGAGGAGGGATCTGGGGGAGAGGGGATTTGAGGGAGGAAAGGAAGGAATGGAGGGAGGGAAAACTGCAGTTAGGATGTATTGTGTGAGAGAAGGATAAATTTTTTAAAATTTAAAAAAAAAAAGAAATCTAAAGTTAACCAGGAAGTCATAGCTTCAGCCCCTAAAGTTAATCAATACCTTAAGTCTTCTTCTATTTCAGATACTGAACTGTAAAACAATTAGTTCCAATTACCCCCTTTAGAAATTAAATAATTAAATTGTCAGATTTTTTTTTTTTTTTTTTTTTTTTTTTTTTTTTTTTTTTTTTTTTTTGAGACAGAGTTTCTCTGTGTTGCCCTGGCTGTCCTGGAAGTGGCTCTATAGACTGGGCTGGCCTTGAACTCCTGCCTCTGCCTCCTAAGTGCTAGAATTAAAGGTGTGCTCCACCACCACCCTGTTCAGCTTGGTTTCTTATCCTCATAAATGTGATATTCTGGCTTTTATACCTAGTCAGTTCTTATTTACTTTCACCTGTCCATCCAGTATCTAAGGTTTTGTTTCATTTTCAGTATTGGCATACTGTCTGATAGACTTTTCTTTATATCTGAATATGGTTTTTGTTATGGCCTCTGTGAGGGTCTGCTGCTTTTAAACTCTCTCAGTATTGCTTTGAAAATGTCTTTATTTCAGCATCGTTCTCCCTCAATGCATGTCTTCATAGAGTGTCAGGGGTTTCCTCAAGAATGGCATAAGTGGGTCCTATGGTAGATCTACTTCTAGCTCTTTGAGAAATTTCCGTAGCAGTTAAACTAGTTTACGGTCTCACAGCAAAGCTTAAGTGTTCCCTTTGAAAAACATCCTCATCAGCATTTGCACTTTTTTGTCTTCTTAATAACTGGATGCTGTGGGATGTCTTTCTGCACGCTGTAAATATGTGTTGCTCTGATTGGTTGATAAATAAAGCTGCATTGGCCTATGGCAGGGTAGGATGGAGCCAGGCGGGAAAATCCAATGGAGATAGTGAAAGGAGAAAGGAGAGGCAGGAGAGATGTCATCCACTGTCCAGGGAGCAGCATGTAATGGCATGCAGGTAAAACCATAGAACACGTGGCAACATTACACATTAATAGAAATGGGCTGAGTTTAGTTATGAGAACTAGCTAGCAAGAAGCCTGCCACATGTCATGCAATTGGTAATTAATATAAGCCTCTGAGAACTGTTTTATAAGTGGCTGTGGGACCACAGGCCTGGCTGAACTGGAGAAACCTTTCAACTACAATTGGACTTTCAGACCAAGAGAAGATGGAATTTTGTTTGTATTTCTCTGATGGCTAGTGAGATTGAGTTTTTTTTATATGATCATTAACTATTTGCATTTAATATCTTGAGACTTGATTGCCCACATAAGTTTTTCAGTTATTTTTCATTTGGATTTTTAGATGTTTTTTGTATTTTATATATTAATCCTCTATCAGATGTATAATTAGCAAAGATTTTCCTCTGTTCTGTAGGTGGTCTCAATTAGCTATTTCCTTTCCTTCCTGCACAGTAAAAGCTGTACAGTTTCACGAGATCCTGTTTATTAGTTGCAGCCATTATTTCTTGAGCAACTTGGGTTCCTTTCAGAAAGTCCATGCCTGTGCCTGTATATTGAACTGTACTCTGCTTTATCTACTAGCAGTTAGTATTAGTGTATAAGTCCTACTTTACAGTCTTTTCTACTTTTGAAGTTTATTTCTACATGTGCATATCCAGTTTTTATATCACCATATGTTAAAGCACTTATATTTTCTCTAATGTGTATTTTACATCTCTGTAAAAAATGTAGCTGCAACTATGTGTGTTTATATTTATATATTTTATTCTGTCTCATGTATATACATGTGACAATATCATTCTGATTCTTATTTTGACTTTGCAGTAATAAATAAATAAAAATAAAATGAGAAGTGCCAATTGTGTCAACTTTGTTATTATAGTGACACTACAAGGACAGTAATATTGCTTTGTGTAGTCCAACTTGGATTAAATCTCACTGTGCGTATACTATGATGTACAGTCCGTATGTGTGCATGCATATATGAATGTAGAGAATAATCTATGTGCTTGAAGTGTATGTATGCACTAGAATGAAGGGTAAAACACACCAAGGGGGTTGTATTTGTTTATCTTGTTGTTGCTTGTAATTTTTTAGTAGTTCTTTAAAAATTTAGAACAAGGTATGTTTTAAAATTTCATTTCTGACCATGTATGTTTGGGTGTAACATAAATTTTAAAAGGTCTTGTTAATAATTTAAAAAAAAAACGGAGCCTGATACTGGGGTGAATGCTAAAAAATCAGAGAGACAGAGGAAGGAACAAGCCACTTCTTACCTCTAGGATTCTTCAGTCTAAACAGCTTTCCTCAGCTGAAAGACTTTAATTCCTGTCTCCTCACACCTTATATACCTTCCTCCACCCGTCCATATTATTTCCTTTCTCAGTTTTCCTAGTGCTGGGGTTAAAGGCGTGTGACTCCCAAGTATTGGGATTAAAAGTGTGTGCCACCACTGCCTGGCTCTGTTTCTTTCCTTGACTGAGTCAATCTTATGTAGTCCAGGGTGGCTTTGAACTGACAGAGATTCAGATGGATCTCTGCCTCACAAGTGCTAGGATTAAAGATGTATGCCACCACTGCCTGTTTTCCATGTTTAATCTAATGGCTTCTTCTTTTCTCTGATCTTCAGACAAATTTATTAGAGCACACAATATATCACCACTTATAGGTACCTGTGAGGCCAGAAGAGGATGTTGAGTCCCTTGGAACTGAAGTTATAGGTGGCTGATGAATGCTGGGAACCAAATTTTTGTCTTCTTCAAGATTAGTAAGTGCTCTTAACTTTAACCATTGAACAATCCCCCAGGCCCCATTGTAAGGGTATTTTAATCATATTCTTCTCCTCCCCCAATTCCTCCAAGAGACATACCTCCCTTTCATACTCATTTAACATTGCATCATACTCTTTTCTTTCTTTTTTTAACCCATTATATCAAACTTGTCCTACTCATATACGCTTGGATACATGGCCTTCCACTGTAGTCTGATTGACCTACCAGAGGTCACACTCTTAAAGAACACTGACTCTCCCTCTCCCAGCAGCTATATGTTGACAACAGGTCCTTGACTAGGAGTAGGACTTCATGTCCACCTCCCCTTCCCATGTTACATACCGTGTATTTTAAAGATTTACATAAAACCATAATATGTCTCAATAGCTTTACATGCATCATATGTTGAAAAATTCTTAATACATATTGAGATGCGAAAAATACACCATTTATTCGAAATTCAGTTATTCTTACTTTTTCATGTTGTGAGAATACATTTAAAATTATATTATTACTGAAAATTTTGTTTTCTATTTCTTGAATTACTATTTGGCTGTTTTGTTAGTTAGAATAATTATGCTATCCCCTATTTCCTTTTTACCTTCCCACACGTTTTAATTTAACCAAACACATTGATATATGTATTTGGATTTATTTTTTAGAAATTGTGATGCTGTTAGTTATTGTGGGTCTGTTTCTGTTGTTTATACTGACTCTCTCCGATGATGGGAGACTGAATACAGCAGATAACCTCCATGTCTCCTCTCTATGCAGTTTATTTTCCTAGCGATTACTGTGTTTTCTCACGTGCTGGAGCCCCAGGCTCTTTCTCCTGCTATCCTTTAAAACCTTGACTTGAGCAAATATGCACATCTCTCAGGCAAACTTTATTTTCATCACTTTAAAATGCCCTATATTTAAGCTTTTCTCTTGTTCTGTTCTTATTTCTCATTATTCCATAAGCATAGAAATATGTGAGAGATTAGAAAAGAGAAGCAAAGAGGGGCAATGAGTGTATGTATGTGTGTGTGTAAGAGAGAGAGATGAGGGGGTGTGGGGGAATGACAATTTTAACACTTAAATTATCATAAGGGATAAAGATAAAAATTCTATACCATTAAAAACCTTGTTATTAAGCAGTATTTAATGATACATGAAAACGTCCAACATATTACTAAAAAGAAAGCAATTAGCCACACTTGTAAAGCAGGATCTTAATTTTGCAAAAATTATAAAATTTTGTTTTCACCTAAAAACACAAGAAATTAATTACAGCTTTTTTCCTGAAGAATGAAGTCATACCTTCTTTCCTTTCATTTTTTTCTTGTCTGTACTTTCTATAAGATTCTCACTTCTAGTTTATAAAATGCACAAAAATTATGTTAAAAGTTAGGAGAGAAAAGCAGGAGTCAGGAAACACTTTTCCTCCACCCACCTGCAATCCTTGTCATATCTCAGACTGTTAGTGTCACAGGGAAAACTGGGAAAAATGGAATTGCTCCATTAATGCTCACCAAGGAAAGTCTGCAGCCAAGCGGGCACAGCACTGCTCCACCTCCCATACATGCTGGCTGCCATCCAGTGGAAAATGTGAATGCATCCAGGACAAAGCCCTTGCCTCTCCTCCAGTGGCTTTTTGTTTGTGGTGCAGGGTTAAGCTGCTTTCTTCTGAGCAGTGAAATGCAGGTATGGAAGAGTTACAACAACACTCTTCATATCCTCTAAGACTTGCAGTTCTTCAATTCCTCAGAATAATTGACAATGCAATTTCACAAGGCATGAGATCCAGAGGAGGAAGGACATGCAATTGTGTATTTTACTGATTCGCATTGCTTGTATATATATATTATTAGAAAGAACTGCATCATTTTTAAACCTAACATACATAGCACATCTACAGCTATGGTTTTACATGAGATAACTAAAATAATCATTAGATAGAGAAGAGAGTAGAGAGAAATTGAGAAAGAAAGAGTGAGCATAGGGAGGAGGAGAGAAAAAGAGACAAGAGGAGGGGAGAAGAGAGGAGAGGCTGCATGTAAGAAGTCTTTCAGAATTCTCTCTTCGGATTTGTAAGTAGGAGTACCTACCTTAACGTATTGCCATTTAACACATGGTGCATGTACCAGGAGAAGCTGCACTTCCTGGGAGCTTGCTAGTAATTCAGAATCTCAAGCCCTATACCAGACCAACATTGTTAAGTTCACTGAGAAGCTATGGTGAGTCTTTTGAATACTAGCATGTAGAATCTATTTGAAAGCATTTAAAAATAATAACAAATAATAAAGGCTCAAAAAAAAACGTTTAATTGACTCTCCAGGGGAGTCTTGGCCCTGGAGGAGATGGGAATGGAGGGGAGGGGCTGGGGGGAAGGTGGGGGAGGAGGCGGGAGGGGGGAGGACAGGGGAACCCATGGCTGATGTGTAAAATTAAAACACATATAATAATTAAAAAAAAAAAGGTTAGGAGGCAATTGTTTTCCTCTGATAGCAATCCCTTGTGTGAAAGAGATGATTATTCTGAACCCCTTACCTTGCAGCAACAATTAAATGTGGGAACTCTTGAGAACATCCACAAACAGGGGTCACAACTGCATGTAAGCAGCCTGGTCCATCCCTGCCATCCTTCCACAGTTAAACTCCAGGAAAGAAGTTTTTGTTCCATTTCTGCTTTCATCCTCTTTGAAGAGATGTGACTTTGAACTGGCAGTGTCACTGTTTGGGACTGTTTTGTTCCTGCTTTCAATGGTGGCGTCCTCTTTGTAACTCTCTGAAATAGTCCAAAAGTGGGACATAGCTATCAGAAATGCAAGCCAACCAGAAGCTCTCCTCTGAGCTGGATTTTCCCAACTAAATCTTTTAAAAATGCATTGCCATGTTATATGATCTTGTAAGCATCCTTCAAAGAGTGATGATTGCTTGAACATGAAAACGTTTCTGTCACCACAGATAAGGTAGATTCTAAAAACCACCACAACAACAAACACTCAAAAATAACCTGCCCCTTAGAATCTTCTTTCTTAGGATCATCCACTACTAAGGACAGACACACCCATTAATCCAACTTTGGAGGAATATTGATTAATTGCTGACAATGTAATAGGAAGGTTTAAAGGTACAACCTCCCATCAACACTTAACTCTCCTATTTCCTAATCCCTAAGAATACTGCATTGAATAATACAGTGACTTCCTCCATGATAGCAGTTCTTCACAGATGAAGTCTTGGCCAGTTTGGGTTGCTTTTAACAGAATTTCATAGACTGTGCAGTTTAAAAAATAAACATTTATTTTTCCACAGTTAAGAATGCCTAGAAGCCCAAAGTCAGGTTGCTAGTGGACCCAGTTTCTGATAAAGGTCCTTTTACAAATGTGCAGATGGTGTTGTCTTTTTTTGAACTGAAATGATGACTAAAAAACCATTTCTCACCAGCTTCTTCCTCTAATAGTACTAATTCCTGGGGGTATCATTCCCCTGACCTAGGTCTCTCCCAAGACCCCCACTTCTTAATACCATGATCATTGGAGCATGGGATATCAACAAATGAATTGAGAACCAAAAGTATTCAGACTATAATAGAGGGTTGTATTACAAATATATTTCTCAGTCTATGTATTGCCAAGAGTCTTCACGCATAAAATCTCAGTGGCATAATACAAAAGCAGTCATTGCTCACACATCAGGAAGCAGCTAGGGATCTACTGCAAGGCTGTGTGGCTTTCGGCTAGGCTTATTCTTTTGGTTATATGCCAAATGTCTGTCTATTGATCCAGATCAAGCTCCATTGGGATGCCTGAACATCTCAACTCTCCTTCATGCATTCATCATGTTCCAGCAGGCCACTTAGGGCATGTTTTCACAGAGAAACAAAGCCACAGGAAAGAGTAAAGCCTAGTTGCAGGCTTCAAAGCCTCAAACTGAAATTTCTGCCTTTATTGACCAGGTACATGGGCAAGTTGAGAAACACAGGATACACCAGTTATGTAGCAAACAAAACTCTTGAGGGTAATCTATTAATAGGAGTCAGGCTCATTTAAGTAGAGGGAAAGATCAGGGTCATATTGACAGCTAATATATTATTTTCCTCATCCAATTCATCATAAATCCTGTCAACTCTACCTTAGAAATACTTTCCACAGCTGTCATATTTTCTTCTGTGACTGCAACTAGGGAACCCTGTCTTGCTTACAAACCTCTCTCTCTATGTCCCTCCATCCTTCCCTTCTCTTTCTTCTCTCTCTCTCTCTCTCTCTCTCTCTCTCTCTCTCTCTCTCTCTCTCTCTCTCTCTCTCTGTTGAGACTGGGTGCCTTATTCAATAGTGTTCCACTCTATTATATTGTTCCTTTTGTGACAGGACTTATTGAAACAGGGCCTCACTGCTTCTACTACATTGGCTGACCAGCAAACACCAGGAATCCTATCGTCTCAGCCTCACCAGCACTAACATTATGGGCACTTATTGTGACACACAGCTTTTTACATGGGTACTGTGGTCCAAAGTCATATTCTCATATTTGTACAGCAAACATTTTTTCTGACTTAACTCTATTTCCAGCCCCAAGTCTTTTAACTATTCTGTCCACATCTTTCTTGTCCTTTGCTCCTCAGACTATTCTCAATATAGCACCAAGAATTTCTTTTTCTTTTGCAAAGAAAACCTTGTCTTGCAGCTTTGTTGTTGTTGTTTAAACTGTCTCAATGGTTTCCTGCTCTTCTCATAGTACTTCAGTACTATGGAGCTGTACTGAATACAGAGCACAAGGCCCTGCCCATTGCTGGGACTGCTTTTCTCCCAGCCTCCTTTAGGTACAAGTCCTCTGCCCCACCCCGTGCTTGCCTCTTTTCACTCTCTGGTGCCACATTCTCTCCAGGAGACTAATGCTTATGCGGGTTCCTCTGCCTCATTTAGAGTTTCTATAGTTCAATTCCACAATATCACCAAGTCAGTGTCACTTCTGACATTCTCTCATTCACTTGTCACTATAAAAGGTTATACATTTATGAACTCAAAACTGCTTGTAATTTTCCATCATTGCCTGTGATTTTCCATCACAGTTTATAATGGACAATTACCAATGTTATTAATTGACAAATATCCACTTCCTACTAAAAATAAAAATTTCCATCATATTAGGGGGTCATGCCTGGTCATTGTAATTTCCTAAAACTTTTGTCAACTGCACAAAACCAATCATTCTGCTCTCTTTAATTTTGAACACATGGCTTCTTATATTTTAAGTGCTTTACTACAGTCAATGATGCTGCAGACCCAAGTTCCTTGAAAGGGCATTCTAAATAAATATAGCAAAATAGCAATTATTTCTCTGCCTTACAATTTACCAGCCAAATCCTTTCTTTTCTCACATATGCCTTGCTCAAGGGTATAAAACTATGAAACAGGTTAGCCAGATTGATGATAAAATTATTCCTCTAAGGCTTGTGTTTATTTCTTGGTCATTTCTTTGAAGACTCCCTACATTTTCTGTAAAGTGAAGGTGTATATTAAAGTGTGCAGTGTGCAAAGCAGCTGTAGATTTATATCTGAGAAATAAAGACTGCCTGCATGTCCAATGCAGATGCTATTGCTCTCCTGTACATAAACCTAAACTATAATGGGTTCTCAAAATCATGCATGCAATTACATTTAAGAGTTATTTGATTTCCACTTTTTGAGCAACAGTTTCCCATGTTTTTCCAGCCCCTTGCAACCACCGTTCTCTTATGCTTCTCTTGGTTTGGCTGATGGGAGGTGGGGGGCAGGGTGGAGACAGAGAGACAGGGAGATGGAGAAAGAGAAGGCATGCAGTATTTTTTCTTCTCTGTCTTAGTCACCTTCTAAGTTACTCCTTTGTTAATGGACACTTAAATTGTTGTCATGTCTTAATAATTGTATAAGGGACTGCAATGAACATGGGACTGTTGATTCCCCTTTCAAATGATGACTTTTCTTCATTCAGGTATATGCTCAGAAACTATAGCTATATTACTAGATCAAACAATAGTTGTATTTCCAATATTTTAAGGATACTGCATGCTGTTACATTTCTTCTAACACTATTTCCACTTCCCTTTTCTTCATACTCTCCCAATGTTTTTCACTTGTCCTTTTGATAACAGTAATCCTGGCAAGTGTGAACTATTACTTCCTTTTTTATTTGATTTGCATTTCTCAGGGCATTTGTGAGTTCACACACTTCTTGGTGACCTGTATGTCTGATTGGGAAAAAATGTCTACAAGAATTTTTACTTTAGTTTTGAATGTAGTTGTTTCTTTTTGACTACTGAGTTGTATGGAGTTCTTATTTACTTTGGATTTTAAATACTTATCTTTAGATGCAGGCCTACAAACATATTTTGTTGTTTTCTAGGCTTTCCTTTCCTATTGTTGATTGTCTCATTTGCTGTTTGTAAGCTTTAAGTTTTATGTGGCCACACTCATTTATTTTTGCTTTTATTGTTTGCTCTTTGGGTGTTATTGTTAAGGCCAATGTCAAGGATCACTTTCCTGGTATTTCCTTTTAAGAGTTTCACAGTGTCTAGTATTTCTATCTACATCTTCAATCCATTTTGTGTTGATTTGTATGACAAAAAGTGATGGGGCTGAGGACTTGTAAGTAACAAGTTTTCTCTGTGTTTTTATGGAAATAATCACTGTGTCTCCACTGTATTCTCATATCTCATACCATATGTAAACTGATCATATATGAATAGCTTTAACTTCCATGCCATGGGTGTTTGTGTCTATTTGATGTTAATATCATATTGTTCTAATTACTGTAATTTAAAACCTACTATAGCTTGAAAGTAGAAAGTAAATGATGCTTTATTCTTCTTTCTCAGGGTTTTTGCTTTGCTCTCTAGAGTCTTTCGTGGATCTCTGTATATTTTAGAATAATTTTGTTGTATTTTTGTGGCAAATTCTCTTGGGATTTTCATGGGGATTACACTGCACCAATAGGTTGACTTAGGTAGTATGGACAACTTAATAAATCCATTCTTTTGCTCATGAGTGTATCTTTCTATTTATATGTGCATTCCTTGGGTTGTTTTATCAATGTCATATATATATATATGTGTGTGTGTGTGTGTGTGTGTGTGTGTGTGTGTGTGTGTGTGTATACACATGCATATATATGTGTATATGCATATATATTCCTTGGTTAAATTATTCTTAACTATTTTATTCTTTTAATGCTGTAGTGGATGATATGATTTACTTCATTTTCAGATAATTTGCTTTTAGTGTACAGAGTCTAAAATAGCTTTTGTATGCTTTTCTTTTATTCTATACATTTACTAAGTTTATTCATATATATGTATATATATTCATATGTGAATATATCCATGTCATCTGCAAAGAGTAATAATTTTATTTACTCCTTTTCCTATATAGATGTTTTTCTCTTATTTTGTGTTCTACCTCTTCTATTTAAGATTTCTAAAACTGTGCTTAATAGAAGGAGTGAGAGATGGTATCTCTGACATATTTTTAATCTTAAGGAAAACATTTTGGCCTTTTATAATTAGGTATGCTGTTATTTGAACACTTGTAACATATAGCATATATTGTGCCAAGATACATTTCTTTCATACACAATTTGGGGATTTTTTATCATGGAAAAGCTTTGAATTTTGTCAAATGATTTGCCTTTATTTATTGAGAAGAGATAACAAGCAACTTGTTAGAGATTGACTGTGTGGGCAAGCAAAATATTCTTCTCAGTCAGGTCTTTTACTGGTAGGCTGTATTTTGCAGTTACAAAGAAAGGGCCAGTTGCTTTATAAGTTATCTGGAAAGGTAATCTTATAAGTAATCTTAGAGGAATCACAAACTTAAACTTTAGTACATGAAAAAGAATCATCTCCTTAATAATCCACAGGTAAAAATGCCCAGTAGAATGGGATGTTTCCATAAGATAAACACACTACATTACAGGCAGTGGGGATCTCCATATGCATTCACACCATGCTAGATACCAGAGAAAGATATCAGCAGCAAACATGTAAAGGCACAAAAGAAGCAAAAGCTATTGCAGGATCTGTGGTCTAAAGGCCTTGCCCGTCCAAGATTGACCATCATTGAGTTTCCTCCTCATGGGCTGACACCTTGAACTTCAAATGTCACCTGCTGCTTCTCTGACAGGGTCACCAGCACTATGATTCTAGCCATTTATCCATTTCTTCTTGTTCACACAATCTTGAACATATAGTTGGCAGTAAAAATCAGTAGAATCCTTTATATGAGTTCTAGGAGTCTATAATGTAACATCATGACTCCAGTTAAAAATAAGATATTTTATATTTTAATTTTATGACTGAATAGATTTTAAATGTTCACTCCAAAATTGAGAGTGACTTGACCAACTGACTGTGATAATTATAATGTATAATATATGAAATTGTCATTTTGTATATTGTCTTAGTTATTGTTCAATTGCTGTGAAGAGACACCATGACCAAGACATCTTATAATGGAAATCATTTAATTAAGGGGCTTGCTTACAGGTTCAGGGCTTTAGTCCTTTATAATCATGGACATCTTTGGTCCCTGAGGCTGCTCAACTCAGGGACAATGGTGGTAGGCTCATGTGGTGCTGGAGAAGTAGATAAAAGCTACATTCCAATCCATAAGATAAAAGAGAACTAGATCTATCATGACCTTTTGATACCTCAAAGCCCACCCCAGAAACACACCTTCTCCAGCAAGGCAACACCTACTCCAACAAGGTCACACCTCCTAATCTTTCTCAAAATGCTAGTCCTTGATAACTGATAACTAAATATTCAAATTTATGAACCTAGGGGGCCCATTCTTATTCAAACCATCACAAATATTATATATAATCTTTCCAATTGTCTAAATAAAGCTGAAAATTGAGCTGTGATTTGGTCAAGAAATTAACTTCAAATATTTCTATGTATTCATCTGATGAGCCCATGTAAACATATTATTCTATAAACATCATCCATTACAATCATGAATCACTTCCAATTTTACCCTTTTGTTTAATGCATCTGTTCTTAGATAGCTGCAGAAGGAACATCCTTACAGAATGTGGGAAAAGTTCTCATTCTCAGCTGGATTGACCTGATTTGGACCCATGATTTGAACTGTAATAATAGAGGTCTTCCCAGAGGTAATTTATAATTAGGCCACAATGATGTGAAGCTGTATGCCGCCATAACATCAGGTGAATTCCAGTACTGACGCTCTTGGTTCTGAAAGGTCTGTGTAGGCTAATGAACAAATTAAAGGAAGTCAGTCTATAAAAAAAAAGAAGAAAATGAAATAAGGAGTATGGTTATAGGATCAGTGAGCTGTAGCAGCAAAAGAGGCAAGAAGAGAAAGCATGAGGGAACAAGGGTGACTTCTATGGTCCCTGAGGCTGCTCAGCTCAGGCCTAGGCCTTGTAAAGCCCATATGAACATTCTGCCATACATTCTGAGATAATTCCTTAAATTCATGTAATAATTTTTTTGTTAGTTATATAATGAGATCTAATCTTTGCAAAATACAAATAAATAAATTCAAGCCAACATAGAGATTTTTCAAGAAAAATGAAGAGTCCAGAAAACATTTGTGCTAGACCAAAGGATGCTGTTTGGAGTAATGTCCTTCAGGTACATGACATTAAGTGGGGTGAGTAAATTAACAGAATGCTCTTAAGTAAGGATGCTCATTAAGATCAGAAAAGAGGCAACTCAGAGTCTTTAGGAAGTCACCAAAACCGACCATCTCTACAAGGCTCCTCCCTTCTCAAGCAGCAGACCAGCTGAACTGCTTAGAAGAAGGAAAGACCATCAGAACTGTCAGGAGGAAGCAGAAACCAACCAAACTGCCTAGAAAAGGCTCAGACCAACTGAGTTACCTGGTAAGGACATTTTCCAACCTGTTGAACTGTCTGTAGGATGTGCAGTGCACTTATGGAAGGTTTCCAGCTCTGTTGGGGTAGGCTTTTACTAATGCAGGTCTGTCTTCGAGTCATTTCTGTTTCTGAATGTTACCCCTTACCAATATTTCTGCACGTAACCACAGTAAACTCATTGGTTTACCAAGATGGACTTTGGTGGTACCCTTAATTTGGTCTGACATGAGTTTCCTATCTGAGGTGAGCAGGCAGACATTTGTTCAAGTCTCCCCAGGAACAGCGTCATATAGCATGAATGCTTGTATTATTATAACAATACTAGAGGAGCAGACAGTTAAGAAAAGTCAAAAAGCTGGGCGGTGGTGGCACATGCCTTTAATTCCAGCACTCAGGAGGCAGAGGCAGGTGGATATCTGTGATTTTGAGGCCAGCCTGGGCTATAGAGTGAGTTCCAGGACAGACTCCAAAGCTACACAGAGAAACCCAGTCTCAAAAAAAAAAGTCGAAAATGCAAAGAAAAAGAATCCTTGATGTTACTGCAGTATTTATCATACTACCCATGTTTTGATCCCTTTGACATATTGCAAATACGGGATATCCTCTCCAGCTCTCCTTTGAAAGAGCACCTAAAGAATACTAAGAGCAAAAGCTGGCTTCCATTAGCTTTTTGTTCCAGGCTTCTATGGTCAGCACATGTCAGCTAACACCACCTGCCAGGAACCTTAAAGGATGTAAGAAAGTAAAGCCATAAATGCTTCTCAAGTTCAGCCTAAATAGCTGTCCCCTCCATTGGGATGAATACACCTTGAGATAATGCAAATTATGAAGATTCGATTCTGCTTTCAGAGGCAGTTCCTGGGAGTTATTGCTTTGTCTACAATGTAGCTTTTTAAAGGCAGAACTAGATATAAACCAAAACTAGCTGCAGGCACTTGGCGATGTGAAATAAACAAGAGAGTGGCAAAATCCCTCAGAAGAAAAAGCCATTACATGGCAACTTTGTCTTTAGTGTAAAAAAGTAAAGGGACATGGTAAGTATTCTAGGTATGGTGACAATGTTGCTATAGCAACAATTGCTACTCCCTGCCTCTCAAACCATGTACTGTAGAATGCAATTATATCGTAAACAGCACATTGTAGAACCTTCTTCCTTCAAAGGGGTTTGCAAGTTTAGTGACCCAAAAGAATCATCTGGAAACCTTGAGAATGCTGATACTGAGTTCCAACATCAGTGAGTCTAACTAAAACCAGGTGAGAACAGGGCTTGAGACTTGGAGCTTCTATTTGAAGGCCCCAGTTTACTTTAATACATATGCCTTCAAACAGTGGTTCTTCCTAATGCTGCGACCTTTCAGTACAGTTCCTCATGTTGTGGTGACTGCTCCCAACCATAAAATTACTTTTGTTGCTACTTCATATCTGTAATTTTGCTACTGTTATGAACTGTAAATATTTCTAGAGATGGAGTTTTGCCAAGGGAGTCATGCACCACATGTTGAGAACTAATCCCTTAGGACGAGGACTTAGATGCCTAGGAAATTCTCAGCTCATGCAACCAATGCATTGTTTTAAGCATCTGATCTATGTGGCAGATTTTGCCAGGTACGATGATCAAGAGGAAGTGGACTTTGGTGACAGAGGAAAAGAAAGTTGGCCCTGGATTTGAAACCACCTCCAAGTTAAGCTACCATAAAGAAACATCTAGTATGAGAAATGATGAATCCCAAGCTAGGCTAATTTAGATCCCATTTTCCTAAGCCCTTTAGAATCTTTTTCAGCTATGCTGTTCTCAAGCCACTGCCTCCTCTCTGTCTAGATCACTTCTGCTAACAGCATAGCCCAGCACCCTCTTTGATGTGACCTCCAGTACAGATACCTTGCCTTCTGTCATCACTTCACTTCTTGCCTTATTTGCCTTCTCTTCCACTCTTCACTGTGGTGACACCTTAGTATTATCCCCAGCAAGATCATTTTGTAATGTGTTTCTTGGATTTCTGATGAAATAATGTTGTTTAACATGATCCAAAGTCTCTGTGGATGATGAAAAGAGGCTCTCTTTATGAACTGTGTGTCTGTAGGGTGTTGGGAACCTCTGCATCACAGGCTTGCTTCACATCTCTACCAGGTTCCCTTATTGTAGAACAGGTAGCTTCCTAGAGTAGACAGCTTTTCCACTAGTGTTAGATGAAGCTGCACAGAATCAGTCAAAGCATGCAGGCATTGAGCCTGTACATGGGACAACTGTTCTAATTCTATTGGTCAAAGCCAGCCATAGAGTTGGGCCCAAGGTCAATGATACAGCATTTCATGGCAGGTGTTACAATTATGTATCAAAAGTCTACAGTTGTAGTCCTATGTATATGAATATTAAAAATTGGGAAGAATAGAATACTATTTGTGCCATTACCACCTCCTTGTATCTCTTATTGTATCATAATTAACAGAGAAAAGTCCAAGTCCTATTTAACTTCTCTGTACCCATTCTTAAATAGCTGTACACTAAGAAACAGAACTGGATGAATGATCCTATTTTGTGTTTGTGCGACCTCAGTGATACCTGAGAATTCCATGATTGCCTAACTAATTTCTTTCTGCTTCCTCCCCCTCCTTCTCTTTCTTGTCATGAAACAACTATTTCACCTTCTGTTACTAATTATATTTTACCACCAACAAATCTCATTTTAACCCTATTTCCCTCCATCCTGCCATGTCATCTTTTTCTAACCTTCCTATAGTAAATCTTTAAAAGCTTCAACCTTTTCATTCTCTTCTTTTTTGTTCAGGCATTGTACTTTGGCAATCCACTAAAATCACACTCATCAAGGTTATGCACAGCCTATAATTTGACAAACACAACCAACACTGAGTTATCATTCTTAAACTCATTGAGTCTATTTGAACCAAAGGACCTCTGCTGAGTCATTTTGATGCCTAAAATGTTGGATGTCATTGAGGAGGGTGGAAGCCCTTTTCCTCAAGTGGGCTTTAATTTGAGAATAAAGGCACCAGATATGGTCACATACAACTTTCAGTGAGTCATTGATTGGCTTTCAGATTCTTGTCTCACAAATTCCAAGAATAAAATTTATGGACCACAGTGGGATAAATTTTAGAAAGAAGAAATTTATTTTAGGAATAAATAATGTGGGTATAATGTTAGCAAGAGCATGGTCCAGAAAATAGTATACCACTAAGTTGTTAGTCTGGGGAATTTTACACAGAACTAATGCCAAACATTGGGATATAATATTGGATGTAACCAGGCTAGCTTGCACAACTATGAGATATCCAGGTGTTTCCCCTGGATTCTGATAATACTATCACCTATAGCTTTCAGATATAATGTTGCTTATTTAGGAGAAGAAATAACAAGGAACCACAAACCAGAACTCTGTTCTGGCATTTCTGGCTTCCAGCAAGGACATTCTTGAAACTGCTGCTTTAGGATCCTTGCCCTAATTAAACAGTATCTCTATCTCTTGTTCTTACCACATTCATTTTTTTAAATGGCTTCTGACACATTGCGTTTCCTATGTTTCCTCCTATCTTGTGATCTCAATTCAGTACTCAAGATCACTATTAACTCCTCTGTTAGATAACACAAATTTTAAACCCTGGCTATTCAAAGCAGCTTGTGTTCTGAGGACCAATAGCATTGGCATCACTTTGGGAGATGGTTAAAACTCACCAACTTGCTGCAACACAATCTGCATTTTAACAAGATCCTCAGGTGGTGTTTAAGTACTCTCAAACTGTGTTAATGTTGCTGCCAGCTGACCCAACTGAGTAGTTCTCTAACTGTTCCTCGTAAAAGAAATCATTCTTCAGGGAGGTCTAAATTGTCTAACACCAGTTCATCAGCATTTCAGCTCTTTTCTACTGAACTCTCACCTCACATGTGAGATTCCAATCTTGTTACTTACTCTTAATTGTTCTTTGACATGGGTCTACCTCAGGCTGGGCGCTCCGGTTTGAGACTATAAGATCACTGGCTCAATTTAATGATAAGTCTCTTAGTAATTGTAAATCTACTTGGGATGACAGTTTTGAAAAACATCCAACCCTGCTTATACAGAGTTCTGTTCCCTGCCAGCAGGATGCTGTGGAAGCACACACATGTTATTCATGGTATATCTAACAAAATTTGACAAACTGGGGCAATGGTGGGTCAGATAGTTTTCATGTTCAAGGAAGGAATGTGTGCTTATCTTCCAATTTCTAACACTGTAGTCTTCCTTGTGGAATAGAAGGATGAAAAATGGAAAGCAGAAGTACAGCATACCTCACCTCATGTTTCTTTTTTATTTATATTTCAGTTTATTTTGGAATAAACTGTAGTGTATTATCTCAAGGGCATTCATTATTCATTGTAATTCATTATGTAGTTAAGAATACATTTTCAGGTTTACCTGAAAGCAATTATCTCTCTTAAGGACACTAAACTAAGCTCTTTCCTAATCAGTATAGGAAATTGAAAACAAAATGTGGTTCATAGTTACAGAGTAGAGGAGTTTCCTTTTCTATTTGTGAGTTTTTAACTCCCTTTCTCTGTCACCAGAACTCTGTGTCTTCTTTCCCACCTGAGAAATGAAGACTGTTTAAGTTATATTAAATACTATAATTTTAATAAGAATCATCAATTCCTACTTTGCCTATATCATCAGTATTGGTTTACCGAAAATAAAAATTGCATCACGAGTATAGGAAATACATTCATTCCTCATTAATGTTCCAGAAGCTTCCTTTACACAGTAGACTTTATTGAATGGGATGAGAATACAGAAGTACATGAGACATGTGCCCTGCCTTCATATGCACCACATATCATAGTAGTGATATCATAGAGACGAATTTTCTCTTATGGGAGAAAATCAGAGGCATATAAGAAGACTTTTAAAGATCTATGCAATGGAGTAAAAGAAAAGAAAGACAATTTGAGAAAACAGTCAAAATTTCATATAAGAAAGTAGTTTTTAAGCTAAAATGTAGAGATGGATAGAATTTGAAAATAATAGTACCACTCACATGAGGAATTCTATAAAAAAAGGATGAACTTATTTTTAAGGAATAATAGAAAAAGAGCAATAAAATATTAATCCATTTCTATGCTGGGAATAATTCCATTTACATTATTCCATGGGGACATTGGTCAGATCAACAGCTAGAAAGAACCAAAGAAGAGAAAAAGAAGTTAAATCATAGGAGTATCTCTTGCCCATTGAAACAGTGGAGGAATAAAACAGATTTGCTCATATATATATATATATATATATATATATATATATATATATATGTTTTTAACTGAAAATAGATTTTTTTTCTCACATAGTATATCTTGATTATGGTCTTCTCTTCCTCTACTTCTCCTAGTTCTTCCCCACCTCCCCTCCCATCTGGGTCCACTCCCTTTCTGTCTATCATTAGAAAATAACAGGCTTCCAAGGATAATAATAAAATATAACAAAAATAAAATAAGATAAAATAAAAGCTGACATTGGACAAGACAAACCAACAGAAGGAACGATCCCAAGGGAAGGCATAAGAATCAGAGACCCACTAGTTGGTATACACAGGAATCCCATAAAAACATTGAACTGAAAGCCATAATATAAATGCAGAAGGCCTGGTGGAGACTTGTGCATGCTGATTCAGTCTTTGTTTGCCCATATGAGCTTTGTTCATGTTGATTTCGAGGGCCTTGTTTTCTTGGTGTCCTCTGTTGCCTACAGTTCTTACATTCTTCCCTCATCCTTTTCTGAGGGGTTAGTTCCATGAGCTCTGACGGAAGGGATTTGATGGAGGCATTTAATTTAGGGCTGAGTGTTCCAAGGTATCTTACCCTCTGAATAATGTCTGGCTGTGGGTCTCTATATTTATTCCCATCTGCTGCAGGAGGAAGCTTCTTTGCTGATGGCTGAACAAGGCCCTGATCTATGACAGTAGAATGTCATGGGGAGCCGTTTTATTGCTATGTTCTTCTAGTAGAGCAGTCATATTTGGTTTTAAACTAAGTATATGAGCTAGCTAATCTCAGGTTTTTGGTCACTCAAGCAGTGTCATGTATGGGTTCCATCTTGTGAAGTGGGCCTTAAGTCAAATCAGATCTTGGTTGCTTACTCCCACAAGCTTTGTGCCACCATTTATAATTTGGTTGGTGTTTGTTTCTTATGTCACACAGAGTACCTTCCCATTCCAAAGACACTGGACCATAGGGTGAAGTTCTGTACAGTTCAACTTCTCCATATTCAATGAGTTGTGTAGGTATTGTCTTCAGCAATAAGGCATTGTAGTCAGTTTATGCAGAACAACCTATTGTTTTGGAAAAAGCCTGGGTTGTTTGGGGATTCCCAAGGGACCTCTTTGGCCAACAACTCATTTAGATGTAACCCAATCCCTGTATTGGAAGCTTTATTTGATGTCAAGAGATGGCCAGTTTATTTTTATTTCATTAATTGTGTGTGTGCAGTCTGTGTACATCAGGGTTGATGTGTGGAGATCAGAAGATAACTTTCAGAAGTCACCTTTGTCCTTCCAATGTTTGTTCTGGGCATTGAACTGAGGTTATCAAAAAGTGCCACAATCACTGTTATCTGCTTAGCCATCTCACTGACCCAGCAATTTTATTTTTAATGACATAAAATATTCTTTTAATACTGAACAACATGCTGACCAATGACAAAAAATGGATGCCTTCTATGGGTTGTCTTTTGTTCTATGGTAGTTTCCTAATCTCTGTAGATCATTCCATGTCAGAACATTTTCCTTCTCTTTCACTGTCATGCAGAACTTTAAAAAGACGTTTTCTCCATCTCTGATACTCTTCCACATAGTTTAGCTTTTTTTGTAGTCTGTGTCTGTGTTCTTTATGACTTTGAGACTTCTCCAATATTTATGTATTCTTCATTCTTAGTAATGGCACTGACATATTAATTAAAGAATTTTCTGGGAATTTGCATCTTTCAGAAGAACTAAGTTTTGACTAATAAAGAATTCATGTAAACTCTCATTTTATACTTTAATTTGTATAGTTATGATTCATGATATATAAAGCACACACACCTCTTAAATTTGTTTTGTTTTTCAGGTAAAAATAATCCAATGCTAAAACAAGTTGATTGTTTCCAAAGCCTCCAAATGTACTTATCTCTTTCTTCTTATAATATGGAATTTTTTTTTTTTTTGGCAGATGATGCTGAAAACAAAATCACATCTCGGCAGCTGGACATTCTTCCCTCTGCTCCTATTAATGATTAAGCATTTCCTTGCCGCAGAGAATGAGTCTGAAGTTGGCATTTAATTGACAATGTAAACATTTTAAATAAAAACAAGAACGTATGTGGGAATAAAAATGCCCTCAAGAAGCATATTGCATTTATCATCTTAGGAGGCCATCTCTGCACCTGTTTTCAGAAGGAAAGGGGCCACATACAATGAATAAACTGCTCTTTTCAAGCTGATTGTTTCTAAATGGAGCTCAGTACAACAGATCCACATAGTTTGTGTTTCCCTTTCAAGACAGCATGAAAATCTTTATCAGCTTATTTTGTTTGTTCAATTCTCAGATACTTTATATATACTACATACACACCTTTCTATTCAAAACTTGCATCATTGCCTGTAATGGTTAAGTCCGACCTCTCCTACCATCAATTCTGTCATACTATTCACACCTCAGTTACTTTCCTAAGGTGTGTGTGGGAGGGAAAAGGAAGCAAGTTTAGCAGTGTTTTCAAGGTCGCATTCACTGTGCTCCTTAGAACACAGACTGAAGTCTTTTTGCATTTGTGAAATGCTGCATCCACAAAAAGAAACGGTGTCAAAGAGGAAACTACCTTATTTGTCTAAAATCTTGATTAGTTTGAAATGTCTGCTGTTGGCAGTTTGAAAGATGTTTCCAATAAATGAAAAGTTCCAGGCTCTACTCTTAAACTTGCCTGAAGCCCAGAACTTTTAATATTTATAGGGCATGACCTCCAACTGTCGATGATCGCTGATTTTCCACAATGCTATTCTGGGGCAAATGTCAGTTGCCGGAGGAGCCAAGAACACATCAGGCTTTGGATTCAATATTGTCCTTGCAGTAGAATGCGAGTTTTACCTGCATGTGAACAGCCATCACTTTCAGCAAATGGACCGCTTGGGCTTTGTCAGGAGCTAGTGATGATACCAGGGCTTTATAACCTTCCAACTATCAGAACTTTTTCCACTCAAAAGAACAGCCCCATCACTTACAAAAGTGGCATTTTGGGAACATGAAGACACAAGCATTATGATGATATAAATAGTTGGGGGAAATAAAACAGAAGGGGAAAGTGTTCGTGAAGAATATTTTTGAAATCCTCAGTAATATAACTTCTTTGTTTAAAATGGAGAATGTTTATGTTTGAAGAAAGTATCCAAATTTTTAAAAAGGAAGAATGACCTAAAAAGGGGATGGAGATTTGTGTTAAACCAAACACAAAATATCAGGGCCTATATCAATCTTGACAAAAGATCTAGAAAACAGTATAAATCCTCAGAATCTTTACTCTGGGGACTCCATGGATATTTTTAGTTTATTCTGCCCAGAGTTTTTTTTAATAATCCATATATATTTGCAGAATTTATGAAAGTGAAAAAGCTCATTATAAGATACTTCAGTAGTTCTCAACCTCCCTAATGCTACAACACTTTCATACTGTTAATCCTATTGTGGTGACCTCCAACCACAAAATTATTTTCATTGCTACTTCATAGCCATAATTTTGTTATTGTTATGAATCATAATGTAAATATATTATGTGTATATATCTGATATGTAGCCCCTGTGAAAGGGTCATTAGACACCTCCCAAATGGGTTGAGACCTACAGATTGAGAACTTAGGTATAGTATCTTTTTTAGAAAGTTTGGACTAAATTGATAAGAATGGGAAATATAAATAAGCAGTTGGCAATTTAGTCTCATATGAATTGTGGATTTTGCTGTACCCTACAGTGAGAGGCAGTGCTACAGTTAAAATGTTGTTTCCCCAAAAGCATGAGTTAGTCTTATATCCAATGCAACGTGGTTAAGAAGCAAGAACTTTGAGAGGTGATAGGACTGTGTGATTCCATCCTCATGAGGATATTAAAGCTGATTATAAAAGGGCTTGAGGTGCAACTCGGTCTCTATTTCCTATTCACATGCTGTCTCAGTCCCCTGCCTTCCACCATGAGATGAAAAAGAAGAAAGATGTAGTATGTCAACCATGGACTTTTCATCCTCTTGAATTGTGAAAAAAATCAGTTATTTTCCTAGTAAATTATGCAGTCTTTGGCACACTGTTACAGCAACATCAAAATTTATTTACCAGTCATCAAAACCCACACTGTTATTCCATCATGGCCATTTTGATCAAACAACAAATGTTGGTACTGAAATGCGAACTTTCATTCAACAAATGCTTAATAAGAGCCCACTATGTGCCTGTCAGCCTTAGGCATATTGGATATACTAATGCTCACAGAGGTTCAGAGGGCTCTGCACTCATTAGATTGTTTTCAGATCAGGGAGGGGGGAAACACTTGAATAAATAAATAAGTCATAATGAAAATCAATTGTTAATTGAGGTTGGGAAGCAATTTTAAAAAGTGGTATTTGGGTTGGAGATTTAGGTCAGTGGCAGAGTGCTTGCCTAGCAAGTGCAAGGCCCTCGGTTCGATCCTCAGCTCCACAAAAAAATAAATAAATAAATAAAAAATAAGTGGTATTTGAAGGAAAATAAAACTTGAAAAAAGATAAGACAGACATCCAAGCAGCTAACTTAAAGAACAGTGGTAGAGGAGAAGGAGGCTGCATGAGCATAGTCTGTATTTAAGGAGGAGCTAGGAGGCCCCATGTGCTGGAACTGGACTGACTGAGGGAGAGGTTTCACAAAAACCATGGAAGGAGAATGGAACATTTTATAGAAGATTTGCCAGCCATTTTCTAACTCTCTTTGTCTTACTTAAACTGTGAAAGGTTTCCTTAGTTGAGAAGACCAGATTAAGGTGATTAAGCCACATTGAAGTGACCAATTACTAGGGGTTTCCAACAATCCAGACAAGAAGAAGGGGCCAAGAACTGAATGATAATAGCATGTGTCAAGAGAAGGTGTCAGATTCTGACAATGTTTTCAATGCTGAGAAACAAAATTTATCTCTCAACTGATTGAAAGTAGGGATGAAAACAGCCAACAAGAATACCTAGAAGACTTTACTCCTGGGTAGTGGAAGGATGCTGTTAATGTTAACTGAAATATAACTAGCTGTGCTAAGGGCAGATCTGGAGAGAAAACAGCTGTTAAATCACAGCTACACAGAGTCTAGGATGTCCTAGACATCCAAGTAAAGATAGAGGCAATCTGGAACAGAAGCTCATGTATAAGATTTAACTCATGACCATGAGCACACTGTGGGTACTGGAATGCAGAGACAGAAGTATTTTAAGTATCTCAGTTACCAACTATTACAGATAGATTGGGGAATGTAGAGAAACTGAAATTTAATAGCACCTCTTCCATGTCTGAGTTGGGCTAGCCTTGCTATCTGTAAGCTTTAATAAACCAATTAATAAAATGAGGCACCTGGATTTGAGTTTCCCTCAAGCAAAGCTTGAAATAGGGCATATAAGAGAGCAATTTGCTGAGAAAGCAGGACTGGGCCAGGAAGATGCTAGGAAAGGTGGTGGTTTCAGCCAGACATGATGTGCATCCCTGCAGCTAGAGTGACAACAGAGAATTTGTTGCATCTGGTGACAAAGGACCCCATAACATATCACATGTGATCATAATAAATGCCACTCAGATTCACTATGAAAATTAGGGAGGTACAGTGACTCACATTACAGCTCATCTGTGAAAGTTTCTGGCCTTCTCTCTTTACAATTCTAATATTTAATAAGTGTTAATAAGTGTGTCTTCCCACTCTCTCTCTCTTCTCTCCCCCCCTCTCTCTCTGTGTGTATGTGTGTGTATTAGGCCTATGTGTGTAAGCTTATGTACAAACATGCAGAGGTCAGAGGACATAGTATGCCTTCACTCTCCATCTGACTTTTAAATTGCATTTATTGATTGTGTTTATGGGGGCACATGCAAGTGGAGGTCAGAGAACAACTTGCAGGACTTAATTCTCTACTTCCACTGGGTAAATCCCAGGGATCAAAGTCAATTTGTCAAGTGAGCCATCTCACTGACCCTCTCTGCCTTGGTTTTTAAAATAGGGGCTCTTTGGAAACTTTAATCTCATCTTTTCTGCGTGGTCGGATATCCTGTGGATTCCTGGGGCCTGTCTTTGTCCATCCCTGGGATTACAGGCATCTATTGCCATGCCCAGCTTTTAGGAGGGTGCTGGGGAATCAAATTCAAGTCCTCTTGCTTAGATGGTGAGTGCTCTTACCCACTGTATCATCTCTCCAGGCCCTCTGTTTCTCTTGATCAATAAATGGTTTCTTGGGTTCACTACTGCTTATATATACATACATTATATAGTATTGCTGATTATGTATATAGGATATGTATGCACATGTACAGGTACATATATTTTCTAGTAGAATTTTCATATAGAGCTTATTATCCACACTTTATAAAACATAACCCATGTCTTCAGCAATTAAGCTACAAGCATGTTTCTCTTTACAAAAATTAAGGTTGGTGACATGTTTGTTTCACCATTCCTGAGAAGAGCACTTCCCTTCTACAAGCAAACATCTACTGGACATTTAAAACTGCTTTGTTTTCCTGTAAGAACTCTGACTTTAAGCAAAATAAATTAAATGCACATGAACAAATGGAGAAGAAATGCATTCTAATTTTTCTATATTATTTGTCTAGAAATCTATCATTTAATTATTTTATTAGAAAAGGGCACAATGGTCAGTGAATGAGGATAATTCTTTAATCTGGAAAGTTCCATAATGGTAGAGATTGACTCAATAATTTGTCTCTGTTTATTGTCTGTAGCAAAGAGAGAATGTTCTCTTTTCTGATTAACCATCTTCATTGTCAAAATTTGCTCAAAATTCACCCTAAATTGTACCTTTCTTATGTCTGCAAATGGGAGTTCTGAGTGAGGCCCTAACTTCCAGTCATCCTGCATGGTGAAAAGCTCCATTTGATCTGGGGGCCACTGAGATTTTTTTTTTTTTTTGAGAAAATATGTGGTGAGAGCTACTAGGCAAGGACTGACTAAAGAAGAAGAAGACATAAGACATTGGGTTGAACACCTTATGGCTTGGAACTTTAGAGTGGTTTATCTATGTGCTAAAACACTAAAGTAACTACTGAGGATATGCCTGTGAGAACTAAATCAACCAATAAATGTCAGTCATTTAGAATAATGACATCTAATTGTAATAACATATGATACATGTAATATGTGGTCTTTCCTGTTTCATGATATAGAGTTTCAAGAATTCAAAGCAGTAACTGTCTGGTGAGCTGACAAGATGCTGAGGGCTCTCAGGTGCCTCGGATCTGGGGGTAGGGGGTAGTCATCAGACCCCAACACATGAGAGATCCTAAAGAGTAACATGTTAAAACAGGGCTCCTTCCTACAAGCTTGCCCTATGCCTTCACTCCTCCAAAAGTCTGTGGTTTGACTGATAATGGTCCCCATAGGCTCATATATTTGAATATGTGGTCCCCCAGTTAGTGAAACTGGAAATGATTAGGAAATATGACCTTGCTGGAGAAGATGTGTCACTGGGAATGGGCTTGGAGATTCCAAGAGCCCAGCCATTCCTACTTAGGTATCTCTGCTTCATGCTTTTAGATAAAGATGTAAACTTTCAGCTATTGCTCCACTGCCATGTCTGCCTGCCTGCCATCATGCTTTCTGCTGTGGTGGTATAAACTCAAACCCTCTGAAAAATTATAAGCCATAAATTAAAGGCTTTCTGTTTTACATTTCCTTGGTCATATTGTATTATCACAGGAATGGAAAATTAAGTAAGATGGTATCCTTTATAGTTTATGCAATTAACTGGTAAATTTCTGAGTTCTGTGAACCATACATAAGAGCCCATTACTCAAGCTGTAGTATGTCATCATGGGAAGCCCAGTATATAGCTGGCAGCAGCTTGGACTTGTGAGCAAAATCTGAGGCAAGGACAGTCTCACTTGGTTGTGTGGGGATCAGGTTGTGTTCTACTCTAAGTTACTCCCCAATGCATAAACTAATAGTTTCAGGCTGTTCCTTGTCCCAAGTGACTCCATTTTACATTTTGCTCATTTTGAGGGCAAATGCTGAAACAGAATGGCTCTACATCTTGCTTATGCAAGTAAACAACTACAATCTGTCTGACACAAACCATGGCACAAGCAGTTAGCACATTCATGCAGATACAATATTCTGCCTGTGAACTTATCCAGTTTAATCAGGACCATGCAGAGACAGTAGTGCATCCAAAGCATATCAGAGAAAGAGACAGAGAGAGAGAGAGAGAGAGAGAGAGAGAGAGAGAGAGAGAAGAAGAAGAAGAAGAAGAAGAAGAAGAAGAAGAAGAAGAAGAAGAAGAAGAAAATCCCTATGAACTTACCAGATCAATATTCATCCAGTCACTCCACAAGGATCTATAAAATGGGGTGCATCTAATACTCGAGCAGGAGCACCCACTGACATCATCAGACTACCCACTGTAGGTGTCACAAGACTAACAACTGATAAACACCTGACTTTTCCTCCTGCAGACTCAGTCTCTTTGCTTGATGCCATTAATTCAAATTGGCATTAACCTAGACCCAGTTCTCCAGCTTTCAGAAGTTCTCTATCTTGCATTGAACTTTCTCTGTGCATCTCAAGCACCCTGTGTCCTGCTTCATTAATATCTATCTAACCACCTGCCAAGGCTCTCTTTGTGTCTGTATCAGCTTTCTTCTCTTGCCCTCGGGGCCTTCTTGAAATTTGTAGTCCCTTTAACTCTTTTATTCTCATCTGTAATGTGTGTGTTTGTGTATTTGTGTGTGTTGAGGTTGTCCAATCTAAAAATTGATATTAATGCTAAAATGATAAGAAAAGACCTGTATGTGATAATGCATATGCCTATCAAGCAAAATTAACAGTATTCAGTGATTTTTTTCAGCCATAACTTGAGGTGGCTTGTATTTTATTGTTATTCAATAAACTTTGATGTTATGAAAAGACAAAGAGGTATCCATCTATATTTCTGACATAGTACATTCATGACACAATGATCCCTCAGTCTGTGGGCTCTCTTGTTATCATCAAGTAAAGAGTATAAGACTTGAATTGGAGAACATTTAGCTAGTGCTCATTGCAGGAAGGAATTCATTGCTTGCTTGGTATATGTGGAGAATGCCCTAGACAAATTGTCTCAGAATATTATGCATTGTGTTGTGAGAGGAAAGAAGTGACTGACTCCGTTGTTTCTGAAGCTTCAAAAATAACAATTCAGTATTATTCTTAATGAATAAGAATCTTAACAAAGTTGTAGCCAAAAGTTTCTCAGGTCCTGCCCAGCCCTGCATGGTCCAGGCAAATCTCTCTCACCTATGGTCCTGTAGACATTTATAAAGTAATTACTCAGAGGCTCCTATTAATTACCAATTGCTTGGCACATGGCAGGATTCTTGCTAGCTAGTTCTTAGAACTAAAATTAGCCCATTTCTATTAATCTATGTTTTGCCACATTTTCCATGATTTACTGGTTTGTTGGCATGTTGTTCCTTGGGCAGCAGACTGGCATCTCCTTCACTCTGCCTTTCTTCTTTCTGTATATCTGCCTGGATTTCTTACCTGCCTCTAAGCTGCCTTGCCATAGGCCAATGCAGCTTTATTTATCAACCAATCAGAGCAACACATATTCACAGCATACAGAAAGACATCCCACAGCACAAAGTACTTAGTAAGCAATAGGAGCTGTACTGGGGGTCTGCAGAAGAATGGTTAGGAAACTCCAAAATGAGATGTTATATGAAAGGAGGTGTGTACTAACTATGAGTAAACAATGCTGCATAGAATAAACTCCATATTCTTTATCATGTTCCATATGCAGCCCTGGGATGGACATGTGGAAAACCCCACTCATAGATTCAGAGCTTGAAGCTTAGATAGGTAAGGCTTGCCTGAATCCATGCACTCACAAAACATATCTTTGTACTTGGGTATTAATATTCCACAGCATGAAAATACATGTTATGTTTCTAGATTGCTTCACTATCAGTGTCTCTTATGTACTTTTGGCTGTTCATTGGCTATCTTCATCAGATATAGACTGGCTGTGAACTAAGATACCTTTTTGAGAAACTTGATGGCTTCTCATCATCCTTTGTGAGGAGAGAAGAATCCACCTGGAGAAAGGACTATAGAGCAGACAAATCTATGGTGTCTATGAAAGAGAGGGCATATGCTAATTACTTTTTAAATAACAAGCAGTGAGTGATTATAGGTCTCTTTGTAAGGATATGGCATGCAGGAGGCCCTGGCTGGCTGGGCCAAGGTGTCCCACAGGTGATGGAAACATACCATGCAGATGCTGCCATGGGCTGTAGCGTGGAAATCACTCACACCCCAGGCATTACATCCACGTGGAAAGAGGGTTTATTATGATATGGAGATGAA
Organism: Onychomys torridus; assembly: GCF_903995425.1. Lineage (NCBI taxonomy): Eukaryota > Metazoa > Chordata > Mammalia > Rodentia > Cricetidae > Onychomys > Onychomys torridus. The sequence goes on from NC_050446.1 coordinate 112,760,436, forward strand.
GAGAAAGATCATGGAAGAGGGAAATAGAAAGAAAGAGGACAGAGGGAAAGCAGAGGTGTGCACATCTCATGACAGGGGAGGAAGGAGTGAAGAAAAAGACAAAGGGAGAGTATTTTTCTTCTTAAAGGAAACGTAGGATGGTGTCAGGAGGACACCAGGCATGTCCACAAGGAGCAGGTCAGAATACAAACACTCTTCCTTCACTCACTTACTCTACAAACTTTAGAAAGTTGAGATGGTATAAGACACTATGCCAGCTACATTATTCTCCTTAAATAAAAAGATAAAGGATATTTATATAAAGTATAGTGCTCACTTACCAAGTTAATGGGTAATTTAAAAAGCAAGATATCTAGAAAGTAAGTAATGTCAGCTTCAACTACATTTCCTTCTTATTTGAGTCTCCAAGATAGACCTTTTGAAAGAGACTTATTGTTACAGCCTGATCATTCTGACCACCTAACCAGCCTTTGAGTTAGGATACCTATTTAAGAGCTTAGGTTCAGAAGAACCACTGATTATGTGGTGTGGGAAAAACATCAAAATGCAAGAACCAGTAGCAGGAACAAAGAAGAGGGAGGCTGGAAGGTTAAATCCAAAAGGTATGCACTCTAAACCCCTCTGTTGATGCTAGAAAATAAGATAATATACTATCTTATCTTCAAAATGATTTGGACTGGCAGAAGACAAAAATCCACACGAACATGTATAAATATAGTATATTCATCACAAAACTTTCCAGTTCTCCACCCTTCTGTGAATCATGTTCTTTCAAGTAGGTTTTTAATTCCTTCCTTTGAGGGGTGGGGCTTATTTCATACTCTTTGAACCTATCTGCTTTGTGACTTACTTTAATGTATTAGAAGGAAATGCAAGTGATAAATCCCAAGCCTAGGGCTCAAGATGCTTTGCATGTTTGATCTCTTCCAGAATACTGCCCAGATGCTGTCTAAATAAGGCTGGACTAGCTTGCTGGACCACAGAAGACCAGGAAAGGCATTTATTTTTTCTCACCAGCTAATCTAAACTATCTAGCAGCTTTTTTCCCCTCCAAACATGTGAGAAAGTCCAACAAAGAGGAGAAAAAAACACCTCCTGGTTTACAGCCTACCACCATAGTACTCTTCATCACATCCTGCTCCCAAGAACTACCCACAAACCCAGTAGGACTAGACTGTCTTCTGAGGGAACTACCCCCAATGGCCTAAATAACTCCCACTAGGTCTGCCATTTAAGGGTTTCATGCCTCCTTTCACCAACTTCATGAATCTTTGGGAAACACATTGAAACAACATCCAAATCAAATCCAAAGAGATCTGAACTGAATTCTACAGGAATTAGAGAAAGAACTGAATTCTGGATTAGGAAGGCAGAAATGGCTGTTGTCTTCTTCAGCATCTCTTTCATAGAGGATGTGATCTCCTGACTTAGGTTTGAAGGTTGAGTAGCATTTTCTCTGGTAAAGATAAAAGGGGAGGCATAACATCTTCATTTTTTTAATAAGAATAATTCTTCACTTGAAGTTTGCAATGGTTTTCTTTATGCATTTAATAGCCTAAATAAAGATTTAGGCCCTTTCTCTGACTGAGAATAAATTATATAGATACATGAAGGTCTCCCCTCACACGGCAAAGATCAAGACCAGCATCACAGTTTCAGAAATATAATTATATTTCCAGTGGATAGAGTACTGCTCTGCAGAAAACACCTATATCACCCCGGCACTTGTTGAATACAAATGTGCATATTTTATTCATAAAGGTCAACTAATTAGTAAGGCTGAATTTTTACAAAACAAAATTTAAAAGCCAATTATTCTAAATGGTAGGAGGCTAATGGTTATATATTTAATATGCTGAATTATCCATCCAAGTATGGGAGAGTTGAGGGTTGGGCAGACAAAAGGAAGGGAGGGAGGAAAAATATGTAAAGGAATTAAGGAATGCAGATGGAGTGATAGGAAGAGGGAAGGAAGCTTGTTAATACTGCTTAGTTTGCAGAATCTCCAATGTGATCACCTTTACTAGTCCACGATCAATTATGAATGCCTAATTCTAATATCATAAGAAACAAACTACAGAATATGAATTTTTGTTAAACAATACACACAGAAATGAGAAGCAATTACTGCCATAAGAAAAATATTACAAGTGTCAAAATTAAAGGAGAAAATTTTGAAGCATAACTGCATTAAAAGGAACACAACAAAGGGAAAATTCAAATTTTCCCAGATAAAATCCACATTTTCCTAACAACATTAGAATGCACACACACACATACACACACACACACACACACACACACACACACACACACACACACACATATGCATGCACACATGCAAGCACCTCTCTTCAGGTTGAACATCAAGAATTTTTTCAAAACAGTGTATAACAAATATATTTTTATGTTAAAAATAAACTGGAGGACTTACTCTTGAACTCAAATTCTCAGACTCAGATTGAAGTCATACTGTTCATTTTACAAAGTACAATTATGATGGAGTCACAACACTGACTTTCAATCTTTAATGTCTTCCTGTTATTTACAGGAACAAACATGAAGTCATCCTGACAAAAAGCAGAGGCTGCAAAAGGCCATGTATGTGATTCTGTGAAGGCTACTCAGTGCACAAGCAAAGTTCACAAGCAGGACAGAGCAATGACTGGAGCTGGGTAACTTGTTAACACCACCGAAAATTTGGTGCAGCCTTATGCTCCTCAGAACACTAGAGCATAAACAAGCACACATGGGTATGTCATCCTGAAGCCAAAGGAGTTCTTTTACCCCTGGGTCAGTCTGCTGTTGACCGCAGGATGCCCCAAGAGGTGCATCTTATATCTTCTTACCAGTTCTGGGTGAGACGTTTCCTGTAGATTGAAGGAGATGAACTGGGGGAAGCAATGCCTAACATGCCCAGCAGCTGGATGTACTGCCCAGACTGAAGGCAATCTAGATGGGTTCCATTAGTATTGTCTATACATTAATAAGCCACCTCACTGTCTTTTCCTCCCTTTTCTTCTCTCCAGTCACCGATCTTGGTCAATATAACTTGGTCCACAAACAACCACACAGCACATGCTTCCACTGTGATGACTTGACAGAGCCTCCTCCTGCAGACTGGACCCCGACATCTCTTTTTGTTCTTTGAAGGCACTACATTATTCTTTACAACCAGCTACAAGCCTTCTTTGCTCTTTAGACATATCAGTGTATTAGTTACTTTTACTTTACTGTGGTTATACTACCTGTGGGAAGACATAGTTATTTTTGACTTATGGTTTCAGGGGGTTCGGCCCATTGTTTCTTGGGCCCATATGCTGGCAGTATTATATGATGAGAAAAGTCATTATTTATGGGCCACCATGAAGTATAGTGTGACACAGGAATAACCCAAAGATAATATAATCTCAAGACTTCCCTTACATCCTTGGCATTCAAGATCTCCCCCAAAGAGAGAGCTCTGTATACCAAACATTAATATAATAAGTCTAAATATTACATGTTCAAGTCATAACAAACAGTCACTAATTTTTGTCATTGCAAGGACTTTTCTCTAGTTGGCTGTTTGGTGTTCTGCATCATCTGTTAAGCAAGTTTACTGATCAGCTGTATTACTAGTTCTTCAAGGACAGGGATTGTATGTGGCTCTGCCTTTGACTTAAATAGGGTCTCGCATAAAATAGATGCCCAGTGACTGACAGTTGCACAAATCACCCCAGTTCTGCTTTCTGCTTACATTGACAATCTCTATGAGCAGGTCTCTAAGATAGCTGGTATAATCAGGCTATTTGCTTATAACAAAGGACATTTTAGGTGAGAGGTACATTGTCCCTCTCAGTGATTTAGGATATGCTATTTAAAGACAATAACAAAGCAGTTCAAGCAACTGCCAATTCAAATACTAGAGCTCCCTGAGCATTGAACACTGGATTCCATTACCACCAAGAGTGAATGTTTTAAATGTAGGGGTTAGGAGAAGGCACTTAGTTGAACCACACATTTCCAGGTCACCTTTATCTCAGTTCTTTATAGAAACAAATCTTCCTGACCTTCATAGTTTCTCAAAGGCTTTGGATTGTTTTCTTTCTTATGTTTCTCCCAATTTTTATGAGGGAAACCTAAATGTTCTGGCCATTTTGGCTGAAGTAAACCCTATAAACCAACAAGTACACTGATCATAATTACTAATTAATCATAATTTGAGTGTTTATAAAAGGCCATGCCAACATCTGGACCAAGAAACAACACATCAAACATTGCATGTACTAAGTGCCTTCTAGTGATCCCACTTTACAAAGAGTTGCCAGTATCCTGACATCTATCACTATAGAGTAATTCAGCCACTTTAAGGATAAAAAGATTCATATGATACATAACTTTTTCTGAAATATTTTCCTTTTTTGTTGGCAAACTGTATTTGTATATACACTATGCATTATTATGATGTGATATTTTGATAAATACTGCCATAATTGGAATGTCCCCTCTAAAACACACATTGAGATTTAACTGCTGTTGTGACAGCAGTAAGAGGTAGTGTCTTGAGGATATGGTCACAGAGTGAAAGTAGCTCCTCCATGAATAGACTAGGGTGATTATTAATTTCAAAGGTTAGTTGTTGTAGGAGTGAGCTCATGATGAAAGGAAATGCTTGGCTTGGTTTTTCCATCTCCTGTGTGTTTTCTTGTCTTGTGTTGTCCTTGATCATTATGCTGGTTAATTTTATCAACTTGATACAAGTTAGAGGCATATGGGAAGAGAAAACCTTAATTGAGAAAATACCTTCATCAGACAGCATGTATGCAAGTCTGTCAGGAAATTTCTTGATTAATGACTGATACTCAGTTGTGTAAAAAACACAATATAGAGCAATATAGAGGAAGCCAGTAAACAGAATTATCTTATTGTCAGGTTCTCCAGGTTCCTGCCTTGAGTTCTTTCCCTGACTTCCTTTCATGATAGACTATAAGCTGTAAAATGAAATAAATCACTCTCTTCCCTAGTTACTTTTTGTCATAGTGTTTTATCAAAACAATAGAAATCAAAGTAAAACAGCCACATTTGATACAGCCTATATTTTGCCATTTAATATGTCCTTCCAAATTCAAATTTCCAACCTATAGAACTGTGCAAAATATAATTATTTCCCCTTTAAATAATCCATATTGTGATATCCTGTTACACACCATAAAATGAAATAAGACATATGCAATATAAAGTTATTATTACAGCAAGTTAATTAACATACCCATTATCTCATTGATGTGGATTTTTATGGTAATATGTTTGAAATTTGTTTTGCCAAATTTTAAAAAATAAACATTATTATTGACAGTAGTTACTCTTCTTTGGACAAAATATCAAACCATATTCCATGCATTTATCTTGATGAAACTCTTGATGTGGGTAGATACTTCGTACTTATCACCAACTCACTTATTTTCATGAGATTCATCTGTGGTGATGTTTTACATCACTTCCCATTATTGCTGTGTCATGTTCTAATGGGTGAATGTGCCAGAAATGATCATCCTTCTTGCATTAGTGGGCATTTGAGTTGCTTTCCATTTGGAGCCAGAGGAGTAATGATGTGAAAATCTTCACACATGTCATCAGGTGAACCTGGTTCACATTTTTGTTGAAGTCATATCTAAGAGTAGACTTGCCAGGTCAGAGACTCTATATATTTAGAGTTTGTGAATACTGTCCAAGAAAAGTTCCCTACAGTAACAATATCAACCCTAATCTAACTTTAATAGAATCCAGAAATTCATTGCAAAGAGAAACATGTGAGTTCCTGATGCAAATCCAGCATGGATGACAAAGCATGTGGTTTGTAACTGTTCTACCTGAGTGAATTCATTCTCCTGCACTAAAGGTAAACTGATAACTGTAAAGGATAAGAACATACTTTGGTAAACATTATTTGCTATGTACATTTCACTTGTGTCAAGAAGACATCACCCAAATTTCCATTCTTCCCCACTTTACTGCTTTTCCTCAAAAATATTTACTCTAGTTATTGAAGCTTTTTTTTTTCAATAAAATAGCACTGCATGATAAACAAATACATGATCGTGGTGCTTTATTACATTAGGAAGAAGTAGCTAGTGTTCCATAACTGAGAACTTTGCTATAAGGACATTGACTTAAATTTGTTAAACTCTCATGAAAAGACAGAAGAATTTTTTAAGTAATGAAAGGGGTATGTACTTTTAAATTCTTTTTTCCCTGTGACATCTTGATGGGACCATCTGATATTGGCATCTGTTTGTGCCACTTCCCAAACACCTTCTAAACTGCTGACTGGAACAGCTCTCAGCACATGATTGGGCTTAGTTTTTCAGGATACTCAACAGTGTGATTCCTGAGCACTCGGGGGACAGTTCTTAGAGATGGATGAATATCTCTATATATAATATATTATATATATATATATATATATATATATATATGAGAGAGAGAGAGAAATAGATAGATAGATAGAAAGGTAGATAGATAGATAGATAGATAGATAGATAGATAGATAGATAGATAGATATGTGTGTGTATATGTGTGTGTGTGTGTGTGTGTGTGTGTGTGTGTGTGTGTGTGTGTTTTGATTGGTGGACAGTTTTGCTCTAATGTGATTTCATAGCTTCTTTAATTCTGAATTAGTACCAAGATGAACTTGTGTATCTTTCACATGATCTCACTCAAACTCATTTGAATCTATGTGGAGATATAAATAAAAGAAATGACATTGCAATTTAGACTCACATAAATATAAAAATTCAACTGATTGAAAAATGATTCAGTTTCCATGTATAAACTCAGTAGTGGTAAATGAGTGCCTACTATTTGTTAGACACACTACCTATCTTTGATAATCTACCGGCATTGCATTATTATAACAAAATATTTGAGCTAATTAATTCATAAAGAGAAAAGGCTGGTTTGTCCACCCATCCTCTTTTCAGACACCCCACCCACTTCAGAAGTCAGTTCATGCAGTGTTTTACTGTGACGTGGACCCCAGGCAGAGTCACCAGACCCAGGTTGCCTGCCCACCAGTCATGCCACCCCACAGTGTACCCCAGGAACCATGTGGTATATTGCACTCCTAACCCCAAATAAGGACTCCCTACCTTGGCCTCCACTCCACCCACTTCCATCTGAGGATAGTGTGGCATCTTGTGTTGTTGTCCCACAGACAACTATCGACACCAACTGTGACCCCAACCTCTGCTACCCAAGGACCACCTGAATGATACACTGAGCCCTCCAGAGACTTCTGAAGATTGGCAATGAGAATCTTCTAAGCCTAGAGAAAGTCTATGTCCAGGCCCAAAAACTTATACCTATCATGAATGTGATAAGTTAGGCCTAGAGGGGCAAACATTGCATGTTTTCCTTCATGTGTGGATGTTGGCTTTGAATATTTCGATATGTGTGTTTCATTTGGAATGCCTATAAGTGTTTGAAACTAGAAAGGGGCTTTGGGGAAGGAGGTGATTTTTCAAGAGATGAAGCTAGAATACATTCAGGATGATCTACTCTTATGTTCTTATGGGAAGCACTAATTAAACTCAGTGGATATAGGCATGACGTTGGGAGGGGTGAAATGTTGACAGGAATCCAGAAGTAGAGAGAAGGGCAGGATAATGTGTATGTGTGTGTGTGTGTGTGTGTGTGTGTGTGTGTGTGTGTGTGTGTGAAATTATCAGAGTAAAAGACATTTAAAAAGAAAAGAAATCAAAAGAAAGAGGGGCTGGAGAGAGATAGTATAGCAATCAAGAGCACTTGCTACTCTTGTGGAGGCCCATACTCAGTTCCCAGCATCCACATGGAGGCTCAAAATCATCTGTAACTCCAGTTCCAGGGGATCTGACACAGTACTCTGGCCTCTGCTGGTATCTGGCACAAATGTGGTACACATACATACATGCAGGTAAAACACTTATGAACATTAAATATAAATAAATATTTCAGTAGTGAGTATTTTGACTAACAGTTTCATATTTTCTAGTCTGTAATCAATCTCCTCACCTTATGGCCAGAAGTCAAAAATAAAGAAGTCACCAGGATCTGACACCTTTCTTTGAGGAAACATCTCCAGTGATGTAAACCTTCCCATTAGGCTTGATGTCCAGGTTTTACCACTTTCCATTACTACTTCTCAGAGGACCAACTTTCTCTAGGGAAACATTCAACATTCAAGCCAGAACAGATGTGCTATATCTTATGCATACAGCAATAGCACTGTAAGTATCATGAATCATTATCCATCTGTAAATGAGAGGAAATAAGTGCCTGGCCAAAGCTATGTAGTTAACAACTGGAAAAATGGAATGCAGAGTGCTTTTCTTTGGTGCCAAATCTGCCATTTCTGCTTTATTTCTATATTCTAGAATCATCTACATGGTATCAAGATGGAAAATTAGTAAAATAATTGAAGCCTAAAATAAAATTGCCAGGTCCTAAGGCTGCGATGTATAGGAGATGCACCAGGACATCTTCTATGCAGATCCACCAGTCAGCACTGTCCCTGAGGCATTATGCCAACGTGCAGCATCTTAATAGAGGATCTTTGGATGATGGATGTCGGCTTCTCTCACTGGCAGCATGGACATGTATATGTGTGCTAACCAGATATTTAAGAAAACATTTTTATTTTATTATCTTTGTCTTTATTTGAAAACCACTTTGCACAGACCTCTAGGGAAATGAGGTTCCATCTTTGAAATGCACATTTCCATTCTGCCCATCGAAAATTCTGTGTGGGGAGGAGTGGTGGTTTTTCCTGAGAGTGCTCCAAGGCCCCTTTCTTATTCCTAGTTTTAAAATGCTATGATTTTACAACCTATCAAATATAAAACTTCAAGTTTAATATATCTTACAAAAATTGCCTCCTGTAGATTATGCCCCTCAGCTATCATCGTGTTAAGATGTAATTTGCAGTTTTGAAATTCTCCATCCAAAGGACATGTTTTCTTTAGTGAAAACAGAAAGAACTATTTTTTTTGTCTGCATAGATTGATTCACTTTTTTTTTTTAAGGACTCATCATGAATTTGTTGAGTGGCAACAAGAAAATGTATGTTCTAATTTGGTTCTTAAAAAGTGGATAAAAATGTGATTCTGAAATGCACTTAGGTTAAAATAACTAATTATATTCTATTGAAATCAGTTTCAATGAGACCAGTGTATTAATGAGCTCAAGTGGACATCAATAAAACTCAACATGGTTTGGGGCAAACACAAAGCGTTACACACTGAATATACTGGACTGCCATCCCTTAAAGAGTTCAGAGGAGCCAGGTACAGAAAACAAGGATGAGAGGAATGCTTAGTGATAATTAAACAAGAGTGTTGAAGTTGCCAATGTCCCTTTCTGTGTTTCTGTTAATATAGCTCAATGTCTGTCCTCAAAATCTACACTGGATACTCTAGCCCTAGTGATAAGTTTTCTGAGGAAAACTTTGTTTATTCACATCTTGAGTGAGGTCTAGAAAGTAAGAAACTCTTCCATCTGCACCTTTCTCAGATCGCCTTTCCATACTGGATAAATGTGAAAAGACCCAAACTTTTCCTGGATATTACAAAGTCCATATAAAGCTACCCTTAAGTGGTATTTAAATAGCAGCTTTAAATGCAGCAAAATTATTCTTGCTTGAAACAAAATGTGGCTGATAGAAGTTATAGAGACCAATGTAAATGGCATGCAATGAAACTGAATGCAGAAGAGAAAGGAACTTGTCAGACAGGAGCTACATCCCTTTAAAACTCACCCAAAGATGGTTCTAACAACTTAGGAATCCCGGCCATGGTCACTTACCTTGAGACACTTTTAAATGATGGGCAGAAGGATGAATGATACTGATTAATACAATAAGGTGCATGAGATAGCCACACTCAGATCTGATCATACTGATTAATCTGCCCTGTTGTCATAAAATAACACAACTGTAACTACTGACATTTATTTTTTCTCACTTCTTCAGGATGGAAGTTCAAGACTAAGTCCATAACTCCCTGCCAGCTAGAAGAGTCCCTCCCACCCATGAGATTGGACACCAACCTTAATTGCAACCCGAGAGGCTCTAACTACAAGTATTGTCAAACTGGGAATGAGTACTTCAACTTGTGATTAGGGCTGGGTACACAGTGACTTGCAACTTGTATCTGAGTGCGCCTCACTAACTGTTCATTCTCAGCACTAATATTTCTATGATTGTAGGAAGCAAACTTCATGAATCTCCATGAAACTCAGGCCTAAATCATTGAGAAAGAAACTTTCTTGAGCATTATGAAGCCCTGAGTCTTGGGGCCTAAGATCAGGCCCCTCATATTCCAATATGATCTTGATGAGGATAGTCTACCGGCTGTTGAAGTGTCATTCTGCAAGAGTTGGACTAATTTGTATGTAGACACACTTGTCCACCAGCTCCTCCTTTTCTTTCTCATGTTCTTCTTCCATTAACTTCAGAAAATTCACATAAACTATTCCAAAGTTGACCATCTTTTCACAGGAACAATTCCACCTTGGGCAAGGCTATTCTCTTTACAATGGAACCCCATGTATGCAATTATTGGCATTTCAGCTTTTGAAATTAACTTTCTTTTCCAACTTGAATAAGTGAAAAGGAAGCAATTGTTACCTCAGCTACTGCATTGTAAATTGCCTCTCTAATAGCCTCAAGAGTCAAATTCCTTTTGTGCTCTCTTGTGCCCCTTTTGGGCAGGCAATTCTCCATTTCCTCCCATTTCTTAATGTGACTTTGTAGAGCAGGTAATGTTTGAACAGTCAGAACCACTTTTATCATTTTTTTGACTTGATTCTTTGAATTTTGTTATACTGCCTATGCATTCTAGTTCAGAATCCAGAAATTTAAAAGACATAAGTAAGAACTATGCTTCTATAGGTGGTACAGAAAATTGTGTCCCACATGAGAATAATATTTAGGTTGAAAAATATCTGAGTATCAATTCTGTTTTCACCAAATAATTGGTTTGTGTTTTGGGGAGTTCTAGCATCCATGTACCCCACTTCCTTCATCTATGTCATGGAGAGAATAAAGCAACTTTGAAGAATGGCTTTAAGCAACAGAAAATATATGGCATTGTTGGTCATATATATGAGGCTCAATAGGGACAGTTAAAGTCTCTTCAATCATAATCAGTTTATAAATGTTAAAGCACTCGAATTCATTGTAATAAAATGAGGCAGTTTTTACTGGAACATGGTGGCAGAGTAGTATATTACAGATCCTTAGGACTCTGTAGTAGTGAGTCTCATTTGAACTCACTACCTCTTAGAATCATCCTCCATGATCTCCCTGGTTGCTCTACTTGAAAGGTCACTGGTGCCATCATCCACTGCAAAGTTGGTGGCAACTCTAAGAGCAAGGTGTCAAAGATAAAAAGCAACAGAACACTAGCTAAAGTGGTAGGGACTGTTTCAATTAGTGGTAAGTACTGCAAAAGGGAAGAGTCCAGTTCATCTGCACAGACGTGAAGTGGTGTTTTAAAGGGAAATTTGGCAGTGGAGAAGCAATTGAGGGTTTAGGAGAGTCCTAGCAATAGAAACTTCCAATTGAGTTAGCAAGACAACAATAATTAAAGCAGCCATGTCTGCTACTGCCAGTTTCTACAGACAGGACTCTGTCTTCACACTGGGACTGAGAGACTGAAGTTCTATCTTTAGGGATTGACAGGAAGAAACAACTTTTTGCGTGTGTGATCAGGATTGAGTTTCCCCAAGCAGACATCATTCTAGAAGGAACTGGGGTGATCTTAGAGGCATGCTCTCAAACTGGTAGAAACTATGTCATCATTAAAGGACTTAGAAGCCAAGGGTAACTTGGATGAGCTTTGGTTAAGGAGAGACTCTGTCAGGGACCACATTCTTTAGTTTCTGAGGCTTCAAACCAAAAGGGGCACAAGAGAGCTGCTAGACATTGCTTGGAGCCTACACAACATTCAGAAGGAAGGCCACTTTCCTCTTCCAGACCTGGGGATCCAGGTATGCAGCCCACCTGGATCAAGTGAATGCCTTGGCTTATCCATTTCCCTTCAAGGACCCTTGTACTCCACAATTAGGTGTAAATATCAGCCAATAGTGGGACTTCCATTTTATTCATAAATATTGCCAGTGACATCAGGGAAGGATATTTGGAGACACAGTTCTGTACTGCCACCTGTAGAAGTCTGGGGGTGGGAAGGGCAGTTCTTTACAGAATCCCTTAATCTATCAAAGCTAGAATTCTTAGACATCACAGAAAAGAACTCCATGTCAAGTCAGTCAGAAGGTGAACTGGAGTTTACAGAACTTACCATAAGTAGAAAGGCATATGGGAAGTGATGCACTAAGCCCAAGTAGTATGGGTTTCTCCAAAGAGACCTGTGTGTCAGTGTCTTCACAAGAGCTGTGAATAAAATTTTGGTACCTTCTGAAGTTACATCCCAAAAAGCTGCTAAGGGAGCACACCCTAACACACACACACACACACACACACACACACACACACACACACACCAGTAAATAAGGTAGTAAGGTAGTTCCCAAGGTGAATTGATTAAGATTATAGTTTATAAGTTAAAATCATAGGCCACAAAGACTGCACCAGGAAGATAAGCACATTTTTATTGAAAAAAAAAAAAGCAACAAATTTTGTAGTCTTATTTGCAAGGTGCCCAGAAAACTTCAGGTTCACATCTGGCAAAGGAATAAACTCTGGCACAGCCATATCTGAATGAAATGGCAGAAGTCATAAAGCCAAAACAACTGCTTGACAAAGATCCAGCAAAGCTGAGCTGCATGATGGCTGCCATCCCACCTTTGGCTTTCATCTCCACCTATTGCATACTTGAGGGACTTTTAATATTTGTACAATTTGGGGATATTAGATTGATGGAAGATTTCTTATGAATTATTTATGCCTTCTCCCAGGAGTATTGCTTCTAAGCTTCCCCAGGACAGTCCTAAACATACTATTCCCCTTGCTTTTTGGGAGATATTCTTATCTACTTGAAGGTCTTCCTTACGCCTTGGAGGTTGTGACACATAAAAAAGCTAGAGGTTTCTTCATGAGGCTATGAGAAATTCTTGAAACATCTGTCCCTGTACTTACACAGAACAAGATATTTAAAACAAAGTAAACTAAAAAATGAGACATTCTTGAAACATCTGTCCCTCTACTTAAACAGGAACAAGATATTGAAAACAAAGTAAACTCAAAAAGGTCAACTGATTCACTGGGCTAGAGGAGTTGATCACAGTTCAGATTACAAGCCTCTTCCCACTCCACTGTACACTCAGACAATTATGTAGCATATACCTCTGCCCTATGCAGAGAAATATTGATCAGCAAAATATAGAATGAAAAGATGATAAAAGTATGAGGTGTCAGAACCTCACATTCTTAGAAAGTTAGCACATGCAGAGCAACTGTGGTGTCATATGACAGAAGAACAACAGAATGCCAGCATTAACCATATAGACAAATTCTATAAAGATATAAAATATAAACATTTTGTTATGTCAGAATTTGAATAGTAACTGTAGCATCTTTAGACTGAGGATTTTTCGTGGGCACTCTGACCATTAAGAGTTAATAATATCCTGCTTGGGACATGGCAAAATGCCTGGGGTGGCTTCAAGATTTTGTTTTGGTCTAGTGTCCTTGAAGCAACCAAAGCTATCAGCCTGAGAACAGGCTGTCATATGCCTCTAGATACTTAAAATTTGAGTTATAAGGTTAATGAATAACAAATGATAACTATCAATGATGTCAAAACTTGAAGGAAAATGATTGGAAATGATAACTCTGTCCTGTCATAATTTATTAATGATGACTAAAAGATGAGCAAAAGGAAGTGAAACACATGTCCAAAATAAAAAAAAAATGATATGATCTATGTTTTGGAACATTAGGAATGTATCCCTGCTTACTGAATTCCGTATAAAGAAGCACTCTGACTGCTAGTCAGGCTGCAAGATTCTCCCAACCACCATGGCCTGGCTCAATTCCTTCACCAACAGTTTCTTAGATCATCTGCTGGGACCTGTCCTACCAATGATGGCTCCCATTAGAGCAGGATAAGCCATACAAAGATGTGCTTCCTTTCTGTCCATCTCTCCTAAAATGAAGCTAAGAAGTGTCCTATGTCTGATTCCTCCTGTCGCTGCTCTTGCATTCACCCATCTTCAGAGCCTGCCCTCATCTGGAGCTGGACTCCAGCAAAAGTCATAAATGCTTAAGCCTTAAGCATGATTTGTTGCTATTCTAACATTCTTATTGAAATGTCTCTATATAAAAGGAATATTGTCTCCATATTGATGACCTTCACATCAAATTGTTGACTTTACTAGGAATGTCAGGTCTCAGGAAGTCAGGCTCAGGGTTAGGGTCTTCTTACTCTTCTCATGCTCCCCACCTTAATTTTCTCTGTATTTCTAGCTGGCCTCATTTGGAATCCCATGTTATACCCACTATGCTTTCCAAGAAATCACTAAATTCAAATGTAACCATCCTTGCATCATTTGTCCTTCAATAATACTATAGCTATCTCATGTCAATACCCAGGAGATTGAGACTGAGGGATCACATATTAGAAAATGGCCTGGGGTATGTAGAGAGTCATTAACTCCAAAACAAAACAAGAAAGCACATTTTTGTAATTTTCAATTACTACAAATTTTGAAAATTGTGTTTCTGTAGCACCTAGTGACACTCTATTTTATTGGAATGTTGCTAGCTCTGTTCAAACATTTCCACCCTAGATAGGGTGGGGGCTGTTATCATTTAGGGGGCTTCTATTTTTCTCTTATTGGCTTTCTTCTAGTCAAGATCTCTTCCTGCCAACACCTTTATTACATGGATAGCCAATTCTCACAAAATATGATTCTAAACACAATCAGGAGAGTATTGTGTTAGTCAGGGTTCTCTAGAGGAAAGGAAATAATAGAATGAATGTATACTCATGTCCTTTATATAGACTGCCACCAGAAGATGTGGCCCAGAAGAAAGATGAGTCTTCTGACTGAAAAATATCTGGACTAAAGTGGAAAATAGGTCATCTCACTTCATGATCTAATTAAGAAAAATTCTCTCTAACTATGCTACAAGCCACAGACCCAAAGAGACTAGGCAACAAGGAGGGTCCAAGCAGGGGAATGCATATATCTCCTTGGAAGAGGAAATAGAAGAGATCTCCTAGGTGGACTGGTTTGGGTGGGGATGGGAGCTTGAGGCATCAGGTTGGGATGGAGGGGGAAGTACTGAAAGACATGGCTGGAAATGGAATGCATTTCAGGGTCACATAGAAACCTGATGTAAGAGAAACTCCTATGAATCTATAAAGATTATGCCAGCTAAGACTCCTAGCAATAGTGGATATGTAGCCTGAACTGCCCATCTCCTGTGATCAGATTGGTGACCACCCCAATTGTCATCAGAGAGCCTTCATCCAGTAACTGATGGAAACAGATGCAGATACTCATAGCCAAATATTAAGCTAAGCTCAGCGAATCCTACTGAAGAGAGGAAGAAAGGATTCTATAATCCAGAGGGGTCAAGGACATCACAAGGAAAATCACAGAAACAGCTAATCTAGGCTCATAGAAACTCATAGAACCTGAACCACCAACCAACCAGAGAGCCTGCATGGGACTGACCTAGGCCATCTACATCTATGTGACTACTGGGTAGCTTGGTCTACTTGTGGGACTCCTAACAGTGGGAGCAGGGGCTGTCCCTAATGCTTTGGTTGGCTCTTGGGAAGCTATTCCTCATACTGTTGCCTTGCCCAGCCAAAGGGAGGTGCTTAGTCTCACTGAAAGGTGATATGCTATGCTTTCTTGAGACTAATGAGAGGCCTGGCCCTTTCTGAACAGAAACAGAGGAGGAGTTGGCTGTGGAGGTGGAGTGGAGGTGGGGAGATGGAATGGGAGGACATGAGGGAGGGGAAACTGCAGTTGGGTTGTAAAATAAGTAAATATTTTTTTAAAAAAAGAAACAAATCCCTCACAGATGTACCCAGTCACTTGGGTTTTAGTTAATTCGAGTTGCAGTCAAATGACACCAAATTCGCCATAACAAGTATTTTCACTTTTCAGTTTTCAAAAGTCAAAGAATCATTTTAGTTTTGAGAGGCAAAGTTGGAACATGTGGGAAGTTTACTTATGATATTATGGTGTCCTGGAGCTCCCCTCAGTTTCTGCTTAACCTGGTGCTGCTTTTATCCCCAGGCTTCAATAGCGCTCATCCTTTTACAAGCTAGATTGTGGTCCCTACTAAAAAGTATTCAGGTACTAGTGTCCTGACAAAAAGTTAGACCACAGACATAAGACACATGGTTAGAAATAGAAACAGAAACAGTTTATTTGGAAAGGGAAAGCACTCAAGAGTAGGATGGACTAATGATCTGAGGGAAAGGCCCAAAGAGGGAAAGCCTTGGCCATGAGGTGCATGACCCTATATATAGCATTTTTAATAAGTGTTATGTAGCACCTGCTTCTCCCATGTTTGTTTATTTCCAGTTTCTCTTGTATGTTATCTATTCACTACATGAAGCCCTGGCAAGGAAAGGTTCCATCCAGTCTTGCTCTGCAACTGGACTAGAGCATGCACTATTTGCTCCATGAAGCCTGAGTCAGGAAAACCTTCCAGTAAAAGACTGGAGAGAAATCTACCCACTGGATTCTTTTATATGCTAAGCTTTCTTCAATTGGTGCCACAATCCCTCTACTATTTTGGATTGTCAACTCAGAACTAGCTGAGGTTACCAGCATAAATCTGTGCAAATACATTTTAAATGCTTTCATTGCTTAACAATGGCCTTATAGATCTCTCTTTATGAGAAGAGTTGGATAATAGTAATAATAGCTAATATTCAAATGCTTGCATGCTTATTATACTTAGTAATATGCTTGAAGCCCTTGTGAGCAATTTATACTCATCAAGGCATTTGCTAAGTAAACAGAGAGATGAACAGTTTGCATGTTTCATTCTGAGATAACTGAGTGTCATTAAGATTTTCTAGCCAAAATGAGAAACTGAGGACCTCAGTGAACACCCCCAGCTACATTAGACGATGGAAATACAGGCAATGTGATCCAATTCAGTCTTTTCTTAAACACAGTATGCCTGTGTCATTTTCACTTGGGATTCTTCCAGCCTCCCTCCCTCTGCCTCACTGGCCAGGTGTTTAAGAAATGTCCGGCAGCTTAGCAGGCAACAGAGAAAGCTGACTACTTTGCAGTTCCATTTAAAGCAACATCTCCAGAGGCTACTCAATTCAGTGATCAAATTAGATGCTCCTGGAGAGTTCCTGGGCAGCTTGTTGTTTTTGTTTGATTTCACTTAGAGCTCAGATCAGATGGAGAAAGAAAAAAAAGTCCTGTCCCTGGGACAGAACTGAAAACAGTGGCAATCTACTGGAGACAATGTCACTTCAAAGCTGCTTTCTGAGAATTCCATTTGGTGCAAACAGTGGCCTCAACAAAAGTTTAAAAGGAAGAGTTTGAGAACAAGATGACAGGGCATTTGGGCAGGTACCAGCATATTCTTCAGGATCTCAGTGACCACTTACATATATGAAGTCATGAGCAGGAACAGGGTGTGCCCAGGTAAAGGCTTGGAGCTCACTCTGACTAGCAAAGATGTCCGGCACCAGGAGGAAGTTGAACCCTCATGGGAACTCTGATATTGCCTGAAGTTTAAAGGTGAGCCTTTATCAGCAGATTCCCTGGAGCAAGGGAGATTAGCTACAGGCTCAGAGTTGTTAGGGAAATCTAGCCAATTGGGGATTGATTCATAAAGCACCCCTCTCACTACCATATTCATACCATCTGTAGGACTGGGGTTTATCTGGTAAGAGCAGATTATTCCTCACAGAATTATAAAAAGAGCAAGGCCGATCTCCTCTGGCTTCTTGCTTCCTTTCTCTCTATTTCACACTTTCCCCATATGATAAGGTCATCTGCTATGTTGTGATTGAACCAAGAAATTCTCACCAGGTGCCAAACTGGTAGAGCCACCACATTTTAGACTTTTAGCCTCCAGTACTACAAAGTCAATAACTTTCTTTTCTTTGTAAAATGTCCAGCTTTTAGTATTTCATTATAGTCACTGAAAATAGATCAAGTCAACATGTAAGGGAAGAAGTTACTCTGATGGGAAAGAAAACCAAATAGCCAGAAAGTATGTCTTCTAAATGGCCTACATATTGAGAAACCAGGAGAATCCCTATGAATCCCAAAATCAACTAATTAAAACTCATGTTGTGTCTACACTCTTAATTCCATCTCACAAAGCAACATAATATATGATGCAGACTTATCATTGCACCTATCAGAGATACATACAGACATGTAAATAATATCATTGCCAACACCAGACAACTTCCACTCCTGCTTTATGCTTGACACTCCTCAAACTCAGCCTCTGCTCTGCTACCTGCCCTTCCATTTACCTCTTCCAGAAGTCAGAAACACAGAAGCAAACAGTAGCTTTCTTGGATTCTATAAATTAGCATAATGTAGCACTTACTCATTTGTGGATGCCGTCTTTCTTTAAGGATGTACTATTTATTTATTCTTTCATCATTCTATTGTTTGCAATTTGAGAGGTCATGAGCAAATCTATTCACAAACATGGGTACCCAGGTCAACGGAGAGTCAAGTGTCTAAAACATTTAAATAACCCTCCTCAAAGGAAAGAAACTAATGGACATATTGCACTTAAAACAAACAAACAAAAACAAACAAACAAAAAAAACCATTTTTTTCTCTTTTTTAAATGTGTCTGTTGGGGGCACATATATATAGATGTCAGAGAACAACTTAGAGAAATCATTTTCTCCTTTGACCATGCAAGTTTTGAGGCTCAAACTCAGGTCCTCAGAATTTTCAGGAAATACATGGGTTCACTTAGCCTTCAAGTGCCTTTGTCCACTGAACCATCTTGCAGACCCACAATTTTTCTTTTGATGTATTCTTTTTCCCTGTAGCTTCTTCAGAAGCAAGCCAGGACTGCCAATTTGAGACTCCTTTACTCTGATACAAGTATTTAGTGTTATAAGTCTCTCCTTAAGGTACAATAGCACCCCAGAAATTTAAATTTATTGGATTCTGATCCTTTTTCAGTACAAACTACTTCTAATTTTCCTTTTTTAATTATTCATTAATTTGAGGGGCAATGTTGGGAAATGGGTGTTTGGTTTCTAAGTAATTTACAAAAAATTCACAGGTGGTTCTGTTGTTGATTTTACTTCATTCTTGTTGTCAATGGTTATACTTAATACCACTTTTATCCTTTAAAATATATCAAAACTTGAAATATAATCCAGAATATGTTCTACTTTGATAAACAGTTCACATATATGTGTAAAGTATTTTCTTGAAGTCTTCTATATACTATAATTGTCTGATCAACTTGTCTCTGAATTACCAAGGTAAGAACACTCACATATCTGATCTACCAATTGTAGATTGATTAATCAATTTGCCTTGTGGTTCAACCTTTTTATGTACACTGCAATTTAATTGTTAAAAAAAATTTTAAGAGCTATGTACTCTTTCCTACCTTAACCCTTTATCATTATACAGTGAGTCTTCAACAGTAATATTACTTACCCTAGAGCAGTCCACTCCATCTTTACTCACTCATTAATATCATAAGCTAAGGTGTGTCATTGTTTTTCAACTGTGTTATCTTAGAGACAGTCCAGAATTATTTTATCACTCTGAAAATATTTTCTTTTTAATGAATAGACATTTATCCCATTTACATTTAATGTGATTATTGATTATGACTACATTTATACCTGTGACCTTATTCACTAATTTTGTGATTTCCCTATCATATCTTCGGTTCCTTTGGCTTTTTCTGCTTATAGCCCTAAGTTTGTGAAGCAATGTCCTGCTTAATATCAAAGCATTTGTGATTTCTCTTGTAGTTTCTGGTAGTAGTTTCTGATTTAATTCTGTATGATAAATAATGTTCATAATTTTTCTTTTATTATTTTTATTAAGAAATGTTTTATTAATTTTACACACCAACCACAAATCCCTCTCTCATCCCTTCTCCCACTCCCCCCATCCCACCCCCCAACCCATCATCTGAAAAGGTAAGGCCTCCCATTGGGGAGTTAACAAAGCCTGGTACATTCAGTTGATGCAGGTCCAAGCTCCTCCCCACTGCATCAAGACTGTGCAAGGTATCTGACCATAGGTAATGGGCTCCAAAAAGCCAGCTGATGCATCAGGGTTAGACTACAAGCTGTAGTGGAGAGGGTACCTGAGACGGCCTACACCAGTAATCAGATTAGTAAATATCCTAACTGTCATCATAGAGCCTTCATCTAGTAACCGATGGAAACAGATGCAGAGATCCACAGCCAAATACCAGGCTGAGCTCCAGGAGTACAGTTGAAGAGAGATTCAATGAGCTAGCGCCATCAAGATCATTATGGGGAAACCTACAGAGACAACAGAACTAAGCTGGTGGGAACTCAGGAGTGTCAGACCAACAGCTGTGGGACCTGCATGGGACTGGGCTAGGCCCTCTGCATAAGTAAGACAGTTGTGTAGCTTGGTCTGTTCAAGGGACCCCTGGCAGTGGGATCAGGATCTATTCATAATTTTTCAACATTTTCAATTCACTACTGAGCTTCTTGTACTTATTAATATGACTTTCATCAAATTTGGGAGTTATCATTGATTATTTATTCAAATAACTTTTTCTTTCTTGAGTCCTTTACTTTTTAGTGTCTCTTTCCTCTCTGGAATTCCAAAGATTAGACTAACAAACTACTGAATGGAAAGGAACTCTTATTACACATTATTATGACTCATCTTGGTTGTCAACTTGACTACATTTGAAATCAAACAAAATCCAAGCATCTGGGTACTCTGTGAGGAAATGAGTCAATGAGAAGACCCATACTAAATGTGGGCCACACCTTCTAGTGACAGCTCATATGAAAGCACACAGAAGATGGAAGGTTTTGGTTTTTGCCTCCTTATACCCACTCTCACTGGCAAGTTCATATGCCCTGTTGCTGAGGAATTCTATTGCTCATATTCGAATCCACTTCTTTGGGATTCTAATATAAGCTGAAGACCAACAGCTTTCTAGGAAGTTCCTGGAACTACATCACCATATTGAGACTGCTGAGACATCCATTCTTGTGGACTGAACTACAGTGCTCTTGGCCTTTCCATGGGAGACAGCTGTCATTGGCCTACCTGGACCACAGCCTATAAGCTATTCTAATACATTCCCTTAAAAATAAATATTCTTCTAAATCCATTCTGTACCTTTAGAAAACTCTGACTAATACAACTACTAATACATATTTTTTTCAAACTGTATACCTTTTATATTTGTATGTTTGTGCATATTTGTGTATGTGCATGTACACAAATGCATGCACATGCATTTGGAAACCAAGGGCCAACCTCAGGTGTTATCTTCAGATAAGCTGTCTCTTTCTTTTGCAACACAATCTCCCATTGGTCTGGAATTCACCAATTAGGCTAGATTAGCAAGTCAGAGAGCTCCAGGGATCTTGCTGTCTCTGCCTCCCCAGCACTGGGATTACAAGCCCATACCACTATGCCCAAGTTTTTATATGGGTTCTCAAGGTAGAACTCAAGTCTTTATGATTACAAGGCATATGCTTTACTGACAGCTGCCTCCCCAACTCATTGATTGTACACTTTATATAAGACTCTTTCCTCTATTCTGCTAATTATTCTTTGTGGTGTATTTTTATGTCAGATATGATAATTTTCACTTTCTAAATTTCCATTCATTACATTTTGAATATTCCTGTATTTTGGCTGGCATTTTCTATATGTCATGATCAATTTTCTAAAACATGAGTTTAGAACTTGTCTCATCAGAAATAGTTATAATAGCTAGGTTAACACATTTAACTGGCAA
Organism: Onychomys torridus; assembly: GCF_903995425.1. Taxonomy (NCBI): domain Eukaryota; kingdom Metazoa; phylum Chordata; class Mammalia; order Rodentia; family Cricetidae; genus Onychomys; species Onychomys torridus. Next base: position 112,782,371 of record NC_050446.1, read on the forward strand.
ATTCAAGATGTAAGTAATCATGTACCTTTTGAGCACTTATCAAATTCTCTTGATTTTTATCATATCACAGAATACTAAATTATATCAAAGACATTTAAATTGGATAGTAAGTTTTTAAGTCTTTTTATAATCTACTAGAAAATATTGTTTTGAAGTGACAATCAATAGGACAATATTCGGGTTGTCCAGACATTTTACCTGCACTGCTGTGAAGAATGCCATTTCTGCATTTCAGATCTTTACCTTGCCTTGTGGATCGTGCTCCACTCCGAGACAGTTAGATCTGACCCGGAGTTTAAATATTAGTCATACAGTCTTCAAAGGCACTTCTGTGCCCTGCCGTGCTTGTCTACACATTCCAGCTTGGAGTTAGTCCAAGAGTTACATCATTGCATACCCCAAATTTAGAGACCCAGCTTCCTCCATTGTGTGTCTTCTTCCTCGAGCTCTAATTCCAAATTGCTTTATTTTATTTCCCATAACAAGAAGAGAGTCTTATTGGGTATTTAATCTTCCCACAGCTCTGAACTGTTGGATAACTACAGCTAGACTGAGGTTAAGTGAAAAAAAAAAAAGATAGAAAAATAATGTCAATTAGCAGATATTATTCAGACAAGATCTCCATTTTTTTGTTTGTTTGTTTGTTTCCTCTCTTTGGAAAAACAATTTTTCTTTTCATGGTGTGGGTCTTACATGTGCCTTTCAGGCTCATGTGCTGAAAAGTTGGCTGTCAAACTGTATGTTGTTGGGAAGTAGTAGAAACTTTAGAAGATGATGTCTAAAGAATGAAAATTGGTTCACTGAGGATGTGTCCATGAAGGAGATATTAAAACCCCAGAGTTTCTCTTTCTGTTTCTGCTTCCTGGCTGCAGTTAAATAAGCAGTCTTCTTCTCCATATATTCATTGACTTTTTTTATGGGCCACATAACAACAATACAAAATGGACAATGAACTAAGAATCAGAAATTGCTGGGCAGTGGTGGTGCACGTGTTTAATTCCAGCACTGGGGAGGCAGAGGCAGGTGGAGGCAGGTGGATCTCTGTGAGTTCGAGGCCAACCTGGTCTCCAAAGTGAGTTCCAGGAAAGGCACAAAGCCACACAGAGAAACTGTCTTGAAAAACCAAATAATAATAATAATAATAATAATAATAATAATAATAATAATAATCAGAAACCATGAGCCCAAAACAAACTTTTTGTCCTTGTAAACTGACTTAGTATTCTGCAGTAAGAGTGGGCCTCTGACAGAGCAGTTCTGGCCAAGGTTTAATTTCCTGCTTCATTGCCATATGCCTGTGAGTGACTGACTCTGATCAAGGCTGAGGAGGAAGAGAGGGAAAATAAAAGGCAGGAAAGACAAAGAAAATAGGACTAGTCTCCAAAATCATACACCTCAGAGGCCCATTTCACCAGTCTATTCATCAAAATGAGGAGATTTACCATGGATAGTTGTGCCCTTGGCACCTTCTCTGCAATTCTGAGATTTGATTCATCTTGGGTTGAAGATGGGAGCTAGAGAAGGAAAATCCCCCATGTTTGGAACTCATGTCTGTTCCATAAGCACATAGGCTACTTTGTCTTGAATCCAATCCTAAACTGCTTGCTATTGTTACTTTCCAAAGATCTCACATCGCTGTTTTTCATATTCTGTTCAGAAAATTTTGTATGATGTTAGAAAAGCTGCCAGCCATTTACCTATTTACCTTAGCCAACCACCAAATAAGACTTTCATACTTCTTATTAACCACATTAAATAATGACCAAGAGGCATTGTATGAAATGTATTTGAATTTATCCAGTATATTTATATTATCATTTTGATATGTAATCAATATGAAAAATAATTCAAGTATTTTACATTATTTTTCTCATTCCATCTCTGAAATTTACATATTTCAAAGTGACTAACATGTGCTTGATAGCCATGCATGGCTAAATGCTTGCTGTATTGGAGCACATACATCTGTACTACAGCACATCTTAGTGCAATTCTTCTCTTTATGTGCATGTTAGCTAACATGATTGTGGTCTAGTACGTCAAGGGAATGCATAAGAGATTCCCATGCTGCTGTTAGGATATTTGGACTGATTGATAGAGCTCTAGAGATAAATTTATTACTTCAGAAAGTTATTCTGAATCCCAGCTAGCAATGTAGGTGCATGACATATCCTAAGTGAAGATTATAGCTGTGATTCTAATCCAATGTTTCTCAACCTGTGTGTCACAACCCCATTGGGAGTCAGGTATCAATATCCTGTTTATCAGGTATTTACATTCTGATTCATAACAGAAGCAAAATTACAGTTATGAAGTAACAATGAAATAATTTTATGGTTGGGGGTCATCATAACATGAGGAACTGTATTAAAGGATCATAGCTTTAGGAAGGTTGAGAACCACTGCTCTAATCCACAAGTCTCAGAATTCTATCTACTCCAAGGACTTCACTATTGCAGAGAATGTGTCACTTTGGCACAGGCTTGAACACTTACATTTGTATTTCTGTAATACATAATCACTTTATAAAGGACTAACTGGAGGAATGATTTCTTTGAGCACCTCTTCTTAATCTTTGACAGTTGAGTCTGTAACCTTGGTAGCTACTAAGACATAGGGCAGTAGGAAGAGATAACCTAATCTGATGTTGAGACCTACATTGAGTTCTAATTCTACTGTTGAAGTATTTTATAACAGAAAGATGAGTTAATTCACTCCATTTTCTGTGTGATAACCATCTCGAATAATTTCAGGGTGTTTCTTGGGTATATGTGTATGGGATGGTAGACCAAAAATGAGATACAAAAGTGAACCACATTGGAAGAAGAACTTAACTTCCCTACTATAAATCCTCTCCCTTCTCCCAAAAGTTTCTCTTATCCAGGTATGACAATCACTTTGGTAAATTCCACAATGCAAGAAAACTTGCATCAGAAGGAGATGTGACCACTATCTGGGATGTGGTAAGTGTCCCATACCTAATCCATAGTGTGGTACCACCATGTAATAGGAGTGAGTCTCCAAGGCACATACACAGTGAGAACTCAATAATATTTATAGTAGTACTGTAGCTGTTCACAAGAAAACAAATCTTCCTTTGTCTATGACTCATGATATTTATTCATTTTATGTGATACTGTATTATTCATGGACATTTTCATGGAAACATACATTTTACCTGGAGCATACCCTCACATAAGCCTCTCTTCTTCACTTTTGTACTCTCCCCCAGCATTAGTGTCCTTAGTTCCTATAGACAGTTTCACTTATACTTTCATGTCATATATACATGTTGATTTATGTATCTATTAAAGAGTCTAGTAGCACAGAGGAGAAATATACATTTGTCTTACTGAAAGGGGCTTAATTATATTAAAGTGATTTTCTTGAGTTGCATTCATTTTTTTTGTAAATGACAAAACTTTATTTCTCCTTATAGCTAAAAAATACTCTGTTGTGTCTATACATCATATTTTATTTCTGTTCCTCCCTTATTGGACAACTAGGTTGGTCCCATAAATTAGCTATTGTGAATAATGTTGCAATAAACATTGGTATTTAAGTATCTTTTGTGATTGATCAAGGTGGAGACCTTCAGATAAATTCTGAGGAATGATATTGCAGGTTAATATGGCAGATTTAATTTAATTTTAATTTAAAATTAGATTATGGTAGATCTAATATACATTTTTGAGAAATCTCTATACTCATTTTCAGAGTGACTTGAATAGTTTGCATTTTCCCCAAGCAGTGTGTGAGTGTTCTCTTTGTCTACATGTTTCCAGATTTTTTATTTGTTTCCATAATGGTTGCCACTCTGATTAGGGTGTGATGGAAGCTTATTTGATGTGTTTTTCTCTCATGGCTTAGGAGGTTGAGCATTTTTCCATGTGATTATTGGCCATTTATGTTTCATCTTCTAAGAACTGTCTATTTATTTCATAACCCAATTGTGATTTGGGTTGTATGCTGTTGAATATAGTTCTGTGTGCTGTGAATGTGTGTTGCTCTGGTTAGTTGAGAAATAAAATGCTGATTGGCCAGTAGCCAGGCAGGAAGGACAGACAGGATAAATAGACAAGGAGAATTCTGGGAAGAGGAAGGCTGAGTCAGGAGTTGCCAGCCAGACACACAGAAAAAGCAAGATGACAAGGCAGAACTGAGAAAAGGTACCAAGCCACATGGCTAAACATAAATAAGAATTATGGGTTAATTTAAGTGTAAGAGCTAATCAGTAATAAGTTTAAGCTAATGGCTGAGCAGTTTTAATTAATACAAGCCTCTATGTGTTTACTCGGGGGACATGAGTGGGTGAAATTTGTCCCAAACTGCCGGTTGGCTGGGACACAGGAAAACTTCCAACTACAGCTACAGTTGTATGACTTCTTGCTGCTTGTTTTTTTAGTACTTTGTATGTTCTACATGTTAGTACTCTATCACATATACAGCTTGCAAAGATTTTTCTCTCATTCTATACTCTGTCTCTACATGATTTTAACTGTTTCCTATGCTATAAGAAGCTTTTAAATTTCATGAAATCCCATTTGTCAATCATTGGCATTATTTCCTGAGCAAATGAAGTTCTGGTTAAAAATTTCTTGCCTATTGCTATTGCTTGACATGTTTTTCTAATTTTTCCTCTAGCAGTAGCTTCAGATTTTACATTAAGGTTATTTCCATCCATTCAAAATTGATTTTTGAATAGGATGAGAGAGACCTATTTTTAACCTTCTACATATGGATATCCAGATTTCCCAGCAATATTTTTTTGAAGATGCTGTCTTTTCTCTAATGTATAGTTTTGGCATCTTTGATAAAAATTATTTGCCTGCAATTGTGTGGGATCAGCATCTCCATGGTGAAGTCAACTTGATCAAAATGAATGATCTTTTTGGTATGTTCTTTAATTAGGGTTACAAATAATTCATTAAGAATTTTTATTGTTCTATAATGTTTTCTCCTCTCTATGTACACAAGACTGTTCTTGAACTCACAGATACTTGTCTGCTTTTGCCCACAGAAAGTTGGGATTAAAGACATGTGCCACCATGCCTAAGTTTTACTGTTTCTCCCTTCTTCTTTCCCTCCCACACTCCCTTCCTCTTTACTTTCCTTCTGTCCTTCCTTCCTCCCTAGTGGTCATGTATATTTATCTGGTTTGAATATCAAAATAACACCAGCTTCATTGAAAGAGCTTGGTAGCATTCTTTTCATTTCTATTTTATGGAATAATAATGCAAGCAAAATTAACATGAGAAACGCTGTAGTTAGTTCCATAAAGATCTGGTAGACTAGGCACTGCATTTGTGTGGTCCTGGAATGTTTATAGAGAACTTTTTATTACTGCTTCAAGCTCAGTGTTTGTGCTACATCAGTTTAAAATGTTTCTCACTCCATATTTTAACCTTGTTCTGTCATGTACATCTATAAATTCATCCATTTGTTGTAGATTCTTCAATTTAATGCAATATAAAAATTTAAAGATTTATCCTAAAACTTTTCTAAAATTCAATGGTATCTTTTTCAATATTTTCCTCTCAATCAATAATTTTATTAATTTGGGTCTTCTATTTCTTTCTTTTAGTTAGCTTGGCTGAGAGACTTTCAATTTTATTTATTCTTTGAAAGAACTTTTGTTTCATTCATTATTCATATTATTTATTTTCTATTTCAATAATTGCTGACATTATTCCTTTCTTAATCCCTTTCTGTCTACTCTTGGATTTGTTTTGTTCTAATATTTAAGGCCCTAAAGTATACTGCTAAGTTATCTGTTTGAGTTCTCTCTAATTGTATAATGTAGACCTTTTTTTTTTTGTTTGTTTGTTTGTTTGTTTTGTTTTTTTGTTTGTTTGTTTGGTTGGTTGGTTGGTTTTTTCGAGACAAGGCTTTGTGCCTTTCCTGGAACTCGCTTTGGAGACCAGGCTGGCCTCGAACTCACAAAGATCCGCCTGCCTCTGCCTCCTGAGTTCTGGGATTAAAGGCATGAGACACCAACGCCCAGTTTAATGTAGACTTTTATAGTTATAAATGTCCCTATTGTGGGTGATTTCATTTTATTCAACAGGAGTGTGTGTGTGTGTGTGTGTGTGTGTGTGTGTGTGTGTGTGTGTGTGTATGTATTTCAGTTCTAGGAACTTTTGCTTGTTTTCCCTGTTAAATTTTAGTTTTCTTTCATCATGGTCCAATAAAACCAGAGATATTGTCGCAATTTACCTATATGTGCTAATATTTACTGTCTGTCTTATTATATGATCATTTTAGAGAATCTTCTGTGGGCTGATGAGAAGACAGTACTTTCTACATTGTTTGAATAGAGTACTCTTTTGATGTTAGTCCTTTTGATTTATCATGTCATTTAACTCAGATATATCTTGGTTTTGTTGGGATAACCTGTCTATTGGTCAGAGGACTTAAGTCACCCACTATCATTGTTTAAAGTTAATCTGTGTCTTCATAACTAGTAGTATTTGCTTCATGAAATTCTATGCTGCTGGGTTCAGTAAATATGTGTTTAGAATTGTGATGTCCTCTCGAAGGATTGTCCCTTCCCCATATGAAGTGACATTCTTAATCTCTTCTGACAAGTTGGTCTGAAATTCATTTTGTCAGATCTTAGGACAATGGCACCAGCTTGTTTCCCAGCTGCAGTGGCCTGAAGTACTGTTTTCAGTCCTTTTGCCTTGATCTCACAACTGTCTTTGATGAAGTCCTCCTATTTCTTGGCTGCAGCAAAGAGATGGATACTTTTCTTCAGTGCAGTCTTGTAGTCTGTGTATTTTGCTTGAGGGGATTAAAACCTCTAGTGTTCAGAGTTAATATTGAAAGTTGTACGTTAATTCCTGCCATTTTGTTGACTTTGTAATGTTTAATATTGTCTTACATCTCATTGGCTTGACTACTGATTAAGTATGGTTCACTCTTTTTGACAGCCTAATAAAAATGTGTTTCTCTTTCTCTTCAGTCTGAGGGATTTCTTCTAGAACTGGCTTAGAGGTATGAATTCCTATGGTCTGTTTTTTGTCATGTAGATTTTTTCTGCTTCCTTTATGACAAATACCTTTGCTAGATATATTAATCTGGGTTGGTACTTGTTTTTTTCACAGCTTGAAATAAAACATTCCAAGCCATTCTTACTTGCAAACTTTGGGTTGAGAAATAAGCTGTTATTCCCATATTCCTTCCTTTTATGGGACTTGGTATTTCTTGCCTGCATCTTTCAACATACTTTCTTTGGTCTGTATTTAGTGTTTGCAGTGGCTAATGTTGGTTGCCAACTTAAATGCATCTGAAGTCAACTAAAACCAAGCCTGTGGTCACTCTTGGAGAGATTTTCTTGATCAGATCATCTGAAGGATGAAGACCCATGTTCAATGTGGGCTTTGTCTTTTGGTGGCAGCCCAGATAAAAGGACATGAAAGAAGAAAATTTTGTTTCACCTGTTTGTCCTCACTTTCTCAGAAAATTTCATCTATCCTTTTGCTGCATCATTCCTTTCTGGTTATTACAGCCACATTAATTAAGACTCCAATGCAAACCAAAGATCAGAAGTTTTCCAGGTCTTCAGTGCCATAGTGAGACTGTTGAGATACTCACTCCTGTGAACAACTACCACAAGCCATGGGTGGACTAGCTTGACCATTTTCTTTAAAACAATTTAATAACCTCTCCCTCTCTCTGCCTTTCTGTCTCTCTGCTTCTCTGTCTGTTTGTCTCTCTGCTTCTCTGTCTATCTGTCTGTCTCTGTCTCTCTGTCTCTGTCTCTATCTCTGTCTCTCTCTGTGTGTGTGTGTGTGTGTGTGTGTGTGTGTGTGTGTGTGTGTGTGTGTGTGTGTGTGTGTCTGTGTGTGTGTGTGTGTGTGTATGTGTGTGTGTGTGTTCTATCTGTTTGGGCCCTTTAGATAATGCTGAGTAGTGGAGTGCTTTAACTCAAATGTGATGTGGGATTTCTGGTCTAGTCTTGTCTGTTGGATGCAGTAAATGACTTTTGTATTTATAGTGACACATCTTTCTCTGGATTTAGACATTTTCTGATATATAATGTTTTCTATACCTCTTGGAAAATTGTCTTTTAAATTTAATTATGTATGTATGTGACAACAGTATCTGGCTATTTTAGATCATAGAAAACTTAATCGAATTTCTAGTAGTTGTCATATCTTTACCTCTAATGTTTAAGACATCACATGGATAGTCCTTTCTTAAATTAAAAAATGATCAGTTTGCATATTGTTTCAGGTCTTTCAAGCAATATTAAATTATTTCCAGGAAAATATCAGGATTGTGTATAAATATTGCCTTAAGGCAAAAATGAAGAGTATAATTATGAAATAAAAAGCTCCCTATTGATCTAAAACATTGAAATCTTCACAGTGAGACAAAAAAAGGAGTTGAGGAAGAGAAAAAATATGATCAAATATACTGTATAAAGTTTAATAAAATCATCTTTACAGTGAAGATAACACTAATAAGTGTAATAAGTGGGCACAAGTATTTAGGGGTATCCCAGGTAAAATTAACAGGGAGACATGGCAAAAAGGGAAGCAATCCTGTGTAGTTGCTACTATATGAGCAACTAGAGCTTCAGCCCTCTGAGAAGCCTGAGGTCAGCATGAGAATATACCTCATTCAGATGTCTCTTACCTGCAAGAGAAGACTGAGGACTGCTGCACACACAACCTCTTCCCTACATCGCTGCACCTCTCACCTGCTTTGTGCAGTTGCTCAGTCTGGATCCCATAGCCAGATAGCTCTCAAAAAGGCACCCCAGAGCTTTCAGGATATGGTAAGGGCCATCATCTTTACCAGCATCCTCTTTGTCCCTCAGCAAGCATAACAATTAGAAAAGTCTCAGTTCTCAACACAGGTTAGAGAGAAACTGCTAGAAGGAAAGGAGATGGAGGACAAGCTTCTGAATGACTCCTACTTTAAATCTTTAGTGTGAAATTAACTCTGAAGAATAAGACTGCCTGCCTTGTCTGTCTTAATAGATGTGTTGCCAATACAGTAACCAACACAGCTAAAGTTCTTTTCTTTGTCCTTTTTCAATGGATATTTTTACTGTGACTCTTGTTTAAAAGTATCATTTACAATGTTTCCATTCTAAGTCAAGCAATGAAAAGAGCAATCTGTCCCATCTTTTATGTCCTTTGTGTTGGTTGAAAGGACTGTCTCTCTCTATCCTACTGTTTCCTCAGTTCTACACTCATTAGAAGCCACCGACCCCATTGGTGGCCTATTTAACACCATCACCAAACCTGGAAGGTTTAATTGAAATCAGTGGCATTCAAACTGTGCTTAGTAGCTTTAAGGAAGAAAAACCCTCTCTATTTAAGGCCATTATTGAGTAGAACCCCATGAGTCTCAGGGCACAGAGCCCAGAGAACAGAGCTGAAAGAGCTGAGATGTCTAGGCATTGGTGACCACAACTGATAACTTAGACTAATGGTGCAGGATAAAGCAATTGCTAATAGTTTAGGCAAGCAACTGTCAAAATAAGATTAAAATATCTCCCAATTAATAACAAAAAGGAATTATATCATGGAACTGCTCTTTTTTTTCAGCTAGTAATTATTCAAAGAAACAAAAGGGATCAGCAAGTGGATTTTTCTGTCACTGCACCACTTGACAACACCTCTTGATTATTACCCATTGTTTGGGATTAATGTAATTTTCTTCGCATAACACACAGAATGAGAAGGCATTTATTGCTATAATTTCTACCTCAGTAAAACTGTAACAAAGCCATAACATTTTATATAATTATACCTACAGTACTTAAAATGCCCACATCTGAATTGGGAAAGGGACATTATGCATTAAAAAATAAAATTCAGTGCACTAAATGAGAATTATATGTGAGGGGTAGAAAGAGGTATCACTGTTTATGGAGAACAAGCTGAGAACTTTTTCTGTGTTCACTTTCTTTTTCTACTTAATATTACATGAAATCACCTTTTATAGAAGCAATATACTGAGGGTACATACAAATAAAATCATGGTTTTGTATCCATGGATTCCACATGTCACAACTAAAAAGACTGTGTCTGAACCAGGTATGGCGACATGCACCTGCAATCCCGGCGCCCAGGTGGCAGAGGTAGAAGAATGGTAGGTTTAAAACCAGCATAGGTGACATAGTGAATCTGAAGCTAATTCAGAATGTATAAGGTGACTTTGCTTCATGAAAAACGTAAAAAGAGTTATTTCGCATACCTGCTGAATGTATTGTATTCAGGTTTCTCTAGTCATGGCTCACTAAGAAATTCAGTATAACTATTACATTATATTTTGTACTAGGCATTACAAGTCATCCAGCAATAGTTGAAACCGACATTAGATACATACAAATACATTACTGTTCTATATAAGCGACTATAAGAACCAAGAAGCTAGTTATCTGATTGGGAGGGAGTTCAGAACCAATCTCCAGTAGATACTAAAGGAAAACTATATTATATATGATCCTGAGGAATTATACATTATAAAACAACCAATCATTTTCTGAGCTCAGCATCCAACTTTTGGAGCTTTTTAAATGCCCCTAGCTACCCAGAGTAAATAAATACACTTAAGATGTACAGATCTTTGTGAGTTCAAGGCCAGCCTGGTCTACAGAGCGAGATCCAGAAAAGGCGCAAAGCTACACAGAGAAACCCTGTCTTGAAAAAAACAAACAAACAAAGATGTTTTTGAAAAGGCACAAATACTTTCTCAAGACCAAAAACTCTGGTTGGGTCATCATTGATGAATAGTAATTATCTAGTGGTTGTTAGTACACACACCCATGCTTTTAGTTCCTAGACAATTATACCATCAACAAATATTTATTGAACCCTCATTTGTCCACTGGATTATGTTAAGCTTCAATACAGTAACAAGAATCAATCTACTTCCATTCTTTATTTTCTCTAAATCATTTGTCATCACCATACACACTATACATTGTATTGGTGTTTTCTAAATAGAAAATTAATTTTCTCCACTAAAGCCCAAGTCCTTTAAACAAAGATGCAGATGCTGCTAAAAATGCACCCCCATTTTTATCCTCTCAAATCAGTTTAATTGTGTCTCTCCAGAAAGTTGTCTTGAGTTCACAATCCCTCAGAACGTCAGAATATTTTCTCATAGAAAATAGGGTCTTTTCCCCAGTGTGATCAAATTGAAAATGCTGCAATGAGTGAAGGCATCCACTATGACAGGCATCCTTGTAAAAGAGGTCCTCTGGGAAGCAAGTAGTCAGCTCAGTTAAGAAAGTATGAAGACCAGAATTCAAGTGCAAAGCTCATGTTTTGGGCAGAGTAACAAACCCTTGTAGTTACAGCACTGAAGAAGTCAAACACAGGGGACTCCTGGAACCCACCCTAGCCTACTAAGTAAGGCCTAGGCCACTTGAAATATCCTGTCAAAAAAAAGGCATATGTCCTACTTTTATTCTTGGTTCTATGACAAAATACCCTAAAAAAAAATAGTGATATAAGAGAGAAGACGTTCAATAACTCACAATTCAGGTTATAGCCGACCACGGCAGAGGTGGCAGGAACTTAAAATACACTGTCATATTACACCCACAGTCAAGAACATAGAGAAGTGACTGTATGCATGCCCTGAGTACTTAGCTTTTTTTTTCATTCTGATACAGTCTAAGAGTGAAACCCAGGGAATGATGCTCACTACATTTTGGTATATCTTTCTTTACACATCAATTAACATAATCAAGACCACTACAGATATTCCCACAGGCCAACCTGATCTAGACAATACCTCATTGAGACTGTCTTCCCAGGTGATCCTAAATTGTGTCAAGTTTACAACTAAATCACAGCACCTGAGAAATGACATCTGGGCTTGTCATCTGACCTCCACACACATGTACACACACATACATGTGTACATATACAAACATATACACATGTATACACACAGAAAATCAGGGAAATATTTGAACCTAGACTAGATGTGTACACAAGGAAGCTGAAGCAAACATGGGGAGAATATTGTGTACATGGAGACTTAGCAGGATAAATCTACAGGATAATGAGCCCCAGGAAGCTTACAAACCGTTTGAAGCCAGAGTGAGTCCAGGAAAGATTGCTCTATAAGTTTCAGAGCAAACATGATCCCAGCTAAACCTTCACTTCAAACTTTAAAAATTCAAAGCTATGAAATGACATATTTTTATATGTCTAAGGCATCCAACTTGTATGACTCTTCTCCAGTAGCCCTATGAAATGAAGTCACCAGCTGTGTGATATCATGTATTTATCAGGAACTATCTCTAGAGGGAGAACTCATGTTGTAGAGAGTTTAGGAATTCATGAACAGTCCTAATGGGAGTTGGTAGAAATAAAAGCATCCACGTGCTTCCCACTTTCTGGTGTATTAGTCAGCTTTCCATGACTGTAACAAAATACCTGACATAAACAACAAGAAAAAAGAAAAGGTTTATGTTGATTCACAGTCCATGGATTCTTGGTCCCATTATTTAGATCATATGGCAATGCAGCACCTCATGGCCAAGCATGTGATGAGGCAAAATTGCTTATATCACCAGCCAGGGAGAAAAGAAGAAAGGGGCCAGAGTCCTATTATCTTTCTGGAGGACATATCTGCCTAAATGTCCTTAGGACATCCTACTAGGCCCTACCTCCTAAAGGTACCACTACCTTCCGGTAGTGCTGTACTGGAGACCAAGCCTGTAACACATGAGCTTGGGGGGATGTTTGACATCCAAACTGTAGTAGTAGCATAACTGCTTTAGTTTCTCAAAGATCTCCAGTAATATTAAGCTCCAGTGCCCACAGCAGTTAAAACACACTTACTAGATTATTCTTAGGGTTTTCTATATTCTAATCACTAATTGGTATTTCCTAGCATTATCTCACAACTTGTTTGTGGATAAAAATCTGCTTCTGGGGGAATTCGGCCCAATGCAAAAGTTTTTGGAACATGCTATGCCTCTCCAGAGTTGAAAACAGTGCCTGGCTGGTGGGTGATAAATGCGTGCAGTACATCTTGGTGAAAGAATTAGGTAAGTAGAACATTCATCATTTGTCCACAAAGATCTGACAAGATGAGGATGAAATGCATAACTTAAGAGTCCCAACAGATGACTGTTTGAGTATGGCTGTGCAAAAAAGGCCAGAGGAGAGTTTGGAGAGATGTATAAATTGATAAGTAGAGACCCTGAGCACTGACTGGGTCTTTAGTAAAACAGAGAAAGTTCAGAGGGCATCAGCAGCCTCCGAAGGCTTACTGAAGATTGCAGGTCTCCCATTGGAGAGCATATGACCCATGCTAACTATTAATAAAATCAACTTCTTCAACCACACTTAGTAATGATACTCTGGAATAGAATAAACCAACCCTAAAACGAGGTTATAGTTGTGCAAAATGCAGAGCACTTGCTGATTCTAAGTTCTGCAATGACTCACAGGCTGAACCAAATACAGAACTGAGGGATTATTTTTAGACAGAACTTGATTTGATTTTACTTAATTCAAATCAATATACATTCATCAGATATACATAAATTGCTCAGTACTGGTGCTTATGAACTCAGGTATAAAATGAAAAGAAACCTACTTACTGTGGCATTAGGGACACACTGATGAAAATCCATTGAGATGATTCAAAATAGATGAGGTTAAGTACTTCATTGTTGTTACTTCTATTAATTCCTATCTCCATCACTGATGCTTTCCTACTAAAGCCAAATTGCTATGTGGTGAGATACTCTGCCTAGAGTTTTCATACATTATCTATCCTGAGATTTAAAAATAAATAAATAAATTTTACACATTAAGAGACCTGAATTGAAAATAGCAGGGTAGGGATCCAAACTCTGTTCTTTCCAGTGTCAATACAATGTCATCATCAAAAATGTCAGTCATGACATGTCACCTGAGTGTTTATTGGTCTTTTATTGTTTTCACTCCTAACTAAGAGCCAGAATCAGACTTTGGAAGCTGTTAATTATCTTATGTGTTAGACAGAAGAAGAGATGCCATAGGTCTGCAGTTAAGCACACACCAGGAAGACCAAAATACAGAAGAAAATATTTTCTCAAAATGGCTATATAACCATTCTGTGTTAAGACACACAATGAATTTCTCCATGGAGAGTTCCAGGTCTGTGTCTCCTCCACTTGGGTAGATTTCTGTAATTCTCTTGGTCAGTACCTGTGGTTTTCTGAGTACATACTGATTTCTGCGACTCAGTAAAGAGAAGTATGATTTTGCCTGGCATTGTTCCTGACCCCAAAGGCAAGAAGTGTGGCCACACTGAAGCTTCACTGTGAAGATATCCATGAAGAGACCTCCCACAGAGACAGGAAACTATAAAGGAACCCCAGCCTATGGGGCTCAGATAGAATAGTCCTCTCAGCATCAACTCCCAGGCAAGTGAGAGAGACCACACATTAAGATAGCGCCAGCTCTCCTACATTTAGTTCAGCAGGTAAAGCAATCAGGCTACTGCCTAGCAATCAATGACGAATTTTGAAAAAAATTAAATAAAAATAAAGCTGACTTTCATCATCTCAAGTCAACATAAAAAGGAAATCTTTAAGCATATATGATAACAGGGGTATAAACTAGAGGTTCTTCCCATGAAGCAAACTAACCTGGTGGAAACAAATGACCATTCTATAAAGTATTTTCTCCCCAAAAATATCTGGAAAGAAGATGTGAAGAAGGGCTTACTGCATTGTGTCTTTTCTCTGTTTGCAGCACAACTTAGATCCTAGAAATCTACATTCAATCAGAATAAAAGTGGACTTAGATCTTTCAACTTCACCTCCAGGGTACATACTACTCCTTAAAGGTTTTGATTTTTAACAGATTTTGGTTAATTCTGATATCTCAGGTCAAAAATGAAATCTATTTTTCAGTTCTATAGAAAGGGTTTATGGCCTCTTGTCACAGACACAGCTGGTTGGGGTTAATTCTTTTATCCCCTGGTTTCAGAAGGATTTTTGTCAAGCTTTAAGTTGATTCACCTCACAGATTAATAATGTGAGAACACAGTGAGTTGGAGAGATAACCAAATATAATGACAGGTCCACTCCAGACTGAGAGCATACCGCATCTCTGCTCATCCACAGACTGTCATTTTGACCCCTCCATATCACCTAATGCAACAGCATGCATTGCCTTCAATTTTATTTAGTAAAAGTATACTACCCACATACCAATTTTCTATCAAGCATGAGGTTCCTGTTTTCTAGAAATACCTCTAATCCCAGCACTCGTGATGATGGATCACTGGATTGATGTCAGAATAGAGAGTTTGACCAGCCTAAGATACATAGTAAAATCTTGTCTCCAAATATTTGTCTTCTAATTAGTTTGATTCTACCTATCAATAACATTGGAATACCATGTACATGTATATAGATATTGACAGCATCAATAAAAGAGATCATAAGACAAGGCAATAACAATTCTTTTCTCTTGCATTTGTTCTCACTTCTACCCTTCCTCCCTGATTGAAGAGGCAGAAATACATTAACTTTCCTGAGTGAAACCATCTCCAGTTCTCTCACTTTTATTCCTATGACTCTCTTCCAGGCCTCTTGACTTTATACATTACCTTCTTGTGCTCTCAGCCAACTTATCCTCTTGGTCTGATTTCTCTTATTATGCCACTTAAGATGCACAAATGGCAAATAAATGCATGCAAAGTTGTTCAGCATCACCAGGCATGAAGGAACTGCAAATGATGAAATACCAGTATTTATTAGAAAGGCTACATTTTTTAAATGACAATATTATTAAATACTGATGAGGTTGTGGAGAAATCATCATATACTGCCTGTGAAAAAGTAAATGAAGTATCCACTCTGGACAATCATTTAACAACTTCTTTAAAAGACAAACATACACTTTCCACACAAAATGGAAGTTGCTGTCCTTGATATTTATTCCAGATAAATGAACCTAGGTCTATGTATACACACCAAAAAAAAAAACCCTATATAAATCTTCATGGCAATTTTATTCAATATATTCAAATTCTTGGAATAAAATGTCCCTCAACCATACATGATATAGTGTACACCTATAATCCCAGCAACTGGAAGGCAGAGGAAGGTTGAGGCCATCCATGGTTCACCAAATAAAAAAAAAATCCCTTACTCAATGTAAAAATGATTAACTAAACTGTGGTGTGTCTTGTTATACTGTCCTCCTTAGCAAAACAAGAGGAATAAACTGTTACAAACTTGGATGGTTCTCAAGGCTATAAAAAGATAAAAACATAAAGCCAATCTGATATAATCACATACAGTATGATTACACTTACATAATATCCTCAAAAAGGCAAAAATTATGGAGGCGGGAGACATCTCAGTAACTACAATAGATGAAGAGTTATAGAACAGAGGAGGTTGAAAGTGACTATTAGCAGTCATTGTCTTAGTGGTGTTCACCAGGAGACTCTATCTATTGATGAAATACCAATGTGTGTGTCCCAACTTTAGTATTGTGATGTAATTATGTGACCTATAACCACTTAGATGCCATTTTAATATAATTATGTAATCTGGATAGAGACCAAATGAGCCCTTTCTGTCCTCTCTTTGTCATTCTCACCAATATGTAATTGTTTCAAAATAGAAAGACCTTTTTTAGAAGACAAAGTTAAATGCCAAAGTTTCACACAGCTAGATTTCCAAGTGTACAGTAGTTCTTAGGTATGTTTTCTACTCTCAAAACTTGATTACACAGGTTTCAAAAATACACATGGGAAGTAGCTTGTGACCTTCAGAAAGAGTACTTGTGTGTGAGTAGCTCCCAGAGCCAGAAGCAGACTCTTACTGACCTTTCCTGTCATGAAACCCTAACCCCATAAGACTCACCAACATCCTCCAATCCAGCAGTGTAGATAATGATATTGTTTAAATGAACAACTTATTGTTTAAGGGTGGATCCAGCTCTTTGCAATGTACCTTGTTCCATGCTTCCATCTAACATTGAACCGTCTTCCTTACCCTAATCCTTCCACTGGAGTTTAGAGGAGAGTCCCTGGTTTGGTCATCTCCAATACAATGGGCTTTCCTAATACACAATGAAAGATATGAGTAATGGTGAAAATCCAAAGAAAGATATTGAATAGATGGTATATTAGGAAGAGGGATAGATAAAGGGGTCTGATAACTACATATCTCTCTTTTGGGTAGTGACATTAGCATTATATTTGAATAAAGGAAGAAATATTCACAATAAAGCTTTCCTGGCCATGATGTGGTCTGGTTAATAATAGTCTCAGGTCTGGTTCTGGAACATAGTCTGCTTAAGGAATCAGCCTAATTGCGATAGATGAAGCTTCACCTCAGATAAATGTCCTTTTAGGGGAGTGATCTGTCCAGCAAAGCTGTCAGTTTCTTAGGGATAGTTTTAGTCCTGTTTGCTACAGGAATGCAAAGTGACTACAGGAAGGACTGACTTAAGAAGAGCAGTCCCTGCAGTGGACAAGATGGATGTTAAGCCAGTATCTGGTGCTTTCTCTTAAACTCACACCTTCAGGAAAGAAGTAATATCCAAGATTGAATAGTAAATGGTCCATTTATACTCAGTGGTGTAATAATCCACTTGCAATCTTTAACACATAAAAAAAAAAAATCTGTGTGCTTCCCAAATATGAGGTCAAGGAAGGTGAAGGGACATCCACTGAGGGGTGGGTGACAGACAAAGTCTGTGAAGCTGGGTTCCTGATAAGTTTCAAATCAGTGAAATGCTGTTTATGAGACAGCCCTATATGAAGTACAGTTATTGGCACCTTCTTTTTTTTTTTCAGTTCAATGATGGGAAATACATTACCAAAAACACTCACTTTAAAAGATTCCATTTTGAGACACCTGGGAAAGGTATCTGCTCTAGATACTAATAAACTTTTCTTTTGAGATATGACTAATGGATGACAGAAAGAGATGTGCAGATAATCTCTGAAAGAGAAACCAAGGCTGAAGCATGGTTCCTTATCTGACCCAGTGAACAGTGGTTGTAAACATGCAGGTGAAGTCTCTGTCAGCTTCTGGACACCATGTATAACTCACTGATATGAAAGGCTCTCAGAGGATCATTATTGCACTGAGGATTATTGTCAACCAGCAGAGAAGATTCCTTCCCTTGGAGGAAATATGAATCAGGACCATGCATAAAACTCTTGAACCATGAATAATTTCCAACACATTGAATAGTTTTACAAAGACTTGTGTATTTCAGAATATTGTGTTACAAATGAATGCTGGTGAAACAGGATAGATGGATTTGAAGACTCTCCTATTATATTCTAAAATAAGACATATATTTTGAACCCACTATAACTCTCTTCCCTGTTTCAGCATTTGCTTTACAGGAATAAAGAATAACAGGAAATTGTGCTCAAGGTATGTGCTCTCACGGCATAGATGTGCATCGTGGAGATAAGCTACCAGTTCAATTTTAGTCAAGAAATCAAAACATCTTCGATGAATCACTTCCTCCCCCTTCTCAAGCATTCATGCTATAAATAAACACATTCATATATAACTCTTGAAAATGAGAACCACAATGGCAGATCTGCAACATGACTGTCATTTTCAGATTGCTACTATGGTGTGATGTATAAAATAATCTGATGATTCTTATCTATTGTCTGTGCTCTGTTTTAAAAGCTTTAACCATAATACATTCCATCTACTATCCAAAATATAATTTGGGACACTGGTCATGTTGGAAAATTGTTGTGCTTGATATGCATAAAATGAGTGTTATATTCTCTGCAGTTGATGAGGCTAGAATCTTGACTTTACATTTTTGCTAATCGTTTTTCTTGGTATTTTAAAGAGAGTGAATGCATGGAAGCAAAAGGGAACACCATAGCCCTAGACACTAACACTAAACTTTCCTCAAGATCAGATCAAATAGGTGACTGGAACTACATTAGAAATGACCTTGCACACAACAAAGAAAAACAGTCCTGTAGAGTTTTTTTCCATTGCTTACCAACCATAAAAAATATATTTTCTAAAAATGAAAAGGGAAAATCAATATTGTTTCTGCTTTCTGTTGCTGTACTTTAACTGGAGCAGAGGAAAAACAAGTTGGCCATCTGGGACTATTGGTTCCCTCCATTTGGATGTATTTATTGCATTCCTCTGAGACATCTCCTAAATTTTAATAAAAATAATTGTCAATAGGATGAGTGTGATTTCCCATTTCTGATTCCAACTGTGAAACCATAATAGTCATGATTACTGTTATTCATATTATGACTATTATATGTTTACACGGCTTTATAAAACCATCCCTACCTTCTCCAAATTCAAGCCCTGCTTTCCTCAGATGGAGGTCACCCTTTCTTACATGGGAGGATGAACGTGGTGAAAAAATCATATAACACTCAAGCTAATTTCCAAACACTTATATAATGTGAAGTGTGGGGTGGATTCCTAGTGAATTATTGATTTAGATCAAAAGATGTTGATGGTTCCATTTTGTTTTTGTCTAATAGCTTTGGGGAACAAATGATACTTTGTGACTATATCTTCAGTCAGTTAAATATAATGCATTTCAAAATATACCTTGTAACATATTATCTGTTTAAAATACAGATTCAAACAACATTTTATAAGTATCAAAAGGAAAAATTATTAAGCTTATAACTGTGGATAAAAGTGAGAAATTCATGTGTATGAATTTTAATAGAAGTAGGTGTTTTTAGAAAATGTCACAGAAGTTTTAAGACTCAATCTTGAAGCATTATGATTTCAAACCATCATATTTTATAGTTTATTTTGATTACTTAAGAACATTTTCCTTTTCTCATGAGAATGCAAGATCCACCACCACAATAAAACCTGAGGGTATAGTGAAGACTCTCCCATGTTCAAAAGAGGCTGAAGCGTTTTATGGGGCCTAACGATCTACAGGTCTTTCCAGAGAACAACTGTGTGCTGAGGCTTCTATTTTTTCTTAAAATATTGCATTATTTCATGTGTATGAGTGCATGTGTATATGTGAACCATATGTATGGCTGGTGTCTGCCTAGCTCAGAAGAGGGTATTGGATCTCCTGAAACTAATTTGCAGATGGTGTGAACTGGGAATTGAATCTAGGTCTTCTGCAAGAACAGGTGCCTTCAACCACTGAGCTAACTCCCCAGCCCTTGCTGAGGCTGCCTGAAGGAGTTATTCATGCTCTCTTTTTCCCTGCACTTCATCCATAACTATTGGCCACTTCTATTCAGTAACAAGAAAGGAAATTGGAGTTTCTAGCTCTGTGACACATTGCTTAGTTGAAAGTGACTCTTTGATGTTGAACCTTAGGTACAGGTTCATCATATTATCCACAGGGTTTTGCTAGCCTTCTTGTTCTTAACTGTTAGACATCAATACAAGGTCTGTCTTCTGGAGGTTATGTGAGGACAGTGCTCATTATGTGAAAGTGAACTCAAATCAGCATTTTATGCCTTAGTCTTTTATTATACTATAAGAGTGCTCTTAATACTTAAAGGCATTTTATAATGTAAGCTTATTTTTTAAGTATCTCTGGAACTTCTTTTCTAAGTTTAACACTAGACCATATGTCAAAAAATGTTTTACATTTTTCTATAGAATTCAGTGTTCTGACTTAAGAAGAATACTACTTTTGGATAGAGAAATTGAGAAGCATAATATTGACTGTGACTCATATAATGGATACAGTTCATTAACTACTTAATAATGCCAATAACTCTTTGTGCATAAGGGCCTCTTTTTAAAGAAAAATCAATTGAGTATCTTGTACACAATTGTGGTATAATTTAGTATTTATTGATTGAAAAAATAAAGATGACAAGATATTATTTAATTCATTCAAGAAAATAGTTGAAGTATTATTGACCACAAAAGCGTATTTTGAGACCTAATATGTAGGTAGGACTATTTATTCTTAAATGACATGGTAATACAATACATGAAAACTGTTAACAACAGTGCATGAAATATAAAGCTATATGAGTGAATAAAGTTAAATCCTGGTAACAAATACCTATTTATCTATTTCTTTTCTTGCTTTTTTTTCTCATTATTCAAAAGAGAGTTGCCATGTATAACAGCCCTGGTTGTCTTGGAACTTGCTTTGTAGACCAGACTGGCCTTGAACTCACAGAAATCTACCTGCCTCTGCCTCCCTCCCAAGTGCTTGGATTAAAGGCACGTACCACCACACCAGCTTATTCATCTATTTCTAACAAACATCTATTTGTCTCTTTGTATCTATATATGTAACTATTAGTATTAGACATACAGCGATACAGAGAGAGAAAAGGCTTCCCCCAGACTCTGAAGCCAAATCTCTGATAAAATATTTCACAAACAGAAGAGCTGGCTCTGTGAGAGCATCTTTCTGATTGCAATGAGGCTGCTGCAGTACTCTCACACCAGTCTTCAGTAGCAACCAAAGTATTACACAAACCTGCTGCAGCTTTGGGGGTTTTAAAGCATAGATAATGTTTGGGTGACTGTTCTATTTTCCTCTTGCATTTCCTTCTTGATTTTCAAGTGATTTTGATATCTTGCAGAAGCTATGGTCTATAAAATTTTGGTAAAAACATAATTAGTGAATATAAACCCAGTGATCTGAGGGAAAATTTGTATAGCATTAATCTTAGGTCAAAGCATTTTCATCAGCTTATCAACCAAAAACAAAGCCTTGTTTTCTAGTTTATTACATATTGTTGATCCACTAATCCAGCCCTTGCAGCCACAGCATGGTAACTCACATACTTAAGGCTTATTTCAAACACATATGTTCTCCAAGAGGCATATTAGAGTCTTCTTGAAACTAAGAATACCACGAATCCCTCCAACCTCATGCTTGGCATCCATCTTAAACAGTGAAAACTCGAACAAATATATAAAGACCAGAGCACTTACCAGACCATGGAAAGGGTGTGTTTCTAATAGTAAAGCTGAAGCATGAAGGCAAAACAGAACTTTTCTCAAGCCCATTGAATATGTGTCTTATTTGAATATGTTTCTGCTCTGTGCACACCCACAAATGACTTCGAAAGTTCTGTGAGTGCTAATTTGATGTTATAGATTAATTTTGCTGAGCATGTAAATTCTCAAAAATGGAATCTGCAAGTAGTGAGAATAAACTTTATATATATTCAAAGTACATATACACTCACAGAGAGAGAGAGAGAGAGACAGAGAGACAGAGACAGAGAGAGAAAGAAAGAGAGAGAGATTGGTAGATATACAAACATACACACTGTATGTAATATTAAATGAATTCATATATACATACATATATTTACTAGATGTTTAGGTACATCTAGTATACAGGCAATCTTTTATAATGATTCAGACTTACTATATTTTAGTCTTAGAATGACGCAAAAGTTATATGCATTCAGTAAAAAAACCTACTCTTGAAATTTGATCTTTTCATGTGACACATTCTTTTGTGATGCTGTGAAGGAGCAGCTTCTGATCAGCCATATGATCATGAGAGTAGATAATCAATATTTTATAGTATTAATATATTGTGTTGTTAGTATATTTTGAAGTGTTTTGGGTTTTCCTGTGCCAGCATGTCTACAGAATATTTTGTGTTTTCTGTTTCCTCAGAATCTTTCTGTTTTTTACTTTCCAGACAGTGTTTCACTGTTTGTGTTAGATGTGTAGCATATTCTTTTAAATTGGCTTGGCTTTAGATGACTTTGCTCAACTATAAACTGATATTTTTTAAGATGGACTAGACAAAAGAACAAATACGGAGATGTACAGGGTCTTAATCAAGAGGCTCTTAAAAAGCAGAGCCTGAGATGGACATTGGATGCAGGCAGTTTATAAGGGCTCTCAGAGAACAGGAGTAAAGGCAATATAGAATGTAACAGAAATCGGGGCAGGGTCTCAATCCTACTGTCCATTATAGACTTGGCTAGAGCTATGTGAAATTGGAGCTTGCTGGAACTGAGACTCAGAAGAATCAAGAGCTATTACCTTTTTTCCTCATCAGCTGAGAGTTATACCAGAGGATGTAGGCAACTCCACACTCCCAAGGTAGTCTAGAAACAGTCCTGAAAAAAAAGTTCAAAACAAAATAATAGACTCCATAATTTGTTTGTTTGTTTGATTGGTGTGTGTGTGTGTGTGTGTGTGTGTGTGTGTGTGTGTATGTATGTGTGTGTGTGTGTGTGTGTGTGTGTGTGTGTGTGTGTGTTTAGTTTTGTTTTATTTAGTGAGAGGAACATGAAGTTCATTGGGGAAGGATGGGGTAATATTGGGAGGAGTTGGGGGTGAGGAAATAATATGATCAAGTATATTTTATGGCAATATGAGAAAAATAAGTAGGCCCAAATGATTTTGGACAATGAGGTGCTTCATAGGTGAATCTGAGAAAATGTGAGGAATGACTCAGATATACAATATATCAATAACATCAAACGACATTATTATACTAAGCAACAAAAGCCCACTTCCTATATGTCAAGTAAAGAGTCACAAGATATTAGTAAATAACAGCTGAGTTCAAAATATTAATAACTAGTATTCCCAGAGCCTATGCTACATTTTCAGACATTTTGTGTCTGAAATTACACAAAGTTACACAAAAATTACATGATGAAAACTTAACGGCTAATTATATTGGACTGGAGGTGTTGACTGCTGTTGAACTTTATATGTACTTAGTATTCACCCAGCACTGAGGTCAACCCTAGCATCACCGATGCTGCAAAGTAGTTACAACTGAATATTTTGTAAGTGCATTGCTCTAGCCACAATCTGTATGTTGTTGGCATTACTCATGACTTTGGTGACTGTGCGGTACAAGTACTGATGATGGCTCAGTGCTGCCATTTGAGCTGAAGCCAAAGTTCAGTGTTGCTGTTCTGACAACTCCAAACCAGTCACAGTGGCCAACGGGAGTATTTACACTAGAGAAGCCAGTGCTGCTACACATCAAGCTGACTTTTTTTTTTCCTTTGACAGCAGGTTGTTAAACATTTACCAACACACCAGCAATCATTTTCCCTTCTGCTACATTCTCCTGTGTTCTGCTTCCACTCCTTGTCCCAATTCTGACAGTGTTTTATTTAGGTTCACTGTTTCAAGGAACATGAGACAGGATAAAAGGAGAGAAACATCAACTGTTTGGCAGGCTCAGGTTTTAAAGGGTTAGGTGCAGAAGAGGAAAATGAGCCTGTGACACAAGAAATAAAATAAGTTGGGGAGAAAGTAAGATGTGCAAAATCCAAATACACCAGCTCATGCACACCTTAAACAAAGCAAAGGCATTTGAGGGACGCAGAAGAATGAGGTGTTTTCCTAAGAGAAGAAAACAGCAAAACTTGGGGTTTAAATGGTTGGGGCAGTGTGGTTGGAAGCTTAGGACATGTTCAAAGGAATGATGTGAGGAAATGTTCAGGCCTCCTTTGGTGAAATTGCAGGTGATCAAGAAGGCCCTGAAATAGCAATGAAATTGATTATTCCTAGATAGGTGGCCCTGATCAAGACTTGACAGCAGTAAAGAATCCATGTGTCTCTCCAGGCTGTCCATTACGGATGTGGCATGGCAGCATATGTGTTCATTGTGTTGAGATGGTACATAAAGAGTTCTGTAAATAGAATCTTATATATCAGTAACAAGTACCAATGACCAAGAAACAGGGTAAATCCTAACTCCCATGTGGCAATGTCAAAAATCATTCTGTATTCCCGACCCTATGCAACACAAGCCAGGAAACAGTAAAAACCTCAGAGATTAACATGTAGTGATAACAAGTATGTAGATTAACTGGAATATGCCTTATTGTGATACAGTGTCTTATCATAGACATTAATTAGAATTGCAAAAAAAATAAACCTAGGTAAGTTTTATATATACTTAAGTGTGAACTTGGATTTGTACCTGAAACACCATCACCAGAACCATGATTTTAAAATCATAAGAATTTTAAGTGTTCTCAGATTCATTATACTATTTGCCACTTCAACCACAATGAGTATGTCTGCTACTTTTGAGGATTAGAAGTATTCACACTACAAAATAAATACACAGATAATAGGATATATTGATTGAGCTAATACTTATGAAAGGGGTATCTCAAAGATATTAAAGGACAAACTTGCAAAAATATGCAAGTATATTATCAGTATTCTCAAGTCTTTTCCTACATCTAGTAAGCACATCAGAAATAAATTTTACTGGGTCAACAATGTACTTTAGAAAACCTATGTTTTCCCTTCTTTTATACATGACTATACTATTTTTATAAACACTGGTTACCCATCAAAGAGTAGCACACTGCAAGCTAAGCCTCAAAGGGTAAATAGGGCAGGCCAGACCAGAACAACCACAAATTGAAATGAAAACTTGGGAAAGAGAAATGTGTTTATTCCTAAGTGAAGATGAAATGTTGTGTCAGTTTGAAATTACATCATTAATGTAGCAAGAGATAATTCATACATTGAGCCTTTTCTGTCAACCTGCTTCTCAGGGCATAACAGATATGGTACAGAGCTTTGACAAGTATACTAAGGACACAAAGCATTAACAAAGAAAGAAGATTTTATGATAGAAGACACTAGCATACCCCACAATAAATGATGAACTACTTAATAGTACCAGCTGCTTCATTTTTCAGCTTCTTATATCTTTTTTCCTAGAAGTTCATGGCTATGGTCTAATCTACAGGAACTGGGCATCCACAAATTGTCTCTGGCATAGACACCAGCTGCTTCTTTCTTGCTCACCACCCTGATAATTTTCGGCATTGGTTCTCAAAAGTGATCCTTACCTCCTAGTACTTTAGGATTTTAGGACCTCAAGACTAGATTTTAATGAACTGATAAGCTGTGCCTTTGTTTAATGATGACTTCGAATAACAATGAATAAGATCATTGTTGAGTCCAGCCTGACCTTCAGACAATCCTTGATATAGGGGAGTGAGGACTGAGAAATAATAGATATGAAAAATAGAGATGTAAATGTAAAAGAAAAACGCAGAGACACAGAATAGGTTCAGGAGGCCTCTGAGTCTATACCACAGTTGCCTCAGGTTTATTCCTCATGGGAGCTATTTATACACCAGCAAATGGAGAGGCAAAAGACCTCCCTCTTTCAAGGACACCATGGTTCAAAGTACAAAGTACAGACAACTATAAACACTTTCTTAATTGTCAAAACATCTAGTAGCCATGACTTATATCAAAGCATCCTGTAATTAGGCCTTGAAGTATATGATACCTGGTAACAATACCTTTGGCCAAGCATCCTATTATGCATCCTTATGGAGCAAAACAAGCTCAGACTCTCTGACCTTGAGTTAAAATGGAATAAGGCTACACCATGGAGTCTCTGTGTATCCCTATTGCCCTTAAACTTCTTATTTACATGGGCATTTCAGGAACAGTGATAAACAATCAACAAAGCTGGATTTTTTTCTACATTCCAAGTTACCACAAAATTGATGAACCTCCTATGGCATTTCAAATAAGATCCTCTAATCCCACAATTAATGACTCTGTTCAACATTCATCTGGCAAAGAGGTATAGAAACAGGCCTTCCTGAACTACATAACAAATTCTAGACTGACTAGGGATACACGGTGAGAACTGTGTTTAAAAATTAGTATCATTTTAGGACACCCCAGTCTTTCTTTAGGCTTTAGGCCCAGAGGCACAATCAGTACCCTCATCCCCCACCCATTGCAGCCCCAGTTACAGGCCAGCAGGAAGGTCTCCTGCAGTCAGTCCTGACCACCACCACCCCTCACTGGATCCTGTACCTACAAGGCCCATTCCACTCCCCCAAACCCACCCATCTACTGGGACCACAGCTGCCCCATGAGACACAGACTTCACCAGCTCCTATTGGACTGCAGCAGGAATCTTAGAAGGTCTTATTAATAAAATCAAACCTGAGGCAAGTTATTGGGGTAAATGCTGGAAGATCAGAGAAGTAGAACAAGCCACAACTTCCTCACCTCCACAGTTCCTCAGCTGATCCTGTTTCCTCAGACTGGAAGCCTCTGAGTCTTATCCAAATGAATCTCAGCTGAACCATGATGCTCAAAGCCTAAAAGCTTAACCAGCCAAATGCTGCTAATTTCTGGTCCTCACACTTTATCTATCTTTCTGCCTTCTACCATCATTCCCTGGGATTAAAGGCTCATTTTCTGGGGTTAAAGGCATGAGTCACCATGCTTGGCTGTATACTTGAACAGATGGATTTCTGCCTCTGGAATTCTAAGATTAAAGGTGTGTGCTACCACTGCCTATCCTCTATGTTTAATATTGTGGCTGTTCTGTCTATGATCCCAGATAAGTTTATTAGGATACACAATATTTTGGGGAACACAATACCACCACATTGGACCAAGAGGGGCTCCCTGAAACATAGACACCTTTTGCACTGATTGGAGGAAAAAATGGGTAGATGCCAGTGCAAGAATACATTCAACAACATAAAGAGCAATACAGCACCACCAGAACCTAATGGTTCTACATCAGCAAGACATGAGCATCCCAATATAGAAGAAGCAGGAGAAAATTACCTTAAAAATGACTTCGGGAAGATGATAGAAGTCTTTAAAGAAGAAATGAAATTTTTCCCTAAAGAAATCGAAGAAAGACAAATAAAATAATGTAAGAAATCAATAAATCCCTTAAAGAAAGCCAAGAAAAGACAATCAAACAGGTGAAGGAAACAGTTCAAGACTCAAAAACTAAAATAG
This sequence comes from Onychomys torridus, assembly GCF_903995425.1. Taxonomy (NCBI): domain Eukaryota; kingdom Metazoa; phylum Chordata; class Mammalia; order Rodentia; family Cricetidae; genus Onychomys; species Onychomys torridus. The sequence continues at coordinate 112,810,080 of NC_050446.1, forward strand.
AGGCAATAAAGAAGACACAAACTAAGGGAACTGAAAAATCTTAGTAAACGAACAGGAACTGCAGATGCAAGCATAACCAACAGAATGCAAGAGGTGGAAGAGAGAATCTCTGGGGTTGAAGATATGATAGAGGAGATAGATTCATTAGTCAAAAAAAAATATTAAAGGCAAACAAGTCATAACACTAAACGTCCAGGAAATCTGGGACACCATGAAAAGACCAAACCTAAGAATAATAGGGATAGAAGGAGAATACCAGCTCAAAGGCACAGAGAATATATTCAGCAAATCATAGAAGAAAACTTTCCCAACCTAAAGAAGGAAATGCCTATGAAGATACAAGAAGCTTACAGAACACCAAATAGACTGGATCCAAAAAAAAAAAAAAATACTGCCCTCACCATATAATAATCAGTCCACTAAACATATAGAATAAAGAAAAATATTAAGAGCTACAAAGGAAAAAGGCCAAGTAACATATAAGGGTAGACCCATCAGAATAACACCTGAATTCTCAATGGAGATTCTAGAAGCCAGAAGATCTTCAACAGATGTTATGCCAACACTAATAGAACATGGATATCAGCCCAGACTGTTATATTGAGCAAAATTCTCAATTGACATATATGGAGTAAACAAAATGTTCCATGATAAAACCAGATTTGAACAATACCTACCCACAAAACCAGTCCTACAGACAGCATTAGAAGAAAAAAATTCAACCCAAAGAAGTTAGATACACCCATGAAAACATAGGCAATAGGTAATCCCACACCAACAAATCCCAAAGAAGGGAAACACAACACTATCACCAAAAAATAAGAGGAATTAACAATCACTGGTCATTAATATCAATTAATGTCAATGGACTCAATTTGCCTATAAAAAGACACAGACTAACAGAATGGTTATGAAAATGGAAACCATCCTTCCACTGCATACAAGAAACATACCCCAACTTCAAAGACAGACACTACCTCAGAGTAAAGGGCTGGGAAAAGTCTTCCAGTCAAATGGAATTAAGAAGCAACCTGGTGTAGCTATCCTAATATCTACCAAAATAGACTTCAAAATAAAATTAATCAAAAGAGATCAAGATTTAATCTTTATTAATGTTTCTTTTACATATGTGGGTACCCTTGTGTTTGGGGCATAAATGTTCAGAATTGAGACTTCATCTTGATGGATTCTTCCTGTGATGAATATGTAATGACCTTCTTGATCAAATTCCACACACTAATAGTGGGAGACTTCAACACCCCACTCTAACCAATGGACAGTTCTACAGACATAAACTTACCAGAGAAATAAGGGAAGTAACAGATGTTATGACTCAAATGGATAGAATAGACATCTACAGAACATTCCACCAAAACACAAAAGTATACTTTCTTCTCAGCACCCCATGGAACCTTCTCTAAAGTTGAGCCCATACACGGTTACAAAGCAAATCTCAAAAGATACAAAAAAATGGAATAACTTCCTGTATTTTAGTGGATCACCATGCTGTAAAGTTAGATTGCAACAACAACACAAATTGCAGAAAGCCTACAAAAACATGGAAACTGAATAATGCTCAGCTGAATCACCACTGGATCAAGGAAGAAATAAAGAAAGAAATTAAATACTTACTAGAAGTCAATGAAAATAAATGTACAACATACCCAAACTTATGGGACACTATGAAAGCAGTGCTAAGAGGAAAGCTCTCAGCTCTGAATGCCTACATAAAGAAGTTGGAGAAAGCTCACACTTAACAGCACACCTGAAAGCTCTAAAAGAAAAAGAATCAAAATCACCCAGGAGGAGTAGACACCAGAACATAATCAAATTGAGGGCTGAAATCAATAAAATAGAAACAAAGAGAACAATTCAAAGAATCAATTAGACAAAGAGTTGGTTCTTTGAGAAAACAACAAGATAAACAAACCCTTATCCAAATTAACTTAAAAGCAGAGAGAAAATATCCAAATTAACAAAATCAGAAATGAAAAGGAAGACACAACAACAGACAACAAGGAAATCCAGAGAATCATCAGGTCATACTTCAAAAACTTGTACTCCACAAAATTGGATAATCTAAAAGAAATGGATAATTTCCTGGATAGGTACCAAATACCCAAAATAAATCAAGACCAGATAAACAATTTAAATAGACCTATAACTCCTATGAAAATAGAAGCAATCATTAAAAGTCTCCCAACAATAAAAAACAATCCCAGAGGCAGATGGTTTCAGTGCAGAATTCTACCGGAATTTCAAAGAAGAGCTAATATCAATACTCCTCAAATTGTTCCACACAATAGAAACAGAAGGATCTTTGCCAAACTCTTTCTATGAGGCTATAGTTACTCTGATACCCAAACCACACAAAGATGCAACAAAGAAAGAAAATTATACACAAATCTCCCTCATCAACATTGATGCAAAAAATACCTCAATAAAATACTGGCAAACTGAATCCAAGAATACATTAAAAAAAATCACCCATCATAATCAAGCAGTCTTCATCCCAGGGATTCAGGGATGTGGAAATCTGTCAATGTAATCCATCATAAAAACCACATGATCATCTCATTAAATGCTGAAAAAGCCCTTGACAAAATCTAACACTCTTCATGATAAAGATCCTAGAGAGATCAGGAATACAAGAAACATACATAAACATAATAAACGCAATTTACAGCAAGCTGACAGCCAACATCAAATTAAGTGGAGAGAAACTCAAAGTGATTCCACTAAAATAAGGAACAAGACAAGGCTGTCCACTCTCCCCACATCTATTCAATGTAGAATTCAAAGTTCTAGCCAGAGCAATAAGACAACAAAAGGAAATAAAGGGGATACTAACTGGAAAGGAAGAAGTCAAACTTTTGCTATTTATAGATGATATGGTAGTCTACATAAGTGACCCTGAGAATTCTACCAGGAAGCAACTACAACTGATAAACACCTTCAGTAATGTGGCAGTATAGAAGATTAACTCAAAATATTCAGTAGCCCTCCTATACACAAATGATAAACAGGCTGAGAAAGAAATCAGAGAAACATCACCCTTTAAAATAACAATGAATAATATCAAATACCTTGGGGTAACTCTAACCAAAAAAGAAAAAGACCTATAGGACAAGAATGTATGTCCTTGAAGAAAGAAATTGAAGAAGAATCAGAAAATGGAAAGACCTCCCATGCTCATGGATAGATAGAACCAACATAATATAAGTAGCAATCTTACCAAAAGCAATCTACAGATTCAATATAAACCCTATAAAATTCACAACAGAATCCTTCACAGACCTCCAAAGAACAATGCTCAACTTCATATGGAAAAACAGAAAACCTAGGATATCTAAAACAATCCTTTACAATGAAGCCACTTCTGGAAGCATCACCATCCATCCCTGACTTCAAGCCCTATTATAGAGCTATAGTAATAAAATCAGCTTGGTATTTGCATAAAAACAGACATGTGGAACAATGAATCCAAATTGAAGATCCTGACATTAATCCACATACCTAAGAACACATGATTTTTTTGACAAAGAAGCCAAAATTATACAATGGATAAAAGAAAGCATCTTCAACAAATGGTGCTGATATAACTGGATGTCAACATGTAGAAGATTGCAAATAGATCCATATCTATCATCATGCACAAAACTCAAATCCAGGTGGATAAAAGATGTCTACATAAATCCAACTGAACCAGATAAAGGAGAAAGTAGTAAATAGTCTAGAATACCTTGGCACAGGAGAGCACTTCCTGCATATAATAACAGTAGCAGACACTGAGAGAAACAATTAATAAATGGGACTTCCTATAACTGAGAAGCTTCTGTAAGGCAAAGGACATGGTCAATAACACAAAACAACAGTCTACAGAATGGAAAAGTTCTTCACCACCTCCACATCTGACAGGGAGCTGATCTCCAAAGTATATAAAGAAATAAAAAAAAAAAAAACTAGACAGCAAAATACCAAACAATCCCATTTTAAAAATGATATTTTTAATAGATCTAAACAGAAAATTCTCAACAGAATTTTCCCAAATGGCTGAAAGACATTTAAGGAATTGCTCAACATTCTTAGTCATCAGGGAAATGCAAATCAAAACAACTGTGAGATACCATCTTACACATGTCAGAATGGCTAAGGTCAAAAACACTGATGACAACTTATGTTGGAGAAGATATGAAATAGGGGGAACACTTCTCCACTGTTGGAGAAACTTGTACAGCCACTTTGGAAATCAATATGGCAGTTTAACAGAAAATTGGGAATCAGTCTACCTCAAGACCCAATGATATCATACTTGGGCATATACCTAAGGGACACTAAAACATATGACAAGGACACTTGCTCAACTATGTTCATAGCAGCATTATTCCTAATAGCCAGAACCTAGAAGCAACCTAGATGGCCCTTAACTGAAGAGCAGATAAAGAAAATGTGGTATATATACACAATGGAGTATTATTCAGCTGTAGAAACAATGACATCATGAGGTTTGCAGGCAAATGGATGAAACTAGAAAATATCATCCTGAGTGAGGTAACCCAGACTAAGAAAGACAAACATGATGTGTACTCATTTATAAGTGGACACTAGAGATAAAGCAAAGGATAATCAGACTATAATCCACATCCCCAGAGAAGCTAAGAAACAAAAGGACCCTAAGAGGGATGTGTGGATCACCTTGGGAAGGGGAAACAGAGGAAATCCCCATGAGTAAATTGGAGATGGGGGCAATAAAGGGGAAGTGATGGGGGATGAGAATATGAGGCAGTGGGATGGTAAAGCTGGGGGAGGGATGGAGTGGAAGAGCAATGTAAGAGATATCTTGATAGAGGGAAACATTATAGGGTAAGGGAGAAATCTGGTGCTAAGGAAATTCTCAGGAAACCACAAGGACAAACCCAGATTAGACTACTAGCAATAGAGTGAGGGTGCCTGAATTGGCCTACCCTGGTGAATACCCCAACTATCATCATAGAGCCTTCATCTAGTAACTGATGGAAACAGATGCAGAGATCCACAACCAAGCACCAGGCTGAGCTCTGAAAGCCCAGTTGAAGAGAGGGAAGAGGGATTATATGAGTAAGAAGGGGTCAAGACCATGATGAGGACATCTACAGAGACAATTGAACCAAGCTCAAAGGAACTCACAAACTTTAAACCCACAGTCAAGGAACCTGCATGGGACCAAACTAGACCTGCATATGAAGGCCAGTTATATAGTTGGCTGGGTCTGTTTGAAGGGCCCCTGGCACTGTGATCAGGATCTATCCCTGTTGCATGAGCTGACTTTCTGGATCCCATTACCTATGGTTGGACACCTTGCTCACCCTTGATGCAGTAGGGAGGGAACCGGTCCTGCCTCAACTGAATGTACCAGGTTTAGCTATCCTCCCCCCCACCCCGTGGGAGAACTTACCCTGTTGTAGGAGTGGATGAGGGAGTGGGTCTTGGGGCCCAGAGGGAGTGTAGTGGTATTTGCTTTTCCCATGAACTTGGGCTATAGGGCCCAAAGGAGGTGGTGCTTATTTCCATTGTATGTGACCTCTTAAAAGGAAATGGAGAAGGGTCACTTGCCCCTTCTCCCTGCTGCCTGAGAGGTGGATTCACTTCTGGTCAGATCAGAGGACAACTTCAGCTGTCTCCTCCATTCTGTATTTGTGAGTGTATTTCCTCAATTTATATCTTAATAAATCCCTATTGCCCATTAAATAGACTCACGTGGATTGATCTTAATAGGGGAGCAGGAGTAGGGGTGAGAGGGGAATCTGTGATTGGTATGTTAAATGAATTTAAAAAAATAAAATATAGTATCTACCAGGCAAGGTGTGCAGAATGTGCCCACTGGTGCAATGGTGGCCTGGCTGTTATAGGGATAACCAAAAGCTTTCTGGTTTGATTTTAGGCCTACTCCACAGGAGGGAATTTCATTTCATGCCTGTAGCTGTAAACCTAGTCAAAAGTCCATAGCTATGGACATCATGGGCCTTAGGGTGACCTAGGCTTCTCTCAGCATTGGTCTGTTAACGTTCTTTGTGTAATAGGCAGCAGTCAGTGCAGAGACTCATAACTAGTCAAAATCCTGAGGACAAGTGACTTGGTGATTATTACTAAATGGAACATCAGGGAACACCACAAAAAAGGAGGAAGAGCTGGAGGAGAGAGAAGTACTGTGAAATTTTGTCTTCTGGATGTGACATGGCTGCAAATCCATGAGGGCAACATTCCAGCATAGACATTGTGGTAGCTCTCAAGACCCTACATCTTACTGGACAGTGATAGTTAGCTGGTAAATGCTGATAGTGGGAGAATCTTTTCTCAGGGTATAGTCCCTGGTAGGTTGCCCATATTCCAGTGGATAGCCTTATACCTATGCACTTGTGGGCAGAACAATTTGACTTCGTGTGTTATTTAAAATACATATAGGAAAAGGACATAAAGATGGAAAAGAGAAATGTGAGGTGAGACCCAGGAAAATTTGGGGAAGTGGTGAATTGGGTGGTAGACATATTTTTTTAAATATTTTATTTATTTATTATGTATACATTGTTTTCTGCCTGCATGTATCCCTGCAGGCCAGAAGAGAGTATCATATCTCATTCCAGATGGTTGTGAGCCACCATGTGGGTGCTGGGAATTAAACTCAGGACCTCTGGAAGAACAGACAGTGCTCTTAACCTCTGAGCCATTTCTCCAGCCCCATAATTTTTTTAAAGGAGCAAAAATACAAAGTAGACACAAACACTCAGCAGTGTTTAGGCTAGTTGGCTGCTAAAGCATCCTGATAGCCATATATCAACTAGGGATGGATTCTTGTCAATGACAAATGTCCCTCAGCCTCTCATGTTCTCAGATTCACAGGTGTGAACCAAAGTTCTTGCAAGTATCTTGAAGAAGCATGTCACAAAATGCCAGCTTCTCGGTGATGTCTGTTTAACCTGAGAGGCTCCCAGGATGGAAGGTAAAATGGGTCTGCCTACATTGGCCCAAGACAAAGCCTTAGCATGCTCTTGGACTAGAATGCTATATAGCAAGTGGCCCACTCACATATTTTCCCCATCTTCTTTCTCCTTCTTAGTAAGAAAATATTATGTTCAAATTTGCTGCTTTTTTTATTTTAAGACAGACTCTCACTATATAGCCTACATTTTCCAGAAACTTACTGTTACCCAAGCTCACTAGGAATTCATGGTAATCCTCCTGCCTTACTCTCCCGAGTACTGAGATTACAGGACTGAACCACTATGCCCATCTTTTTCCCTCTCTTCTTCCTCTTCCTCCTGGTAGTAGTGGGAATGATCAAACTGTGGTCTTGACTACACTAAGCACTCAACATCTCTAGTCCTGAATTTTGAAACGTGTGCTACCTCAACAAAAGTATTTAGAAACATTGAAAGTGCATTGTACTAAGTTGTTACCTTATTCTACCTCCTTGTTGTTGTAATTTTTTCTTTCTTCTGCTTCTCTCCATATTAACACTATGCCAACATGGATGGAGGAATTCCTCAGGGGTTTTCACCCCTAGAAAACTAGAGGCAACTGATTGCTGCCAACAGAAAGAGAATCACTCTTCACAGAACAAGCCCCCTGATAGGTTATCCAAGCCTAAGTGGTCAGCCCTAAACACATATAAGCAACACTAAATGATCTCAGCAATTATATTTATAAATTTATATACATATATGTAACAGTTGCAATTAAGGGAAAAAGTCATGAATTGGAGGAGTTGGGGGCATAGAAGGAGCAAGGGTGGAGAAGAGAATAAGAAAATGATTTAAGTAAGTACTTATATGAAATTCTCAAAACCTAAATTTTAAAAATAATTTTTAAAAGATAAGAAGCAAAGTACAGAGACATACTCATATAATCAGTCTCAGAATATAATGGGTGCGTTAGAAAGACTGCCACAAGTTTGAGAACAGCCTGGGATACACAGCCAGACCCTGTCTTGAAGTAAGATAAAATAATGGAAACAGGGATGTAGACATATAAAGTTTAAAAAGCAATTTCCACCCAAAATGCATCTTCACATGAAATGTCAAGAAACCGGAGATTTAGAGAAGTCTGCTCTAACCTTCCTTACTATGGATCAATTTACTTCCAGCTGGAGAAAAGCAATTGTCCTCCTGAGTTCTCCTACTACAATAGCCCACACTCAAGAAGGAATCGGATATAAGTTTACCCAGTGTCCTCCAGTACCAAGGAGAAATCCAGGGACAAACACAAGAGTAGCACTGGTTTCAAATCACTATTAACTAGAAGTCCCATGCACTAGCAATGAGTGTGGAAAATGATATAAGCACTTCCAACACCTGAGCTATCTACACATGTTCAACATTTGCACTCAGTACAACTGTCAGCTGGTTTCCAACTGTGTCTAATCAACAGAAAAAATGCATATCCCCTTATCAAAAGATGGGTAATCAAATATGTGCAGCAGCAAGATGACTATTAATCACAAATTGAAAACTACCTAGATTCCCAAGGGAGTAAAATGGAAGCCTTAAATCATATGTTCACAGCACACAATACTATCTAGCAATGGGGGTGATTAACATACAATATGAAAAATATCATAAACCCATCTCATTTGAGATTGAGGGAGGAAATGCACAGAAGGATTGGTGCTGTCTAAGCTCTTTTTTTTTTTAACTGTTTCAATAACTGAAATAAATATACAACATTAGAAGTGAGATGTCTTTTACTTTGGGTGAGTGATGACTTAAAGGGGGTGTGAAGAGAGCTTCTGGCACAGTGGGAAAGCTCACCTGATCTGAGTATTGGTAGCATGTTCACTTGGGGTGAGTTTTTTTCTGAACTCCTTTGTACATTTGTCATCCTTCCTTAGAGGGTTCAGGGAAAACATAAACTCTTTTTCTGTCCTTGATTATATTCCGTAATCTTCCCAAACAGCCCTATTAGAAAATCTCCTAACATCACTCTTCTATCTCTCCTGAATTTTTATAGCTCATGTGTCATATTCATTGCATGTCAGCTTCTTTTTTAACCTGTTAAGAACAGTTTCCAGCATACAGGAGATATTCTTTAAACATTTTTAAGTGAATGAATGAGAGGATAGATACATAACCTTATTTCTAACAATGCAGTAAACAACATAAAGTCAGAAACTGACTGATTTTGTTTGCCAAAGAATCACACATTAGGTACAATGCCTGGTACACAGTGAAGTAACCCTATGATTAGCTATAGATAGTAGATAGATAGATAGATAGATAGATAGATAGATAGATAGATAGATATGATAGAATTGTGGGAAAGAAAGAGATAGAAGACAGAAAAAACCTCTTTACCTTTTCCATATGGACTCAGTATCTGCAATTCTCCAGGAACTTTCACACTTTGAGCAGTTGGTTAAGGATAATGGGTTTACTAGGTTACAAAGCAACACGGTTATCAGACTCTACAACATGCAGACTGTCATTGTTGGCTTAGCCCCTATTCTATAAGCCAGTCTAATAAAATACTTTTTATTATTTACATACACACAGTATATTGATTGAGCTCCTTTAGAGAACCATACCTAATACATTGTGTGTTCTGTTGATGTTTTATAGACACTGAGATCCCAAGTGAGAAACAATAGACTCACAAGGTAATTTGAAGATTCTGGGCAGTGAAGCTCAAATCAAATGTATTGACCACTCTCTGGTACTCTTGGGGCTATATATAGCTTTGTCACACAGATTCTGTTTAGAAACAACACATCTCAGTATTAATGTGGAGCTGCCCTAGTTTGATTTCTGTTGCTGAGATAAAATACCTTGACAAAAAGCAACTTAGTTGACAGGGTTTTATTTCAGCTCACAGTAGAAGTTACAGTCTACCATAGAAGGTAAGCAAAAGCTTCAGGGACTTCAAAGATCTAGTCACATCATATCCAGTCACAAGAAGAGACAAATATATGTGTGCTTGCTCCCATTCCATTGTTTTGTTTGTTTGTTTTTCTCCAGTTTTCTATAATTCTGACCTAGAAAACAGCGTTGTCCTCAGTGGATTTTCCCACTTCAATTCTTACTGACACAATCCCCAACAGGCACGACCACAGGCCAACCTGTTCTAAATAATCCCTCATTGAGCCTCACTTCTTTAGTGATTCTAGGTTGTATCAAAGTGACAATTAAAACTAACCATCACAAGAGAGCAGACCCTACAATGCTGGTGGCCATGTCAGAGGAGCAGCAGGAGGCAATTGAAGTTCAAGGTGTCAGCCCACCAGCAGGAAACTCACTGATGGGTCAGTTTCAGACAAGTAAGGCCATGAGACCATAGATGCTAGAATGTTTTTTACTTCTGTTGTGCCTTTACATGTTTGCTACTGCTATCTTTCTCTGGTGTCTGACATGGTATGATTGGGTATGGGGAGATCCCCACTGCCTGTAATGTAGTGTGTTTGTCTCATGGAAACATTCCATTCTACTGGGCATTTTTACCTATGGATTATTATGAAGATGATTCCTTCCTAAACTGTACTGTCTAATTGATTATAACAATGTTAGTTTAAATAGAGTTTTGATAAAAACTAAAACAGGGAAGTGTCACACTGCTTCAACACATGAGTTTCTATTGAGGATCCATATAGACTGTGGCTTAGGTTAATGATTAAGAAAAACAATTGAGGCCAGGCAGTGTTGGTACATGTCATTAAACCAGTAATTGGGAGGCAGAGGCAGGTGGGTCTCTGATTTTGAGGCCAGCCTGTTCTACAGAGTGAGTTACAGGACAGCCAAGGTTATTACAGAGAGAAACTCTGTCTCCAAAAAGAAAGAAAGAAACAAACAAACAAACAAACAAACAAACGAACGAACGAAGGAAGGAAGGAAGGAAGGAGAGAGAGAGAAAGAAAGAAAGAAAGAACGAAAGAAAGAAATAGAGAGAGAGAAAGACAGAAAGAAAGACAGAAAGAAAGACAGAAAGAAAGACAGAAAGAAAGAAAGAAAGAAAGAAAGAAAGAAAGAAAGAAAGAAAGAAAAGCAATTGAGTCTCAGTAGCCCAGCTAGATTATATTCTTTTAACCTTAATGTTGGGAGATGTGTTCACCAGTTTCAGAGTGCATCACAGCTGAAACAAAGCTATGAAAATAACTTAAAGTTACACCAAGATATTTTTGTCAAATAGTTTTGAGGTGAAAAACCCAAGAAGATAATCTAAAGTTTTAGAGAGGAACATAGTTAAATGTGGAACTCTTTAAGGTCAGGGAACAAGAACAAATAGCCCATTTTTTACCCAGTGATGCACCTTTCTTGCTAGGATTGATAACCAAAAGTGATGATTAATTCTTTATACACATTTTTGCCCTCAGTCTCCTGTTATAATAAACTATTGATGACTGGGTATGTACCCCAAAGATTTAAAGTAGAGATGACTGGTTCTTTTCCATATATAAAAGTTTAGGTTTGTGATTCCTTTAAGATTCCTCACAAAATTACCTTTCAAGATAAGTAATGAAGTAATTGACCCTTTCTCTATAACTGCAAAGTGAATTCTGCCAGTAAAAGACCTGATTAAGAAGAATACCTTGCTTGCCCACATGGTTAATCTATAACAAGTTGCTTGAGTATGAATATATGTGGGTTCTTGGGATAATTTGTTTTTCTCCTGTAATGTGTAAAATGTTTAATCATATAAGGTAGATGAAATACATATTTTTACCTGTATGCATTGTAATCATTCATTTGAAAAACAAAATGTAGTCACATTGTAATTTTTATTTTGCCTGAAAGATTTGTTGGAGTATATAAGCTATTAGGAAATGAAGGGAGATAGAATTAGAGAGAGTTAAAATGGGCTAGAAGGAAAACAAGAAGAATGGGAGTAAGAAGGAAAACATCAAGAATGAGAGACTTAAAATGAATTAGAAGGAAAACAGCAAGAATAAGAGAGTTCAAAATGAGGTAGAAGGAAAACATAAGAAATGAGAGAGTTAGAAGGAAAATATCAAGAATGAGAGTGTTAGAAGGAATTAGAAGGAAAACATCAGGAGTAAAGATAGAGTCTGAAGAAAAACATCAAGAATGAGAGAAAAAAATCACCAGAAAAATAAAGAATGGCAAATGCAAAAGAAGAATAAAGAAAAGGTCTAAAGGAAATCATCAAGAGAGTGTGTGAGTGTCCTCTTCCCTAAGCCCTCAGATAGAAAAATCTTAGTATACATTGACACTGTGGATTCCTTTTGAGCCCTGTGCTGCTGGAGGCTGGTTCCCAAGGCAGCGATACTAAGACCCCAAAGTACAGTTCATTGTGGAAATTATTCTGAATAGAAGGCAATTTAGAAGAAGACACAGGAAAAGCTCTCATCCTCCCATTAGCCTAAAGGCAAGACATAAATTACCAAAGTATCTCCCTCTCTTTCTACAAGGAAAGACAGAGTAGCTCAATCACCAAAGAAAACTTTAGATCCTTGTTAGCCCAAAGATGTATAGAGCAAGCTACAAAACCTTACTGACTACTGTAGACAAATTTCTAAACAGCCTTATTAAATAAGAAACACAGAGCCAAATATAGGGGTGAAAGCCTTAGAGATCAGGGAAATAGTGAGAGCCACCAGCTAGCCTTAATTCACCATGCCACCATAACTTTTCAAGAGAAGCTACTTCTTCTCTACCCAGGCTTTTATTGCCTTGCTGTTCTGCTCTCTCATTGGCTCTTAGCCCAGCTACCTCATTTTGTTACTGTCTGTCTGTACAGACCTCCAGGTCTCCATGCTTGGTACTGGGATTAAAGGCATGTGTCACCATGCTTGGCTGTTCCCTAGTGTGTCCTTGAACACACAGAGACTGCCTGTCATGTGATAGGATTAAGGGCATGTGCTACCACTGCATGGCTTTTGTGTTTACCTTAAATGGTTTGCTATTCACTTTGATCTCCAGGCAAACTTCATTTATTAACATACAAATAAAATATCACCATATTTCAGCACAAATAAAATATCACCACAGACTACACTTTTGCCATTCCATAATTCTTCAAAGATTTCTTATCCTTTGTTGCTCCACAGGCTAATGTTCTAAGCCACCTCTTTGAGTTACTCATTCTCTAGGTACACCACACCAACCATGAAAATATCTGAAATACATATTTCAGAGCTAGAATTTTCTCGTTAATCTATCTTTTGCTACAATAATCCCCACCTAAGAATTCAAAAAAGTCAAGGAAAATTATTCTCTTGTACTACATATAGGCTTGCATGGTTGGGTGTTCCTGTCCTCCTGTCCTGTGAACTGTTCTAACCTTTGTTTATAATCACAATAGCTCCATGAAATGGTTGTCAGTCCTTTTCTATTTCAGAGATGTAGATGATGAGCATTTAGCTTTTTTATTTTTTGCCTTGAACATTAGAGTCAAAGTAAACTGGAGTTGGTATTCAAACTCTAAAGCCTTAATACCATGTATTCAGCATCACCACCCATCAGAAAAATTATCAATTTCTATCAAAATAAATATTTAGATAAGTGTGACAAGTCCTTCTTCTACATACACAAAATATCAAACACTGCTACATGACCCTCTGAATTCTACATAACTACTGGCCCTTGTAGAGATGAGGAAACAGATACAAAGGTTCAGAAATGCCCCAAAGTTGGACACCTTGCACTTGAAAGAAGCATCCTGGCTCTGACACTATGACCCTAATTACGTCACTATCTAGTGCCATAGATACTGTCTCATTTCACTTAGTAATTTTCAAACTACAACTTGCATCAGAATCAACAAGAGGGATAATTAGAGTCCAAGATCTCATGTCCTCAGTTTTTGATTTCCAGGTTTGGTATGGAGACATTGATCCTACTTCACTTCCAGTCACAATCCAGGTTTTGATGATACTGAAAGTCCAAGGACCACAGCCCAACAAAGGAGATTCTAGAACCTAAATGTTTTAAAATTGTGGCCTAGAGATTACATATCTGACCAGGATGTGGTGTATTGTAATTATTGATCAAAGGATTTTTAATAAAGCAACAGGAATGATTTGTCGAAGATCAAATACCTTAATGGTTCTAGGAAGATTTAAATAAGCACCATATCTTTTCAGAGAGTAAGCTTATAACAGCCTAGGGAACCAAGTCAATTAATTCTCTCCATCTCCTTGAGAATCTAGAATCAATTCTGAATATAACCTATAGACAGGAAATATGGTGAATTGAGCTGGAGTTAGAACATGACTTGAGAGTTAAGACTTGAGCAGTTAAGTTAGATTAGGAAATATTTTTTGTTTTCTTCAAGAGTGCCTGCTTCTTTCACTCATTTATCACAATCTAGCTTATTGCTACAGATTGCTCCTGTGTATATTTGAAGAGGCAGTAGGATTTTTTTTTTCGTTTAGACTAACCCCAGAGGCCAGAGAAAAACATTTGTTCATTCTTGTTTAACTTGAAAAATATACTAATGTGATCAATATCTAGTTCAACTCTCATTGTTAGTAGCAATAAAACATTGCCATTCAATTACATTTCATCTGAGTAATTGAAATCATTTAATAATGCTTCATTTCAATCATGCTCTTGTGAAAATTAGACAATTTTCAGAAAATGAGAACTATTCAATGCACTGATATGGAAAATGGAGACTCAGTATTGCAAGAACCTTGCGTTCATATAACTTACTCATGTTTGGGGCTTTTAGTCACGTGGAAGCTGGGCTGGGATCTGGCATTCTAAATAATGAATTTATGAAAAAACAATGTATATATGTATCCAAAATTTGTCCCATAATCTCCCCTTAGCCTAATTTACATCCTAATGCTATTTCTATTTCATGGTGACAGCATTCTCCCAAGGCAAAGGACGTGGGAACTGATACATGCCTTTACTTTCTGTCTACCTCCTGCACCTGTCAACTGCCTTGCACTTCACCTGCAACATCTTCATAGCCCATGATGTTGGTGGCTTCAGACTTCTGAGTCACTTTAGTTCTCTGTGACCATTTTCCTGATTCTGCTTGCTTTGCTTCTAATAGTTTCCACACCAGCTCTTATTCACAGAGCTGCCTTCATTCACCAGTATTCATTTCCTGTTTTTATCAATCTAGAGTGACTCGCATAGTCAATCATTCCCTGGTAGTACAGAAGCATAAAAATCCTGGTTCCTACATTTAAAAAAAAAAAAAGCAAACTCTGAGCTATCACTCATGTCCACAATCCCCTGTGGATCCTTAAATGGATCTCCAAAGCTTAGCCTCACCTCTTCTGCTTTACCCACTTCTTGGTTGTTTCCTCCAGTTGTTATGCCTTGATAAACTCCCAAACCCAGGTATCCTTACCAGAGGACCAGCTTCTGGAGAAGCCATTGCAAGAGACTCTGTCATGAACACCCTCTCATCTTTTCCACAAACTACTGCCTGTCACTCTCTATTGCAGAAGTAACTCCTGAAACCCTTGTGGTGCATTCCACCAAATATGCTGTTAGAGGAGACTTTTTATTTCTTATGAATCACTAGTCACATTATTGTTTTGATGTGGTCTTTCTGTATGCTATGAATATGTGTTGCTACTATTGGTTAATAAAGTAGCTGTTTTAGCCTATGGCAATACAGGATATACCCAGGCAAGAAATCAAAGAGAGAAATAGGGAGAAGAAAGACAAGAGTCAGAGATGCTGCTAGCCACCAAGGGAACAAGATGTAATAGAACACAGGTAAAGCCATAAGACACATGGTGATACATAGATTAATAGAAATTGGTTAATTTAAGATGTAATAGCTAGTTAGCAATAAGTCTGAGCCATAGACCAAACAGTTTGTAATTAATATTAATACTCTGAATGATTATTTTATAAAAATGGCTGCTGCCCAGGTGAGACCGAGAAACTTCAATTTACATATTATTTTCTCCAAGAAAAAAACCAAAGGTTCTACATTTGCCGTTTCACTTAAAGACATTTTCTTAGCCATGTTTTTCAATCCTTCCACAGTGACTTTAACCAAACAGTCTTTAATCACTGCAGGTAAACTATAAATATTGTACATAAATGGACTAACCTCACTTTCCTATCCCTCCAACATTTCCAAGCTCCCTTGTATTTCATATAGAATGTTCTTCCATTCTTAGTATGTCAGTCAAGTCTATCTCATGTTCTTTATTGAGCTTTCATCTTCTTAGTCTCCTATTGCTTCTGCAGCAAAGCACCACAAACTTGGTTTCTAAAACGCTTTATCTCACAGTTCTATAGGTTTTCCTGTGTCTTCTTAGGTTATGACAATGGTCCATTTAATTGGGCTATTATCCAGGAAATTTAGTACAAAACCTGAGTTATCTATGAATACTTTCAGAATTTGTTTTTTCTAGTCCTAAGGTCCTTGTATCCTTTACCCCAAGGACTGAATCTCAAGGTTCAGTTCTCCTGACTTCTCCATCTACTTCCTCTTCTCAACTTTCTTCCAGAAAAGTTCTGATTAGAAAAGATGTATACTTAGGTTGAGTACACCCAAATAATCCAGATCAATTTCCCCATCTCAAGGTCCATAATTCTAACTAAATCTACAAAGTCTTTTTTGCTATGTAACATGAAATACTCAAGAGTTGAGTAACATGGTTTAACATATGGAAATCTTTGAGGAACCCTTCTGATAGCTACAGTAGTCTGTTTCTACCCTGAAAACTCTATAGTCTATCGAATAATCCTTCTAGTAAATTTGCTCACACACAGTATCAGAATGACTTACTTCCATAGTGTGTAACTAAGTACTTTTCTGGGCACTTTATCTATATTGATTCATTTATTCATAGCAACAGCCTGTGAATTCATAATGATTATGAACCATTTTACATGTTAAAATTGAAACATATGAAGGTTTATAACTTCTAAGCTGGTAAGTGGAACATCAAAAATAGATAAGTTGACTCCATGTGTTTGCTAAAATAATTAATTTTCTTGCCAATAGAATGCCACAATATGACTTCTTTCATAGGATCATGTGACTGACTCTGGCCAACACCAACTCTAACAAGTAAAATGGTTTTCTATCCTTTCTCTCTAGTTGAAAGCACATGACTCACATTGTATAGTCACTCCAGGAAAAGAACTTAGATCTCTAGAACATCTTTGAAGAGAGAGACAAAAGACCCTTGTTAGTCACCCAGGACCATGGTTTATTACATTTTGTAGAATTCCTATGACTTCAGTGTCACTTTTTTTGATCAATATGCTGATTATTAAGCTTAGACACTGTGTCTTTAGCTAAAATAGCATTGCTTCTCTTCTTCACTTTCCTATTTTTTCTGAATAATAATGCAATCCCTCAGACTCTGTTGGAGAATGCTTCCCATGAATATCAAATCTCTTACACTTTTACAGTCTGTCATCTAGGGAAACCAAAGCAGGAACTCAAGGCAGAAAGCATGGAGGGGGAATGGTGCTCACTGGCTTGCTTCCCCTGGCTTGCTCAGCTTCCATTTGTATACAGCCAAGGCCCAACTGTCCAGGGGTGGCACCAACTTCACTGAGATGGATCCTCTTAACTATATAAAGGAATAGTCAAAAAATTTCACCCAGACAAGTCCTCAGGCAAATCTGATGGTGGAAATTCCTCAATTGAAGTTCCTCTTTTCTTCTTTGGAAGTGTATCAAGATGACAACCAAGATTAGCATGACAGCATGATTATTTTACAAATGCAGTGTTCTCTACCTGCATTGACCTTAAAAAGCTTTCTTTCCCCACACTCAAGGTTGAACAAGAGAAAGAACATTTTTCTAGCCTGGGAGGACATTCAAATAGCTGGAGGAAGAGATTTCAAATGGACCATCTATCAACTTACACAGAATTAGTAAGACTTACCTGGTAGGAAATCCATCAGAGAAGAATGGATTGGTGAAATAACCTCATTCTAATCATCTCTTAAAACTACAGGTTCTCAAAAGTACCAATAAAGGGACAAAAAGAAAAACAAAACAAATAAAATATAGATGACTTATATAATATCAAATGTCAGAAATCTGTCATGATTATATTCTGGATCTGGCCTTCAAAGTAACATGATTCTAAATTGAGTAGTTTTGAACACTTCTAAAATTAAAAAAACACTCTTTTTTTTACTTCTGTCTAGTCTACTCACTTATCATTGGTTTCAAATATTAGAACCTTTACAATTACAAGAATGTAATATAGTATTTCATATAAATGTCTTTATACCTTTAACATTTATATTTATTAATCCACGTATTATATAGACATCCAGAATATAAACATTTCTGCAGTATTGGATTATCTATAATGATAATGATGATAAATCTTGTCTCCAATCTTCCCTTCTTCCCTGATTTCTAAGCATAAGTTTTTTCAAAATCAATTTTATAATTTTCTATCCAAACTAAGCTTTTTCTGATAATAGTTCTGATTTGGTTGATAACACTATAATCAATGAAGCATCTATAAATTGCTCGATCATTTTAAAAATGCTAGGAAGGGACTGGATAGAAGGATCAGTGGTTAAGAGCTTTTGTTTTTCAAGAATCTTTCTGCTCTTGCAGAAGACCTGGATTCAGTTTTCATTACTCTGATGACAGCTTACAACTGCTCACAATCAAAGTTCTGGTGTACACTTCTGGTCTCCTTGGACAACAGACACAGCAATACATACAAAAAGGCAGAACAATCCCCATCAAAATACCAACACAATTCTCCACAGACCTGGAAAGAGCAATACTCAACCTCATATGGAAAAACAAAAAATCGAGGATAGCCAAAATAATCCTGTACAATAAAACAACATCTGAAGTCATCATGATCCCTGACTTCAAGCTCTACTATAGAGAGCTGTAGTAATAAATTGGTACTGGCATAAAAACTGACATGTGGACCAATGGAATCCAATTGAAGACCCTGACATTAATCTGCACACATATAACATATAATTTTTGACAAAGAAGTCAAAACTGTACAATGGAAAAAAGAAGCATCTTCAACAAATGGTGCTGAGATAACTGGATGTCAACATGTAGAAGACTACAAATAGATCCATATCTGTCACCATGCACAAAACTTAAGTCCAAGTTGATCAAAGACCTCAACACAAACCCAGTTACACTGAACCTGATAGAAGAGAAAGTAGGAAGTAG
The DNA here is from genome assembly GCF_903995425.1 of Onychomys torridus. Lineage (NCBI taxonomy): Eukaryota > Metazoa > Chordata > Mammalia > Rodentia > Cricetidae > Onychomys > Onychomys torridus. Next base: position 112,829,165 of record NC_050446.1, read on the forward strand.
TCTTGAACACATTGGCACCAGAGATCACTTCCTAAATATAACACCAGTAGCACAGACACTGAGAGAAACAATTAATCAATGAGACTTCTTGGAACTGAAAAGCTTTTGTAGAGCAAAGGATATGGTCAACAAGACAAAGCGACCGCCTACAAAATGGGAAAAGATCTTCGTCAACCCTACATCTGACAGAGGGCTGATATCCAGAATATATAAAGAACTCAAGAAATTAGACATCAAAATGTTCAACAGTCTAATTAAGAAATGGGCTATAGAGCTAAACAGAGAATTCTCAACAAAGGAAGCTCAAATGACTAAAAGACATTTAAGGAATTGCTCAACATCCCTAATCATCAGGGAAATGCAAATAAAAACAACTCTGAGATACCACCCATCAGAATGGCTAAGATCAAAAACACTGAAGACAGTTTATGCTGGAAAGGATGTAGAGCAAGGGGAATTCTCCTCCACTCTTAGTGGGAATGCAAGCTTGTACAGCCACTTTGGAAATCAATATGGTGCTTTCTCAGAAAGTTGGGAATCAGTCTTCCCCAAGACCCAAATACACGACTCTTGGGTTTATTCCCAAGGAATGCTCAATCATACCACAAGGGCACATGCTCAGCTACATTCATAGCAGCATTGTTTGTAATAGCCAGAATCTGGAAACAACCTAGATGCCCTTCAACTGAAGAATGGATAAAGAAAATATGGTACATATACACAATGGAGTACTACTCAACAGAGAAAAACAATGACATCATGAGGTTTGTAGGCAAATGGATGGATCTAGAAAAAATCATCCTGAGTGAGGTAACCCAGACTCAGAAAGACAAACAAGGTATGTATTCACTCATAGGTGGATACTAGATGTAAAACAAAGGATGACTAGACTGCTACTTACAACTCCAGGAGGCTACATAGTAAAGAGGATCCTAAGAAAGACACAGGGATCACTCACTGACAGAGAAATGGATGAGATCTACATAAGCAAACTGGATGTGAGGGGGGTAATGAAGGGCAAGTCTCAGGGGAAAGAGAGGTTAGGGAAGCAGGAGATCCCAACTGGATCAAGAACAGAGAGGGAGAACAAGGAAAGAGAGACCATGATAAATGAAGACCCCATGGGAACAGGAAGAAGCAAAGTGCTAGAGAGGTCCCCAGATACTTCCACAACAGACTACTGACAATGGTCAAGAGAAAGCCCGAACTGACCTACTCTGGTGATCGGATGGCTGAACACCCTAACTGTCGTGGTAGAACTCTCATCCAATGACTGATGGAACTGGAGGCAGAGATCTGGAGAACCAGAGGCCAGGCCCCAGGTGGAGCTCCAGGAGTCCAATCAGCAAGTAAGAGGAGGGATTGTATGAACGAGAATTGTTGAAACCATGATTGGAAAAAGCACAGGGACAAATAGCCACATTAGTGGAAATACATGAACTATTAACCAATAGCTGAGGAACTCCCAACTGGATCAGGCCCTCTGGAAAAGTGAGACAGTTAATTAGCTTGAACTATTTGGGAAGCCCCCAGGCAGTGGGACCAGGACCTGTCCTTACTGCATGAGCTGGCTTTTTGGAGCCTGGGGCCTACGATGGGACACTTTGCTCAGCCTGAGTGAAGGGAGGAGGGGACTGGACCAGCCTTGACTGGATCTACCAGGCTGAGCTGAATCCCCAGGGGAGTCCTTGTCCTGGAGGAGATGGGAATATGGGGTGAATTGGGGTGGGGAGGGAGGAGGTAGTACAGGGGAATTTGTGGCTGATTTGTAAAATTAAATTAAATTCTAAAATAAAAACAAATTTAAAAGGCAAAACATTCATATACTTCAAATAAAAATAGTAAGTCTTCAAATAAAAATAAGTAATATTAGAAGTTGACCTCTGTTCCTCTTTTCCCCATTTTGCACATTCAAATAGTCTCATAGTCTTAGAAATGGCGCTTGGAACTAGCCTTTTTAAAACTACTCAGAGTCTAGTAGGCCCCTGCCCTGCTGGTGTTTATGTGTGCATTATATGATAGGGAGAGAATCCACTATCATAATACACAAAGTCAGGAGGAGAGTGGGCCCCAGTGAGAGATAAACAAAGACAGGAAGGAAAAGGAGGGAGGGAGAAAGGTAGGACAGTAACTGAGATCTGTTTAGATATTTGTATTAATGGAAATTCACTCATGATGTGATGGAACATGATGAAATGCAGTACAAGAAAGGAAAGGGAATTTGCTATGAGCAGAAAACATCTGGACTGATACCAGATGGACAAGAGCCAGCCCTGGAGTATTCAGCAGAGAGAGTTGCAGGCAGAGGGAGCAGACAGTACAAAGCTCAAAGGAAAACAAGGCCAGTGTTTAGAGAACAGGAAAACCAGTATGGATAGAGAACAATGGCTGAAGGAGACAGGCAAAGGAAGATACCAGAGAAGTAGGTGGAGTCCCCCCAGACAGAGCCCTCAGCTTTACTGGTTAGCAGGAAATGTGGTAGTTACAAATGAAGAGTTCTGAAGCTCTCAATTCCTTTTTTTATTTGTTTACAAAGTTGGCTCTGGCTGCTGTCTTCATAATGGCCTTATATGGTAAATAAAAGTGGGGACAATAACTTTTTGGAAGCTATTATCATCATCAAGGCTAGGAATGGAATTAGCTAAAGCCAGAATTGCTCCAGCAGATGTGGTGAAACTTGTCAGATCCAAAGCATCCCTGCACAGAGAATGGGGAGTCCTTGTTAATGAAATTGCTTTGTGGGAGGTAATGCATAGTGTATGGTGAAGTACTAAGTAGAATCAAGGATGCTGCCTTCATTTTGGGTCTGAGCCAATGTTTTCTCCTTAGGACTGTGTTAAGCAAGGCTTTCTGTGACTTTGGCCTTGGCAAAACTGCAATAGTATCCTGAATTTTATTCTCCTATTTTCTCCACATAATACTTCTGCAAAATTATCTTCTAGATTATCCTGTAAATTTAAGGATGGAAAATTGAGTTGTCAAGGCCCAGTTAGGAGAAAGGAATTCATGCCTGTCACTCTGGGAATGAAGAAGGAAGAATCCAAAGGAAGAACTTGTTTTCATCAGATATTCAACCATTTAATCTGTTATCTGAACTGGAGTTAATGTAAAAAAATTAGTGGCTGAAAGCTTCAACAGCCATGCTGGAAGCTGAAACAAAGAAGGATGTGGGAACCCCAAAACTCAGGGGTCTGAAGAGGTGCCTAAGTCTCCACATGTCCAGCCTTACTATTCCCTAGACTCATCAGCTTAGGAACCTAGATCTGTTTGTCCATATGATTTACTCTATTTGAAATTTCACCCATCCCCACCTCCATCCCCAGTGACCAGGAAGCAGCAGAAAGAGACACCCTTAATTTCTTCATGCAGGGTAAATCAAACCCTCTTCTTTTTTAGAGCTTTGTGCTTCAGTAGCTCTATGTCAACATCTTTCATAATGGATTGATTGTCAAGTATCTATTTACAGATCTCTTTCATCCAGAGGACTGGGAATTTCTCGCAGATAAGAATTATGTCTTAACATCTCCTCACCCCCCCCCTCCTTTGGAGATGCTTATGGAATCAATAGTCACAGACAAGATGAACACACAAATACACACACACACATTAAACATAAGTTTTGAGGTTCAAATTAGAGTTCAAGATTAAATACTGCTTATTCATATAAAAAATACTTAACAAATAGTGGTCATCTTATGTCTGTGGTATCTTCATTAATTAGTTTTGTGCCACAAAAATAACCCATAATGTTAGGAAGTTTGCCTAGCACTATATTTTATAGTTTTGATTGGGCTTAGCTAGATAGTGACTCACTCAATTCATACAGGCTCAAGAAAGACTGATCTAGGATAACTCATATCCCTTCCATGTGGTTCCTGACTTTCAAGAACTTGATTGGGCATGGTGACTAGGCTAGGCCTCAAAACTTGAACAATATGCTTAAGATAGTTCTCCATTCCTACTGCTGTGGCATACTGGCCAATGAAAACTCCAAGGTCACAAAAGCTTCAAAGATGGGAAGGCAGACAACACAACTTGGTAAGAAGAAGCTCATTTCTGATAATAGTACCTATACAGAAGGCTTGCACACTGCTGGCGGTTCTCTCTTTAAAATTTGACCACTATCAAAAAAGAAAGCTCAGCCCCAGCTAACCTGAAGGAACCTAGTTTCCCTAGGTAGATGCATCCTAGACTATTCTATAGCCTGCAGCTCCAAAACTGAAGGAGAATATAGCAAAGACTCATAGAGCTGTTGACCACCCACAGGCAACCCCATAAGTGAGCTGAGGCAAGACCAGAGGAGGGGTAATACATGCTTATGTTAGGCCACTGAGTTTGGAGTGGTTTGTCATACACACACTGGTAAGTGATAGGCAGCTTATTAGAAACCTGCCATAGTAAAATCTGTATATCACTAAGAGGAATCTTTGAGATATTCAGAATACTTCAAAAGTATTTCCCTGAATTACCCATACACAATATCTTTCTCTGTCTTTCTCTGTATTCCAATACCCAGTAGAAAGATTTTGCCTTTTTGTATTTTGAAAACAGAATAGAACCCATATCTAGGAACAGTGGTGTTACCTATCTGCAGTAGAATGGGTGGGCCAATCACTGTCTTTATGGTTTTTAAATAAACCAGATTTAATATGATACACACATGGCCTGGGGTGTCTATAGGTGACTTCTCTTATCCCTTTGAGGTTCTTTTTCTCATTCTGTAAAGCAAAGATAATGATGCAAACCATGTCTTTCACATACTGTCTGGGTTGAATACAGTATCATCCAAATGTCATCAAGAGTTGATTTTCAGTATAATCTGCATAGCTGGGAAACATGGAGGATAAGTTGTTGGAATAAATATGAAAAACTTTGTATGCAGAAATTAGTTAATAAACATTGGCTTGCCTTCCATTTCCATAGTTCTAACAAGTACTCCATGCTCCAGCTCAGCACTAGGCATGCTATGTGTCATGGGCCAAATGTGACCTAGAGCCTGGTTTTAGGTGCAGTTTCACTGAGACACATCCACACTTTATTACTGGTCACTGTGCTCCTAAAATAGCATTATAAGGGCCTATTGATGTCTACAGTGACTAAATGATATAGGATCTAGGAATGTAGAGAAAAAGTTTGCTGACTGGCCTTTAATTTTCTAAACCTTAAACTTATATTGAGTACAGGCTTATTGAAATATTATACTCTTGGGCCTCAACTGCCATAGAGTCTGAGAGTCAGTATATGTGGATAAGGTCTGAGAACATGCATTTTCAATAAGAATCCAAATAATATTAATGCTCAGACCACATAAATACCATTGCTCTAATTTTCTAAAGTGATATAATTTTATAAATCTTTATTTATAAATGGCAATGTTACTGGGTCTGCAGGTTCACAGTTGTAAGTACCTTACTTGGAAAGCAGAGATGGGAAGGTTGTCATGGATTTGAGGCCCATCTGAGGTATAGGTTGAGATGCTATCTCCATAGAGAAATTTAATAAAAAATAAAATGTCAATGTGCTATGATTTATAGATGGCTTGACCAGTGTCTTTTAAAGAAGCCTATGTGCTGGAAGCTTGAGCCTTGGTATCATGGTATTAGAATGTGGAATTTTGAAGAGTGGATGCTTCAGAATCAGAAGGATTACTGATTATCACGAGGAATAAGCTAGTTACCATAAGAGCCAGTTGTTGTTAGACCCCACGTGCTTGTTTTCTTTTGCATACATCAGCTCCCTTTCCATTGGGAGCTTTTGACCAGCCAGGTGGCCCTCACCAGAAGGTGAACAGATGAGAATGCCAAGGCTCCAATTTTAACCCTCCAAAACTCTGTACTAAGCAATTTTCTTTGCTTTATGGAGTACCTAGCATTAGGTATTCTGTGATAGCAACATAAAATGAACTAATAAATAGAATATTCATCAATTAAAAGTGAGCTGAACCCATACTATAAAAACTTCAGAATAGTGCTTTAATGAGTGACTAACAGCCATAAGCTATTTTAAGCAGAATGTTCCTTATAGATAATTCATGTTTATTCACAGGAGAAAAAAGTTAATCTAGGCCAAGGACAATTACCACCAGCAAAAGTCAGAAACTGAAGCACAAAAACAAAATTAAGAATATATATTAGGCTTTAATTATTAGCCTATATACAAAATGAAAAATCTATCTTAAGGATTTCTTAAATTAGAAGGTTTGGCTCCTCCTAATTGCACCATTTGTACAATTCTTTCTAAAATATCTAATCACAGAATACTCAATGACAACCACATACTCCAAGGCTCAGAATAATTTCTATTTTCCCCAGCTAATAACATATTGCAGATGCTCTCCTGGCAGCCCTCAAGATTTCAGACTGACGGGTAGCAAAGCTGCTTACTAAGATATCGGGTCAGATCTGTTGTGATCCAATTTGTGATATTTGAAAATCATCCCATAATGAGCTTTTATAAATTATTGTGATTAAACTGCTTGTTATGTGCTTGCCCTTCCTTGATCCCTAATTTAATTTCCTTCAATGATTTTTTTTTATTCCACCCATCTTTCTACTTCAGTGCTTAAAGTGAAAAGAGCAAATCTCTTTCTTTTAAAATTGCATAATATGCCTTCATTTTATCTTGATGACTTAGATCATATTCCTTTTATTAGCAGAAAAAATGACCTGAATATTATTTTGAGCCTATTTTAAATAAGGAATAAGCCTCAGCAAGAAAGAGACTTTTAAAAGGCCATGAGAGAGTTTATAGTCTGGTCCTGAGATACAAAGCGAAAGTAATTGCTGACTTCTAGAATGTGGGATCTCAGAGGGGACCTGGAACAAAGCCTACACACTCCATGTGTAGATTTAAAAAAAAAAGATGTATGAGCCGTTACAACTAAACACACACCCACATGTTCTCACAGAATTGACTTTACATCTCAAATGTGTTCCTAAAATAAACACCCTATGCCAACTGGAATATTAGAATTAAGGAAAATAGACTGTGCTTGGAGAAGAATGTATTTATATCCCCCTATTTCTTCTTTCCTTCCCTTTCTTCTCCATCCCTCCTTCCTCTGTGTTTCTCCCCGCTTCCCTTTCTTCCTTTGGTTATAATGTGCTGAATAGATTCCCCACCCCCAATTTGTTAGAGATACCCTTAAAACAATAAATTAAAATTTCTTGTCTCATAGAAAACACAAGCAATGATATGACTGAACTCATTGCCTATGATATTTTTCTTCTCTACTTGTTTCTACTTAACAATTTTTGTACAATCGTCTACATTGATAGAATAAACTAGAGAGGTAATATGTAGCATAATGATTAGGAACTTGGTCTTCAGAGTGCCTGGGTTTGCATCTTACTCTACTTCCCACTAGTTGTGTGACACTAGGCAACTTGATATATGCTCCCACATTTTAATTCCTCTGTGTACTGATGGATATTTTAAAAGTGTTCTACTTCATTTGATTTTTCAAGGATCAAATGAATTACACCTAATGAGAAACGATAAGCTATGCATCACCATCCTTGTGATTACTTCAATGATGATAATAAAGCGTGCTGTTCATTTACTTTTGCTTTTTAAGTCTGGTATATTCTAAAGTTTGTGTCACCCAGGATACATAGACTGAAATCTGAACCCCTGATGTAATGGTGTTGGGAGGTGGGGCTTTGGGGGATGGGAGACTGTGAAATTGGACCTCTTATGATGGATTTGAGCCTTTATAAAAATAGGTCCAAGGGAGTTCATCTGCTTCTCTTACTATCTGATGGCACAGCAAGGATCTGGCAATTTGCAACCTGGAAAACAGCCCTTGCTAGAACTTTATATTGCTGGAACTTCTCAACCTCCAGAACCATGAAGTATAAGTTTAAGTTGATTGCAAGCCACCCATGCTGTGGTATTTTGTTACAATAGCCTCAATGGATGAAGAATGTGTTTTACTATAACACAGAACACATTTCCTACTGGTTCTAATCTTTGCATCTTGCAGATTCACATTTACATTCTCTTCAGGATGCAAATGCAGAGTGTTATGGTGCTTGGCCCAACATTTTGGAATCACTTTCCTGGCAAATCCTGGGAGATTTCAAACTAAGATACACATCTAAAGCTGAAAATGTTAGACTGAAGGGTAAACCTAGAACTAATTCATAGCAAAATTCCCTGGGAAACATAAAGCAATCCAATGAAACGAAACATTTACTGAACTCTCAGAGGCTGTGTCTGCAAGCAAGAATGGGCTTGTTCGTTGGGTCTGTGTACAAAAGGAAGGGTGTGAGTCTTGACCTCATTACTGAATCTGTGATACTACCCAGCTGCAAAAGATCAAAGTGGGTGGAAACATCCTTGGGACTTTTCTTGGAGTGCATTTGATCCTACTGTTCTGTTTAGGGAGGGGGTAGAATCATAGAATATGACTAGAAAATTCACAAGATTGAATGAGATGTACAAATCTGTAGAAAGTCATGAGAAACATATTTACCACTAATTTAAATGTTTTTCAAGATAAATACCTGGTTCTTCTGAAATTATCAAAAATCAGAGAACTAAATTCCCCTCCTGTTGAAAACAGTTTAAAATGATAGCCAACATATAAATAATGTATTTTTTAATGCCCGCATGTGTGGACAGACAGTATGGGCTTCTCAAGGGTCAGCACCGATTAAATGAAGAACCCAGACAAGCAAGAAGAAAGTCAAGGCAAACTTCAGGCTGAGAGTATTTACTAAATCAAGTGATGCTGGCAGATGTTGGCTTTCACAGACTGGTTGGAGGTCAGGAGACAAAATGTGTCCTCACCCAGATAAAATGGGCTTCACAGCAGGATATACTCAGAGCAACACTGAATAAAATTTAGAGGAAAAAGAAAGCAGTCACTGTCTACCTTCTGTAAACTTTTCCATGATTCACACCACCTAGATCAAAAAGGAAAAATAGCTATTTCCGACCTTGGCAATAGGTGGAAAAGAAAATACTATCCCCTGAGAAATTATGTTCACAAAATGATCCTTTCATAAGTTTGCATTCAATTCATATTACCTATATGGCCTGATAAAGTTCAAACTGAGATTTTAGCTTTAATGTCCATTTTTAGGGTAAGATTCGCTTTAATAAATAACCCTGAAATATCAGTGGTTTAGTCCAAACCACATTTATTCCTTTTCTACACACTTAATGCCACAGAGCAGTAACTATAGAGAATAAATTCTCTCACAAAGGCCCTTTCTGACTTCTTTGGATGCTTATAAAGCCTCTTGAAACATGATCTACCTATCATTAGGAAAAAAAGAAAAGAAAGGATCCTGTGTAGGAATAGTCAGGGAGTTGTTATTGGTTGTTTTATTCTTTACTCTTTGGCTCTTTGCCCTTTGAAGGGTCCACCACCCAGCTCCCAAATAATCATACAGAGGCTTATTCTTACTTATAAATGTCCAGTCTTAGCTTGGCTTATTTTTAGCCAACTTTTTTTTTAACTTAAACTATCCTATCTTTTGCCTGTGGGCTTTTATCTTTCTCTATTTCTGTATACCTTTTCTTCCTATGTAGCTGGGTGGCTGGCCCCTGGAGTCTTCCTTTCCTCCTTTTTTCTCACTCCTCAATCTCTCCTCCCAGATTTCTCCTTGTATTTATTCTCTCTTCCTGCCAGTCCCACCTATTCTTTCTCCTGCCTTTCTATTGGCCATTCAGCTCATTATTAGACCAATTATGTGTTTTAGACAGGCAAAGAAACACAGCTGCACAGAGTAACCAAATGCAACATAAAAGAATGCAACACATCTTTGCATCATTAAAAAATGTTCCATGCCATAAACAAATGTAACAAACTCATCTTAAAATGATATGCCACAACAGGGAATGATGTATTAAAGCATTGAAAATGGCCCCATGGGACAGGGTACATGGATCAGTAACACAGCACTTCCCAGGCACAGGTCCTGAGTTCCACCCCTGACACTAGAAAAAAAAGCACAACCCCCCACACACACACCTCGAAAGACTCCAATTTTTCAATGGTTGAATTCCTTTACAATTTCACTTTGAAGAGGCAATCTGCTTCTCACCTTGAATCTAGGTTGAATATAAGTAAGACTAGCGTTGCTCAATAGAATATGCTGAAAGTAACACTGTGGGGTTTCTGAGGGCCAGTAGCATCTAAACTTTTTCTGTTGGCACTTGTCCTGTATGTTGTAATGTTATTCAGTCAATTCTATAAGACAGTGGTCACCAAGAAGCCATAAAGAATAGATATCAACTGGAGGGAATGACCACTGGGTACAGAACTTCAGCACTCTAGCTTGTAGTGATGATCAAGGACTACAATATGGAAGAAAGACCATCTTAGGCTCTCTTGGCTCAAGACAGCTCACATTTTAATGCAGTCATGTGACAAAAGACAGGAAAGACTACAAAGCACATCACTGTCCAGTCAACTGACCATTAAAATAAATAAAATAATTGCATGTTCAAAGTCACCAGTCCTTAGGAATGGTTTGTGCCACAATAACGGAACTTCCATGGCCAGGTTTTTATAGGCTGAGTTTCGTAGCAGGTGCATCACTCAACTTTACATTGAAAAGAACTCAGCCACCAAGTCCCACAAAACTCCAAGGAAGCTGGGGAGTGCAACCTCCATAACTATCCAGAGTGAGGAAGTAAATGTGTTAACAGATAGCTAACCCCCTTCTTCTTAGACCCAAGCCCTTAGAATAGACAGAGACAGATTGTATCTGAAAGATTTTACCTTTCATTTGCATTTGAAAGACTAAGCATGAAGTTCTAAGAAACACAAGGAAGACATAATTCTAGATAGTCTAAGTATTTTAACATTTATAAGACAACATTCTGACAGAAGTTGAAAATGAACTGAGTCTCTTAAATCTGATGTATGAATATTGACTCAAAATTAGTAGCAAATCTGAGTGACCATTTAAAGCAGATTTTAAAGATAAGCAATCAGTACCTTTACGTTTCTTTGCCAGAGAATTCTCAGATCATGAAAAGATTTGCAAGCAAGTTCTAACAAATATTCAAGGAAGGGAATCATTTGAGTATTAGTCACACAGTTCTAGAGAATAATCAAAGAAAGAATGTTCTAGCATGAGTGTGACTTCTATAATCATGATAAATTAAACCAAGAAAAAAGACAGGGTACTGGAAACTTATAGAAAATTTTCATTAATAAACATATGTACAAATTACAAAGGAAATTTTAGCCAAGTGAATTTAGCAGATCATGAAAAAGAAGTATTAGTATTAACATAGTTTTTCCAGTAATGTCAGGTTGCAAGTGAGTGTACACATAGCTGTAATTAAATTCATTGTCTTAGCAGATTTTTCAAAAGTCCAGTTTCTTCTTTGGTGTGTAAAATGCTTGAAAGTTTTCCACCTAACCTAATAAGAAGAAAAGCTAAATAAATTAAAAACTATTATGAGATCCATCAGAGAACTGAAGACATAGGGAAAATATCACCCCAATACTTAAGAGACAAGAGGTTCAGAGAATCATTAAGTGGCTGGACTGGAGATAAATAAGCCAAAACCTCTGCAAGGAAATTTATTGTGCGGAGTGAAATAAGACAAACGCATAGAGGATGATTGTTTACAGACACATAAAACCATATATATCTATGATATGGAAGCAGAAGATAGAGGGAAGAAAGAGACAAGAAAGGAAAATGTGGAGATGAATATAGTCTAAATACTTAATATATTTAAAAGAAAGTGCCAGCACTATGTACAATGAAGATATGCCAAGGAAAAAACAAAGGTATTTGTATTAGAATAAGAAAGGTTGATATTGTCCCAGAGTTGGCATAAATACACCTTAGAATTAAAAATCTCTAGAGGTTTGTTTTGGGTTTTTTTGTTTGGTTGGTTGTTTTTTGTTTTTTGTTTTTTTGGTTTTTTTTTTTGAGGTCTGATGGTCTTGTGAGCTTAATGTCTAGGAGTTCTATCAGGTTTTGAGGTTTTGTCATTAAAGACTGGAGAAAAACTACACTGCAATCAGTGTAGAGAGGAAATAATCAGCCATCTAGAAAACCACCAGTTGTCTCTGGTCTGGTCTTCACAGGTCATGTAACCAGAACTTTCAGAACAAAAGCCTTACCTTGGTGGTCCAGTAAACAAGTCTTGGTCATGTGTCCTCATATACCAGCCAAGGAGATGATGGTAAAAAGCAGAGAGGAGAGAGTTGTTCAACTGTGGCCATAATAGGAAAAGAAATAAATAAAAAGGTCCAGTAACCTCAAGTAAGTCTTCAGGGTACTGACATGGCCGTTCTGTTTGAATAGGTGAAGACTTGAACCAAGAGGTATGCATAAATTGTCTTGGTCAAGGTGTGACCTGGTTAATCATTGTCTCCATCCTGGTTTTTCAAGATGGCCTGAAGAAGTCATTATCACTGTCATCATGTGAGTGGATTGGTTTAGAACCCAAGATACTGCCTTGCCTTTGTAGATAATTACCCATATCTGGGTAGGGCATGGGGTAGGGGTCCAAGATTTTGCTCTTCCTGGAATCCAGAGTGACTACAGGTTTAGGAAAACACATATCTCTGTATTTTCAGCCTTAAGGACAGAAGAGATGGGTCATTGAATTACTCTGAGTGGTTAACATGCAAAGCAAAAGAGACAAACACAACAGTAAGGCAAAGGTGCCAGGCTTCCATTCTGATTATTAATTACCTTGTATTACATCGACTGATAGTATGAAGTCAATGCCTTTTAAGAAAAAACAGAAACTTTTGAGTGTCTTTTTCAATTTTCCTTCTTTGAGCCCAACCATAATTTAGAAAGGTTTTATCAGGGCCCATTTATCTGAGGAAGGAAAAGCCTGAACTCCAGCTTCCTCTGGCCATCTTGTCCCTGTGAAGTCCAGGAAGTCCTGAGAGCAAGGTTCAGTTTCACAAAGAATGGAATCCAAATCGCAGAATCCTTTCCCCTCCTACACATTACTGTCCCATTACTAAAGGCCTGTAGATGTAACTGTCTTGTTAAATAAGAAACACAGAACCAATTACAGAGTAAAAAACCATGAGGTCAGAGCAAAAGCGGAAAACCTTACCCTTCACTCCTTCTGCTGTCCTTCCTCTCAGCAAGAGACCTACTTCTGTGTGTCCTGTCTATTTATAGACTTTTTGTTCTGTTTTCTCATTGGTTGTAAACCCAGCCACATGACCTCCTCGTCACTGCCTGTTTGTACAGACCTCCAGGTCTTCTATGGTTGGTATTGAGATTAAAGGCGTGTATCTGCCATGCTGGCTGTGTCCTTGAACACACAGAGATCTACCTAGCTCTGCCTCCCAAGTGCTGGGATTAAAGGCGTGCACCACTACCGGCCAGCTTCTGCTCTGGCTTGCTCTGACCTCAAGGCAACTTTATTAGCATACAAATAAAATCACATTTTAATGCAAATAAAATGTCACAATATTTCCCCTTTTCTATTTTAATAAAAAGAAAAAAAGGAAAAAGTTATAACTAATATAAGAAAAACTATATACAAAAGTACAATAACTATATATACCATATATACGAGCAATAAATACCTAAACAATGTCTAGTTCATTTGCATTTGACAAATAAAGAGAAAATAATTCCATTATCTATCCTATTTTGGTAAGTCCAAAATGTACCTGATTCACTTTCTATCCTAACTTATATTGCTAACGGAACTGTCTTATAACATCTTTCAAATTTATACACTTACAGCTCTTAGTGAGTTTTTCTGAAATCCTTAACAAAGATAATTATAACTATAACTAACTGATCTTCAACTCC